>NC_051158.1:101887622-102112842 GCF_013339745.2 Dermacentor silvarum | reverse complement strand
ATGCCTCAATTGAGGCCTGTAAGGTATTTTTAAATAAATAATTAGTATATAATATATATATTATATTATAGATTAATTATATATATATATATATATATATATATGTCTTGGGACAGTATGTTTGGTTATATTTGTCGCTGCTTCCTGCACCGTATATGATGGTGGTGGTGACGGTGGTGCACTGTCACTACGGACAACTTTGTCCTGGCGATTAAGGCCGGCAATTGCTATGCCTGGGTTTCTCTGTGTAACTGACGCCTCTGCTATACGTCCAGCCCATCAGTGTATGAGAATTTAAGAAGGCGTGAAGATTTCGTGCGGGTTCTGGCGAGAAAGAAAGAGTGACTTGTAGTACGAATAAGTTGTTTGCTTGCACAGCGTTGTTTATCAGCGTTGTACAGAACAGCGTTCAAGCCTATCTTTAGAAGGCGCCCGTAACAGAGGTAGTTAAGCAAGGAAAGCCACACTTTCCTTGCTCACGTCACCAGATTTTGCGTTACACGTTGGTGTCAGCGCGCATTTCACAAAGCCCTAAATGTTGACAGACGAACTTAGTGCGCCTACTTAGTGCAAGTAGGCGCATCGCTGTTTTGCGTAATAACCATCAACCATCACACGATACCTGTAGATAAACGAATGGTCAATGGTAATATTAAAGCACACAAATCTCCACGAAGGAAGGCAAAATATAGGAGGGAGCGTTACGTCACGCAGCCAGCCTTGGCAAGCGAACGCTTCGTGTAACCAGCAGTGGTGGCCCAACAAGTAATATCTTGCTTCGATATCACGGAGAATCGAGATTTACCAAACGTTTGGTAACGAGTAGTTTTTTTCGGTGCGCGCGATCGACCTGCAGCTGCTCACATGCATGAAGGAAAAAGATTTTTCCTGTTTTTTTCACCTTGGTTTTGCTTTTGTTCATTGCAAGAGTCTCAAATGGTTTCGAATGGGTATTGAAAAAAAAATCATCTGGGAGCACTAAAACCTGCCGCGCGCTCTGACGTATCCTCCGTGCTCTGACGTTTTCACCACGTGTTGGGCCACAACAGTTGGCGTCAATCGCGTTGGGGCAAGCTCCTTCCTTCTTTTTCTTTCCTCCATGCAAATCGCCTAGTGGAGTCGTGCATAATATCTGGCGGAAGCCTTAGATGGATCATCATCATCATCAGCCTATATTTATGCTGATGGGTCATGGGTCGAAAGATCCGTTGTCCGGCGTTATGCACAAATTTCATGGTGCCACCATGCCACATGGTGGTATGGCCAACCCACGCCCTTTGGTGGGAGAAAACAAGTAATAGGAGGTAACAACGCATTCGAATGAGAATGCCAAGTAAATTAATGAATGCCTCGTGAGGGTGCAGGCTTTCGCCATCATCTTCTTTAGCGCATGCTAAAGCAACTGTCAACATTTGAACGCCTTATTTGATGTTTAAATTTTTTCTTGTATTTGGGCCACCGCTTTCTTCGGCAAATGTGCATGTGCTACCGGATCTACAAATTAGATACACCGAAAATTTGACTAACAATGTAGTCGTACACATCCATTCTACGTAATCATACACTAAATCGCACCACAGACATTGGGACATGCAGCCGGCAAAGTATCTTTAAAGCCCCCTGACATCTTAATAGGGCATGGTAATACCGCCTTGCCGCACATAGCAGCAGTTAGAGGAGTTTATTAGCACAGCCCTAACTATTAATAGCAGCAAGACTTTGCACAGGCGGTCTCTCCAGCTGCTATCTTATTCGTAATAAAGCCATTTTAGGTTTATAACATTCTAAATAAAGTTGCACGCTTCATTATCAAAAACGATTAGCCAATTTTATGCAAAATGGCAATGAAAGCCTCTTCGATCTCTCTTTCTCTCGAAAAGCGCAGGCTAGCAACATTGCTGTCTCTTTTTTTTCTTAAGCTCTATAATTGCAATTCATCGTTTCATGCCTTCCATATCAAACCGGCTCATGGCATCTTTTGCCTGCTGGATCAACAATGGAAATTAGACTCCGGTTACGCCCAGACAAATTACGTTCAACACACTCCTTTACTCCTGAGTCTTCATCAATGGTATGTCCTGTGGCAGCAGACGGTGTATCTGGTACTGATAATGAAGAAATGCTTCAAAACCTTCAGCGCCATTTTAAGGTGGTATACTGTGGTGTGTTCTTTATTGCATTCTGCAGTATACAATTGTTTTACATGGCATTTTTCAGCTCCTCTAGCCCGTTATTTGGTTCTCTGGTGTGCTATAGCATTAAATGATATTTACTTCGTAGTTGTCTGTCCCACCTCTGGCATTTTTAACGCCAAGAGATAGTCTCTGTCTGGCTCGGCTATGTTTGTATCGACTCTTTTCGTGGTTGTACATACATGTTGCACGTCAAGCTCAATAAGTGCTCATTTTCTGTCACGATGTACTGTACACCGCTCCCCCCCTAAGTACTCATATAATACCCACTCCGCCTACCCTACACGCACTTAAATAAGCATTTAGATTTTTCTATCACAAGAATGTGTATGTGCCGTAAGACACAATGTGCATAGAATACCTAAGGTACTTTACTCATCAGTGCAAACATCTATCTCCAGCAGATACCGCCATACGTCATCGACGCCTGTGGGAAGTCGCTGGGTCGTATAGTTTCAATTTTCTATCATTTATTCATGTATCAGTGTACATGGAGGGGTGAAAAGAAAAAGCTGCCGATAAGGCAGCTTGAAGGGTTCTCACCCAATGTGTATCCCCCTGATTTGGCCTTGCTATGCCGGCACAGTTTTTGAACCGCGCATAAACATAAATATCTCAAGAGAATAAAATTGCGACTTGTTCGGAGAAGAAGCCTAAGCGCTGCATGAGGTTACATTCGGCTTTTGCGCAAAATAATTAAAGTCATACGCATCGCATTTAGTCCATTTAGCATCCATTCAATAAACGTCGCTTTAGAAATGTGCATTGAAGAAATGCATTCTGGCAGCTCGAATGAAAGGCAGACAAGGAACACGTACACATGTGACGAGGGCTGTGTGTCCTCCTTGTCTGTCTTTCATTCCCGCTCAAAGAATGCATGAACGTTCGAATTACCAATTACCCTGCTTTAAACATACACTTGCCCTAGATCTGTCTAGTTTTTAGAAGTTACTTTGTAAATAACTTTTGGGTTCGATTAGCTCAATTCTTTCAAATTTATTACAGGCCATACTAATCAGCTCATTTCTTTCAGTAAGAGGGTGCTTCTGTGCTTGTAACTTATTTAAACGAACCGGGCGTAAGCTTTCACTCCGCCTCTGATTATGACAGACATAACAAACTCAAATGCGAAGGTGGCCGAAGCGACGTTTTAATGGTGCATTTACAGATGCAATGTCAGAAAAAAAAACACGCTAACTGTTATTTTGCAGCTTTTTACCAAATATTGCTATCGATCTAGCTTGACGACGACAAAGGTATTCAAACTACGAGTATATCAATGCTTTTTAACAGACGCATTGTTCTCTCTCTGTTTTTTTTTCAGCATGATCTTGAGTTGGACACCTACTCCTATCTTCTCGTGCCTAAAGACGGCGTGCAGATTCGACTACACAGGCTTAACAACGAGAAATAAATGCGCCTTTGCCTTTGATGCCATAATGACTATAAAGGAGCGTGATGTGAAGAGAAATATTTCCATCCAGAGCCCAAATAAATGTAACTATGAAACACTTTTACTGTGAGTGGAAGTACTATACCTGGAGACACTGAACATGTGATCTGAAAGAGTACATATGTACATGTCATCTGAAAGGGTAAGTAACTCTTCAAATATTCAATTTCTTGCAGGAGCTACAATACCGGTAATTTTACCTGGTTTAAACAATATATCGCCTTCTCTGCAGTTCTTTCCACATGTAAAGCAAGAATGGACGTAATCTTAGAAAAAGAAAGCTACACTACAGGACTTCATCTTTACCAAGAACCGAAATAAGTTGCGTTAAAGCTCTGCATTGGCTTTCTGAGTTCTCCTGCCTTCTCAACCATCCGAATGTGGTATATTCCTTGAAACTTGCGAAATATCTCATCGCTTGTCTTAGGTAAAATGCCAGCCGTCTTGGCTGTATTTGCAACTTAAACTGGGGACAGCTTCTTATGTTCACTATCGAATGGGCCAGTTACGGAGAACAGAGTGATATATATATATATATATGTTGTAACGATGTTGAGGAACACAGGTTAAGAAAACAACGATATTTAATACGGGCGAACCTGTGCACACGACTTAAAGTCACTGCGGTTGTGAAGAATGCCCGGCAGTCGCGTTCTAAAACTGACGTCCAATCGTCTTCTTCTTTCTTCTCGAGTCCTGCCTCGTGCGCGTGGCGCATGCGAGCCGGGTCCAACCGGTTGCTCGTGCCACGAAGATCGCTGCCTGTTAACTGCTGCTCAACAACACCACGGAACGGCGTGCACATTGTCCAATACGAAGGGCGCGCAACTTGAATGTGGCCAAGTTGTCGCGGCATTATCCCCCTCCTTAACGCATCGGCCCGATGCGTGAGAAAACGTAGTGGTTCCTGTGAGTTCTCGCGTTTTTTTTTTTCATCATCTCTCGTGGTAGGGTTTCATGCGGACGATATGTACAACTTCCGTGGCGTTGCGCCATCTTGAGCGCTCGTGTCCAGCGGATTTCACTTCGTAAGTGACGTCGCTTATACGACGAAGTATTTCGTAAGGGCCGAAGTAACGGCAGAGAAGCTTTTCCGACAGTCCACGGCGTCGCACTGGGGACCATACCCACACCTTGTCACCGGGCTGATAATGCGCTTCACTACGTCGCTGGTTGTACCGGCAGGAGTCTATGCGTTGTTGGCGGCGTATTTGGTACCTTGCCATCTGTCGTGCCTCCTCGGCTCTTTGCAAGAAATCATCTAGGTCAGATGAGTTATTGCTTTCTTCGTCTAACGGCAACATAGCATCCAAAGTTGTGGTTACTGCTCGGCCGACAACAAGTTCAAATGGGGCAACTCGTGTTGTTTCTTGAACTGCCGTATTATATGCGAAGGTGATGTACGGCAAAATTTCGTCCCACAGCCTATGTTCAACATCGACATACATCGAAAGCATGTCAGCCAGTGTTCTGTTGAGGCGTTCAGTTAAACCGTTTGTCTGCGGGTGGTACGCCGTAGTTCTCCTGTGATCAGTATGTGTCATTTGCAACAAGCATTTCATTAGATCCGATGTAAAGGCTGTTACACGATCGGTAATAACAACTGTGGGAGCGCCATGCCTGAGCACGATATTGTTGACAAAGAATTTTTCAACTTCGAGAGCCGTTGCACTGTACAGGGAATCAGTTTCTGCGTAACGGGTCAGATAGTCCGTGGCCACAACTATCCACTTTTTTGCCTAAAGATGATGTTGGGAAGGGTCCAATAAGGTCCATACCGACTTGTTGGAATGGGGCTTTTGGTGGCTCTATTGGCTGGAGAAGGCCTGCCGGTTTTACGGACGGAGTCTTGCGCCTTTGACACTCGCGACAAGTCTTCACATAGTGCTGTACGGATGCTAATAACTTAGGCCAGTAGTACTTGAGACGAATCCTGGCGAATGTACGGCTCACGCCCATGTGTCCAGATGAAGGTTCATCGTGACATGCATGCAAAATTTCTTCTCGCATTGCTGTGGGTACGCCAAGTAAAAACTTTGTCTCGCTGTTCTCGAAGTTTCTCTTGTAGAGGACACTTCCTCGTAGACAGAACGAGGATAGCCCTCTAGAGAAAACACGCGGGAGTTGAACGTCGAGTTCATCCAGGCGCTGTATAAGTCGTAGCAATTCCGGGTCATCTCGTTGTTGTTGAGCGATTTGTGACGCGTCAACAATACCAAGGAACGGGAAATCCTCCTCTTCTGACACAGTTGTCTCGACTGGTGCGCGTGACAAACAGTCGGCATCGCTGTGTTTCCTCCCGGAACGGTATACGACAGTAATATCGTACTCTTGCAGCCCAAGGCTCCATCTTGCTAGTCGTCCGGATGGATCCTTGAGATTCGCCAGCCAGCAAAGCGAATGGTGATCACTGACTGCTCTGAATGGTCTACCATAGAGGTAGGGTCGAAATTTACATATTGCCCAAATGACTGCAAGACACTCTTTCTCGGTTGCCGAGTAGTTTGCCTCTACTTTCGAGAGCTTACGGCTGGCATAAGCAATTACTTTCTCCTGGCCGTTCTTCCACTGCACTAGTATGGCACCGAGGCCGACGTTACTTGCATCGGTATGAACTTCAGTGTCGGCTGTCTCATCAAAATGGGCAAGGATTGGAGAAGCTTGCAGGCGTTTCCTTAACTCGTCAAAGGCGTCTTGTTGTTCGCTTTTCCAAGTGAAAGGTACATCTTCTCTTGTTAGTATTGTAAGGGGCTCAGCAATCTTTGAAAAGGTTTCCACAAATCTTCTGTAGTATGCGCATAAACCCAAAAAACGTCGCACTGACTTTTTGTCTTTGGGTTTCGGGAACCTCGCAACGGCTGCTGTCTTTTCCGGATTTGGCCGAACGCCTTCAGCACTGATGACGTGTCCGAGAAACCGAAGTTCATCGAAGCCGAATTGGCATTTTTCCGGCTTAATTGTCAAGTCTGCTGCGCGAATAGCTTCTAATACTAGTCGCAGTCGCTCTAGATGTTGGTCAAATGTTGCGGAAAATACAACCACATCATCCAAATACACTAAGCACGACTGCCATTTCAATCCAGCGAGCACAGTGTCCATCATTCGCTGGAACGTTGCATGCGCGGAACAGAGGCCGAATTGGAGCGCTTTAAATTCGTAGAGGCCGTCAGGGGTTACGAATGCTGTCTTTTCACGGTCGCGCTCATCCACCTCTATTTGCCAATAACCACTCTTGAGATCCAAGGAGGAGAAAAACTTTGCACATCTGAGCCGATCTAACGTATCGTCGATACGAGGAAGGGGGTATACATCCCGCTTAGTTACGCTGTTCAATTTACGGTAGTCGACGCAGAATCGAAATGTGCTATCTTTTTTCTTAACGAGCACTACGGGAGACGCCCATGGACTGCTGGAAGGCTGAATAACTTCATCTGAAAGCATCTCTTCTACTTGCTTCTTGATGATCTCCCTTTCGTTTGGTGAAACTCGATACGGGTGCTGGCAGACCGGTCTTGTGGCATCCTCTGTTATGATTCGATGCTTTGCAACAGAGGTGCGCCGTACCTTCGATGAAGTAGAGAAGCAGTCAGAAACATCATTTATCAGGGCATGTATCTGTCTCTTTTGGGCTTCCGGGAGTCTTGGGTTGACGGTAATTGATCTGTCGGCACTGCAGGTTCCTGGCAAAGCAGTTGACGTTGTCGTTAGGCTGCATAATTCGGTCGCTACACAGAACTCGTAGAAAAAGGCAATAGCTGTTCCTTGTGCGATGTGTTGGAATTCAGTTCCAAAATTCGTAAGTGCGACATTTGCACGGCCATTGCTTAAGTGCACAAGACCCCGAGCCACGCAAATACTTTTGTTCAAAAAGAGCTCTATGTTTCCATCCGATATGCCTTCACGGTCGCAAAATGTTTCATTCTCCACAAGAACCATTATACTGCAACGTGGCGGCACAGTTACATCATCATCAACGACGCGTAGTGCAGCAAGACGTCGCTCCTCCGATTCTTCCACAGGTATAGCTTGTTTTGTCGAGAAAGACACACTGGGCCGACGTAGGTTAATTATGGCGCCGTTAGCCTGTAGAAAATCCATTCCCAATATAAGTTCCCGTGAACATTCTGGCAGTACAATAAAGTCAGAAACATAGGTGAAGCCTTTTATCGTAAGTCTTGCGGTGCATCGGCCAAGGGGCGTAATAAGATGACCACCTGCCGTGCGTATCTGCGGTCCAGTCCACTGCGTCACAACTTTTTTCAGGTTCTTCGCCATCTTGAAGCTTATTACTGAATAATCAGCGCCGGTGTCGACTAACGCATTCAGCTCGCATCCGTCTATTATCAACCGCAAATCTGATGTAATCGTTTCGTTCCTGCATCTGTTTACTGGAATTATCTCGTCGTCGCAATGGAACCGTGTTGGAGGATCTTCGAAACTCTGGTTATCAGCGGCCTCACCTCCACAGGTCGCTTGCTTCAGTTTTCCTGGTGTGGGCTTGGTGAACGACGCCTAGACAATCTTGGAGACGCGCGTGGGCTAGGCGATCGGTAGCGCATGGGCGACGGTGACTGTGATTGATGTTGGCGAGGAGCAATGGGGCTTTGGCGCGTGGACAAGTATTCTTCTATCTCTGCTGGCTGTTCACCGTTTCGGGGACATGGTGCACTTAAGGGAAAACCTCTTAATCCAGCTTGACGGTATGGGCAGAACCTATACAGGTGACCCGCTTCTCCGCAGTGAAAACACAGAGGTCTGCGCTCGTGGTCACGCCAGACGTCGCTTTTCCGGGGCCTTTGTTCCACAAAACGAGGTGCACTACGTGCTGGAGGTGGATAGGCAGCCGGTGGTTCCAACAGACGAGGTGCACTGCGTACTGTCGACGGGTAGGGAATGGTCGTGGCAACTGCTCCACTACTGTGTACCGCGGGTTGCCTGAGTACGTCGGCGTACGTAGGGCCGCGCCGCATCGGCTGTGGCTCACGCTCTGGATCCCTTATGACCTGCCTCAGTTCGTCCCGGACAACGTCGACGATAGATAGTGCAGTTGGAGTCTGAGGTGTCTGCAACTTGTTGAGCTCTTCCTTGATCACTGACCGGATGAGCTCCCGCAGGGCTTCAAGGTCGTTCGGCATGCCTCCAGAGAAGACATGGGAAGGTGCACAGCTTGCCTCCCGGTTTTATTGCCGAGCCCGCTGTTCCAGCGTCTTTTCGATGGTTGTTGCTTCGGTTCGGAACTCTGCGACCGTGCGCGGTGGGTTGCGGACGAGAACTGCGAAGAGTTCTTCCTTAACCCCCCACATGAGATGGTGCAGCTTCTTATCTTCACTCATGGTGGGATCAGCACGCTTGAACAGGCGGGACATGTCCTCGATGTACATCGCCACGTTCTCGTTTGTGAGCTGGTTCCTAGCTTGAAGGGCAATTTCCGCCTTTTCTTTACGATCCGTGCTGGCGTATGTTGCTAGCAGTTGTCGTCGAAATTCCTCCCAAGAGGACAAAGAGGGTTCGTGGTTCTCATACGACGTTCTTGCGAAGTCCTCCAAAGCGAAATATACGTTACGGAGCTTCTGTCTCTCATTCCATTCATTAAAGCTTGCCACTCTCTCGAACAGTTCCAACCAGTCTTCCACGTATTCGAACGAGTCGCCATGGAATGTTGGCGGCTTGCGAGGTTGGCTTACGACCAGCTGTGCAGGTGTTACCTGGCTAGTCATTGTGGCGGCGTCCGTTGTCCGAGTTTCCCTTGGCGTGAAGAGAAGAGAGCCGAATTCGGGCGAGTCACCTCGAAGACGGCGGCTGGTCCGCTGGTGCACAGGTGTCAGCTCCACGGGATGGACTCGCTGGTGGTCGGGGCTACGCTGACTTTCGTTCGTGGGGCTTCGACTCATACCCCGCACCTCCACCAGAAATGTAACGATGTTGAGGAACACAGGTTAAGAAAACAACGATATTTAATAAGGGCGAACCTGTGCCCACGACTTAAAGTCACTGCGGTTGTGAAGAATGCCCGGCAGTCGCGTTCTAAAACAGGCGTCCAACCGTCTTCTTCTTTCTTCGCGAGTCCTGCCTCGTGCGCGTGGCGCATGCGAGCCGGGTCCAACCGGTTGCTCGTGCCACGAAGATCGCTGCCTGTTGCTGCTGAACAACACCATGGAACGGCGTGCACATTGTCCAATACGAAGGGCGCGCAACTTAAATGTGGCGAAGTTGTCGCGGCAATATATATATATATATATATATATATATATGTAGAATAAAAAATCGGCAGGAGAGGTAGCAGACAAACAAAAGCGACACATAAATACAGTAGTGTTTTTCTGATGTTGTGCTAGTCTTCATTGAACACAATCTTTCTCACTGTATTGGCGGCATTAACAATTATTTCGATTACACGACCTCATATCCATAGAGCATATTGTGCGCGTTTACTACAATGCCCTGATATTCAGCGCCATAGTGAAGTGGGACCCTACCATCTATTGAGTGAGGAGAGTTGAGCTACAGAAATGTCAAGGAAATGTCGGTAACTAAAAATTGAAGTCCGCCGAACAGAAATGAAGAATTTCGAAACACGGTGCGTCGCTGGATGGCTTGAACATTATTCGCGCAAACGTGGACAGCCATCGTGAGATGGATTGTGCAGAAATTTATTTAAATTCCGAAGGAGCCTGTGCGCACGCTTGCAATAGTTATACTTGCGTTATCTACACATTTTTCTCTTAAATAAATGAATATATGTGAGCAACGCCATGTACCTAGTGCTGTGAAAAAGAATGAAATATTCGTAACATTTATTACTTGGAATATTGCCGAGTTTAGTCGTGGCCGTGTACACTGGTGCTGTAACAAAAGCAGCCCATCAATCCGTCACTTGGTGCTCCTCCGATTTTCTTAAAGTTTGCGAACGTCTCCACTGACACCCTCAAGGACAACTTTGTGGCTCGTTGGACTGTCGTTTGCGAAATTAGAGCACGTCAAATTACTTTTCAGGGTTCCCTCTATGACGTATTCGTACTAGAGAGATACAAGAGAAATGAGACGCACTGCAGTGGACAGCTCTGCACAAATTCAGGGCACCTTTGATTATTCAGCGCATAATAAAATCTGGCGAACGTATGAATATATAGCATTGTGCCAACGCTATTAGCACTGCTGCAGTCGACAAACCCATAATATTGTGCTTAGCCGCTGAAGACATCGCATCTTAGTGAGGTGTGTTTAGCAATTGCATGGACACTCCAAGGAGATTTCTGCCTTCAGCGTCGTCGACGCCGTCGACGTCGCCGTGAGGATCCGTATAATGTCCAATGGGCGATAAAATCGTCGCCGCGCACCGTATGCTGTATGTGCGACTGAAAGCGGGCGAGGGACGCGCGCTTTCGCGGAGAGCAAACGCGACGTCTTCCGTCGTGCGAAAGGCCATGGGGAATGGGAGGGAAAGAGGGGGAGGCGACGTTTAGCTGCAGTACCAAATGCGTATCTTGCGACACGGCGCAAGGGGAACTGGCGACTCAACCTCCCGTGTGAAAGGAGGAAAGCGGGAAGGCAGCGCGGGAGGGAGGGGTTACGGTTTCTACGCTGCCAGCAACTGCGTACTTGTCCTTTGCGCGGCTGCGGTCTGTCGCGCGCACCGTATCTTGAAAGCGATGTCCACACGGCTCTTTCCTTTGTATGCGCTGTGATTTCACCGCTCAGTTTCCGTTGAAGCGATAGACCGCACGAACCTTCGCTAGCTTCTTCTGTTGCGCTTGATCACGCCAGCGTTTTGACAGTGGTTGTCTACGGTAATCGAGTGTGATCTATTCATGTTTGCTTGTTCGCGCTGACACCATGCTTCGTAATTCAGTTAGTAAGCAAATGTGTCCAAGTTTATGCAGCCAATAAAACTATCCTTACTCCGTATAGCTCTCTACTAATTTGCTATCGCAATTGATGCTTTTCCTTTCAGGCGAAACTGCGACTTTTTTAAATCACCGATGGTTTATAGTTTTTGCTGAAACGATTCTCGCACAGTTTTCAAGGGCTGTGGTATCCTGGCGCAGTTTTAAACAGCAAAGAGCGAGGCACAGACTTCCCTTAAAAGCAGCCGCCTGCTTCATATCACTGTCATTTCGGCAGTTGGCGTGTTGGATCACCGCCCACGCATTCTAACAGTATAGACACGCAAAGTTTAATCTAATTGTAATGCTTGATAGGAAATATTGATCGCAGCGAACTGATTATAGTATTAATAATGTAGCTGTATGTAGCGGTAGTATTATTCTAGGCGCGCTGCTCTGCATGTCATGTTTCCTGCATTTATGGGTGACCTTATTGCAAGTGGCAGAATAGTAAATTTCACAGACGTGTTTTGTTTAATTTTATCGTGTATGTGTCGTATTTACTCATCCACCGTGTCTAGCATCACACGACATAGGTTGCTGTGAACTTACTTTTGACATGCCTCGTGAGCTGCATTTGTACGGTATCTGCATGTGCCTGACTGTCGTAGATCCCTAAGTACACTGGCAAGCTCGCTGCAAACTACAGCGACGGGCCCTACAAGCATTTGCATCAGCTGTTTTCCCAAGTCATGGAGCGTGTGCATACACTCTGTATTTGCGCACTAATTTCAGAAACGAAAACTAAGTAAATAGATATCACGAACCCAGCTTTCATTGCGAGGCGTCATTAAACATTGCCGGTACACGTTGCGGTCCATGTTTTCTGTTTCGGGAGAGAAGACGTCATTGGTAGAAGCACTTATCTGCCAAATAGTGCACTCCTTACGTCTTAGACCATTCATCTACGTACTCCTATTACGAGAGCTCGCCACTTGGTAAGCACATGTTAGATTCTCTGACGGTAGCGCAAATGCCCCAGTGAGAGGCGGTAAGTTTATTATAACTCCATAAGTGCTTAACCCGTTGGGTCTTGCGCAAAGAATTCTTTCTACTGCTTTACCGGAAGCAGGATTTCATGTGTCATCATCATCATCAGCCTATATTTTATGTCCACTGCAGGACGAAGGCCTCTCCCTGCGATCTCCAATTACCCCTGTCTTGGGCTGGCGTATTCCAACTTGCGCCGGCAAATTTCCTAACTTCATCATCCCATCTGGTTTTCTGCCGACGTCGACTGCGCTTCCCTTCTCTTGGTATCCACTCTGTAACCCTAATGGTCCACCGGTTATTCATCCTACACATTACATGGCCTGCCCAGCTCCATTTCTTCCGCTTAATGTCAACTAGAATACCGGCTATCCCCGTTTGTTCTCTGATCCATACCACTCTCTTCCTGTCTCTTAACGTTAGACCTAAGATTTTTCGTTCCATCGCTCTTTGTGGGGTCTTTAACTTGTTCTCCAGCTTCTTCGTTAACCTCCAAGTTTCTGCCCCAAACGTTAGCACCGGTGGACTGCAATGGTTGTACACTTTTCTTTTCAACGACAGTGGTAAGCTCCCAGTCAGGATTTGGCAATCCCTGCCGTATACACTGCAACGCAATTCTATTCTTCTGTAAATTTCTTTCTCCTGATCAGGGTCCCCTGTGAGTAATTCACCTAGATAAACGTGCTCCTTTACAGACTCTAGAGGCTGACTGGCGATCCTGAATTCTTGTTCCCTTGCCAGGCTATTGAACATTATCTTTGTCTTCTGCACGAGTCATCTTCAACCCAATTATTACACTTTCTCGGTTAAGGTCCTCAATCTTTCGCTGTATTTCGTCCCCATTGTTGCTTAATAGGACGATGTCATCTGCAAACTCAACGTTGTTGAGATATTCGCCGTTGATCCTCACTCCTAATCCTTCGCAGTCTAAGAGTCTGAATACTTCTAAGCATGCAGTGAATAGAAGTGGGGAGATTATGTCACCTTGCCTTAGCGCTTTCTTGATAGGTATCTTTCTACTTTTCTTGTGGAGTACTAAGGTTGCTGTGCAATCCTCGAAGATATTTGCCAAGATATTCACGTATGCCTCCTGCGCTCTTTGATTTCGCAGTGCCTCTATGACTGCTAGTATCTCTACTGAATCAAATGCTTTTTTATATTCTATGAAAGCCATATAGAGAGGTTGATTGTACTCTGCAGATTTATCTATTACCTGATTGATGACATGGATATGATCCATCGTAGGATATGCCTTCCTGAAGCCAGCCTGCTCTCTTCGTTGGCTGAAGTCAAGTGTTGCCGTGAGTCTATTGGAAATTATCTTGGTGAATATTTTATACAATACTGAAAGCAAGGTAATGGGTCTATAATTGTTCAATGCTCTAACGACCCCCTTCTTATGGATGAGTATAATGTTTGCGTTCTTCCAGCTTTCTGGTACACTTGAAGTCGTGAGGCATTGCGTATAAAGCGCCGCACTGATGATATTACCCTACTTATCTTTCAGTGCATACATTTTGCCTTGTCCTATCTGAAGGTTTCTTATGACTGATTTCATGCTGCGTCCATATTTTACTGCTTTCTATATCTTTCCCATGTTATAATTTCGGATATCCCTTAATTTCTTCTTGTTGATCAGTTTCGACAGCTCAGCGCATTCTATCTGATCTCTCCAGTTTGACACTTTCATGTTTTGCCGTTTCTTTATAAGGTCCTTTGTTACTTGGGAGAGAGAGAGAGTTAACCTTATTAAAGTCCTGAAGGGGCCTGGGCAACCATTGCGGGGGGCCGGCCCGGTGGCTCCGCTTGTGTGGGGACTGGGAGTCGGAGCTCGCCAGCCACCTGTTGGGCCTTCAGTACGGCCTGGTGTTGAAGGGCCCTGTAGGGGCTACGGAGGTGGTTGATCCAGTCGTCCTCGGTGGCAGGATACCCGAAGCTAGCGTTTAGCGTGGTACACTGCCGCAATATGTGATATAAATCGCACTTTGGATTTTGGCATTTAATGCATCCTGCCTTAGCGCTTTCTTGATAGGTATCTTTCTACTTTTCTGCATATTTGGGAGGTATTTGCTGCATATATAGT
Organism: Dermacentor silvarum; assembly: GCF_013339745.2. Classification (NCBI taxonomy): domain Eukaryota; kingdom Metazoa; phylum Arthropoda; class Arachnida; order Ixodida; family Ixodidae; genus Dermacentor; species Dermacentor silvarum. The sequence goes on along the minus strand of NC_051158.1, from coordinate 102,098,241 downwards.
TGGGGTAACTGTGCGTTTGCAGTAGTCTAAGCGTTAATTTTTGTGCTTTATTTAGTGTTGGGTGAGGTGAGGGAATTCCTTTCTAAATAATTTATAGTGCGAGCAAATTTCTTGATAGGAGAGGAGTGGCTCCCGGTGCGTGCTGGGGCTGCCGGCCGGTGAGCCGGTCCGCGTCCCCGCGCAAGATCTCGCACTAGGTTATGGGCCAGCTCATTACCGTTGGGGACCCCTGGTGAGCGTTGAGGTCTTCATGCCCCGGGAACCAGTGGATGTGCATGTCTACGTTTATTTGAGCGGATGCTAGAATGGTTAAGGCCGCCTGGCATAGTGTACCACGGCGGCCACGGCCTGTGCAGCGGGTTTGGAGTCGTAAATATTGTGTCGCGCTGAGAGAGGGCTAGAGCAAGGGCAATGGCGACTTGCTCGGCCTGGCAGGCTTTCTTTGTTTGTATGGTAAGAGCATTGAGGACTTTCCTGTCAGTGGCGACCGCCGCAGCCACAAAGTAGGGTTTGTCTACGTATTTAGGGGCATCTACGAAAGCCATGTCTGTCGCGTGTAGGGTGGCCGCTTTTAGTAAGGCTTGAGCGCGTGCCCTTCTTCGAGTCTGATTATGCACCGGGTGCATATTCCTGGGGAAGGGTAGTGCGTTGAGTTTAGCGCGAAGGTGTTGCGGTAATGGTGTTGGATCGTAGACTTTAGTTGGGATAGGAAAACTAAGGTGTGAGAGGCTTTCCCGGCCCTCAGCTGTCGAGTACAAACGTATGAGCTGGGACATTCTTTGTGCTTCTGTGATTTCTTTGAACGTATTATGCACTCCAAGGCTAGCAGGCGCTGCGTGCTTGCCGTCATGGGTAGACCAAGTATTTGTTTTGTGCATTTTCGGATGAGGTTGTTCACTTTAGTTTCATCGCCTTTGCTCCACGGGTGAGCGCAGGCAACGTAGTGAACGTGGAGCAAGGACCCCTAAACACCTCAGATATTTTTTGAACATTTCAAGGAAACACACGCATCGAGTTCAGAATGCAATCACGATCAAGGATGCCAAACGCTGCAGCGCTACGCGCCGCGGGCGCGCCACAAAACCAAAAAAACAATGCCGTCCTCCTCCCCTCGCCTTTCCGGAACCCCAGCGGTCGTCACGACGTCAGCAGGGGAAATCTGGTGATGTCAACGGTGGAAACGATGTCCATTGGTCGAACAAGAACCTACGACTTCCGGTTTGTCTGCTAGCAGGTACGCGCGCTCCCTGCTCGTCCTCGCCGTGTTGCTCGCTTGTGCGCGCTTGCGCATCGGAAATTACAGCCCGCAACGCAAGTGCGAAGTCGCTCGTGTTCCAACACAGTCATGCTTAGCAGTCTGATTAGCTGCGCGAATAGAGTGCGACAGTGTTGGCCTTTCCAGACGTGCGCGCAACACTTGGGTCTATAGCGGCACGCTTCGCATAACACGCGCCGGCACCGCAGCAACATCGGGTAGCCGAGAAGCGCCGAGTCCACGTCCACGTTACCGGCACGCTAACTCGCCGCACGCCGTTTGCCATTCGCGGGCCGCCGTTCGACAGCGGTTTTGCTCGTGAGCGGCGAGATTTCCTTGCCGTACGTAGAGAGGATGAGACCGCGAATCATTTGTGCGGCAGCCTCACCGCCGCTGATCGCTCGACGGCGCCGATATCGTCACTAGGCCTTTTCCGGTTCCCTTCAAAGCAAAGCGGACGGCGCTTCGAAATGAATTACCGACGCTCACAAGCCGCAATATTTTCTTACCGTTGTTATTGCTCTTCGCAATAATTGTACACAAAGAAGAAAAATACGCTGATATTAGCGGCGCCGTCGGCTGCGATGCGAGCACAGCCGAGCCGGTCGTCTCCCATCGGTAGCCGTGCACTCGGCAGCAGCCGATGTTTTCGTTGCCGGTGGCGGAGGCGCGCAGCTCCGCGGTCGTCGATTGGCCCGTTGATGGTGCAGCGGGCGGGGCGCCGGCGGAACTGCCGTCTACATTGGACACCTCTCGCGCGGCAGACAGGAGGCCGGTTCGTCGTCCGTATATGTGCCGCTAGCATGGCTAGCGTGGACGTGCCTTAACCGAAAGTAGGAGTGTTTTGAGAAGCGCGTTGGCGATGACGTTTGTCACGTGACATTTCGAGAAGCACTCGGCGAGGAGGGGAGACCAGCCGACGAGAGAAGTGAAGGAAAGAGCGAAACGAGCGAGGGCCGTTTTTCGATCATCAAACGCGTGTAACTCCGCTATTACGGCACCATTTCGAAAAATTCTCGCGGCTACGTGTTCGTTGTAGACTCATGCACAACTGCAACACTACAACTAAATTTCGACCTCTGGGTGGTTTAGGGGCCCTTTAAGAACGTGTGAAAGATGCGTAGTAAGCTATCTTCTATGAGTCCCGCGTGTCTGTTTGCGACGCGTCGGATGAGGTGAATGACTGCCTCAGCTTTTTTGGTGGGATGTGTGATTGTTAAGTTGTTTTCGCCATTCTCATACAGGGTAACACCCAGAATTCGAACCGACGACACTATCCGGATATCCTAGCCGTCAGTTGTGGAGTGGTGTATAGTTGGTTCGCCGTTGTTGCGGCCTTGTTGCGGTGGCACAAGCAGCAACTCGGACTTAGCTGCCGAGAGTCTGAGGCCCGTGGGCTTTAAAATGTTTTGTACTGTATTGATTGCTTCCTACAGGCTTGCTTCTATTTGTCCATCGCTGTCTCCATTACGCCGAATAGTAAGATCGCCGGCGTAGAACGCGTGCTCTACGCCTTCGATGTGTTTCAGCTTTTGCGAAAGTTGTCTGAGGACTAAACTGAAAAGAAACGGTGAGAGCGCTGACCCTTGCGGGGTGCCGCGCGGGCCTAGGTTGTATAGACCTTTTCACAAACCGACGTTTGAGCAGCGCCATTTGCCGACGCGGGCGACGTCTAGCGTCAGAATATGCCGCCGGTTTGAACTGTGCGCCTTACGAGAGAGCAGGCCGGCCGCACTTCGGTTGTGTGATCTTCGCCGCGCATTATTTCGATTGTTTTCTTCCGTTTCGCTTGTCTTGTGCGGCTTGACTTGTTACATGTTTCACGTGCTCGCGTGAGCGCTCAGTGTGGTGTGCCATGCAACAGCAAGCCCAGCCAGTGCCAGTGGATGTGGTGTTTCGTCGTCGGTAGCGGCGGTAGCCGCGTCTGCTTCGTCGAGACCTGAAGTGATAATCAGTGGTATATTTCATTGTTATTGCTGGGCACATGTGACTGTATCGTCGATTGAATCTGATCACCATTAGGTTTCGCGGTTGAGGGTTGCCTCATTTAGCGAAAGCAGGCGCGTACGTAGCAGCCGGGCAATGCTTAGAACCAGGCGCCGGCGGCCCGACGACGCGTGTCAGTGGTTGGTAGATATGCGGTGGTTACTCCATACGCTTCCGACGCAACTGAACAGCTCAATCATGCAAAATTTATTGGATCTGGTGCGGTGCAGTGTGCTTATAACCAAATGTCAAAACATAAGCGTGGCGATCGAGCAGCGCGGTACCTGCAGCGAACCGACGCGCGACAGTGATCACAGATGCCAGCGCAACTGATACAGCCCAGGTGCTAGATTTTTATTTTTAGTATTTAGTAGTTATTTATTTATACATACTGTCAATCCCAATAGGGATTATAACAGGTCTTGTTATAAAGAGATATTTGTTTACCTATTTTTTACGTTTGTTTACCTGAAATGGCTTTTCTTTCGAATGTCTAAATTTGGAACAAGCTTCGCTCACGGTGAACCTTAACGTAGATCGTGCGCGAAGTTTGTATTGAAGATACGGCGTACGGAAGGAATTGTTCATGTGCGCTATCTCTGAACCGAAATAAGCCAATAATATTGCAGCGTTAGGGACATCTCTGCTCTTTCTCTAGTTTCTGTGCAATGTTCATAATAAAGTAATGTCGAGTCTCAACAATTGTCGAATAAATACATATGCATATGAGTGTAAACCACTACTGACCGTGAGTGAAAAGCGCTTAGTGGTCAGCGAAGCGGTCACTGCACGCACGTAAGTATTTCACTTGATCGACTGTGCGAATAATTAATTTTTTTCGTTACTGTTATTCTTGCAAGCTTGATGCTATTGTCCGCGCGTACCCATGCGAATACCATTTTTTACGTTCTAACTTGCGCGGGCTCATTTAGCGCATTTCTACGCCATGCACAGTTAGCGCATTACGGTTCCCGAACTCTAGCACTGGTGCTAGGCCGCGCTGATGAGGTTGACACGTTCGTTTTTGCATTCTCTTGCTGCCCAAGCACATAGACAACGCTCAAAGATGGGTGAGCTCGATGCAGCACCACACTGTTGAAGTTATTAACTTTATGGGCAGGGCCGCGCAGGGTGCGTGTGAACGCAGAGACAATGTTTTGGTAGACACAGGGTCTGCATACATCTTCCATAGGACACGATTTTTCCAGATAGTTGCGAAGTGTATTTACCGACTAGTTCTCTCGCAGAGTGCTTCAATTTGTCTTATACCGGTGTCACACTGCCACTTTTGATAGCGATCGAGAACGATCTGGATCGGAATGTTCGACCGCGACTGGCTCCCTTCCGCAGATTGAGCAAAGAAGCCAATCGCGACCAAGAAATTTGACCCAGATCGGCCTCGATCACGATCAAAAGTGCGCCGCGTGGCCCCCGTCTTAGGCACTGGAATGAAGTCGTGTTTGAAAGAATAACAAATGTAGCCTTTGCCACTACATACGAGAAAATATTGCATCGAAGAGCTGACAATTCTCGCAACCTATTGGGAAATGTGCCGAAAAAGGTTTACCAAAATGCGTTATTTTACTGATGTGTGCATTGGTTCACATTAGACTGGAATGCGAAGTCCTCAGGTGATGCAGGAAACCGGCGAAACGTGATGAACATATCACATCGGCAGTGGTCTCGCGGAGTGCTGTGTTGTGGACACACTTAGTCCCCAAAATCGTTATTTTCCGCTGGTTGTTTGTGCACCCATAAACTGCACAGTGCTGGCCTGTAGCCTTTTGATGAGTATATATGTCATTATTTACGAGCGTAAGTCATTCGTGACAAAAATAAACGGAAACATCGAAGGAAAGCTACCACTCCACAATGCAAGCGCAAGGCAAGCTCACAGTCCAGACCAAACAGGCAACACTGACACATACTCTCCACGCCAGACCGTCGGAAGCGCCCTCGTGAAAACGTCTATAGGTGTGTGAGCTAAGATCAACTTTAAGTGTAGCCGTTCTGGCTCTTAGGAAAGAGCGGACGTATTCGTAGAAGTGGCGGCCTAGGCCTGCCTCCTGAATCTCGTGTAGTATATGGGCGTGGCTTATGGTATCGAAAGATTTCTCTAAGTCGAGAGCTAGAATTGATTTGAGGTCTTTGCTCCTTACTCTAAGTAGCGTCTCCTGCAGCACGACGAGTATGTCCTGCGTGGCCATAGCCGGCCTGAACCCGACTTGATTGAATGGGAAGAGGTGCTTTTGCTCTCCATGTTTTGTGACTCGGAGTAGAATGACGGGCTCCATGACGTTGACCACACAGGATCAATACCAGGAATTAGGGACATTTCGTACAGTTTCCTTTTTTTCGCCACCACATGGCGTATCGACCTTAAAGAATTCGAAATTCCCGCTATGACGTATGCTATGACGCTCAACTAAAGAAAGCGCAATTAATAAAAAACACCCTGAAGCTGTCGCTTCACCTCAGTGCTTGGAAACGAGCGCGCTTGTGTATCAGCGTTATCGCGAAAACGGCCAGCTACTTGCTCTACTGACAATGAATCGACGGTTTTCCTAGACACCTGGCCAGAAAGCTCGTCCGCATTCTGGAGAGATGTCTGGCCAAGATAAAGGCTCCCGCGAAGATTCCGTTGAATATATATTTTTTTCCTTGAGCAGACTTTATTTGTGCACCACTGCGGCCACGGTCTTGCATGTACGTCAGGGTTCTGTTTCATGGGTTTCCTATAGAACTGGCGTGATCCATTAAGAGGAAGCTTTAGCTCGGGCCTATCTTTGATGCCGGATACAAATAAAATGCAGGAATGCTTTTATGAGAAAACCGCTGAACCGATTTGAATGAAATGTGTTGCATTAAGAGGGAAAGTTAAATTGCAGAGACTGCAGCAAATAGAATGTTCGTTTATATAGTGTAATGTTTTCAAAGAATCGCAGGATGTTCGTAAATTTGATAAAAAAATAGAAGCATGAAGTTTCCAAATCCGCAACTCAACCATTAAAAACAAATATGGCATTTCTATAAACTGCACCCGTTGGAGCATCAAAAGCGAAGATTTTTTTTGCTATACCTTAAAACTTACGTGAATTTGTTATAATGTTTGGAAGGGTTTTGCAAATGCAACATTCACAACATAGTGGTATATTTCAGGATGGTGTATGATATATGATTGCTATCCGCTTTGGATGTATTATTAGGTGCAGTTTACAGAATTACCGAAGAATTGTACCAGTAATTATATCATGGTGCTGCGATCTGATTCAGCAATAGAGTTAGTTAAGAACAGAACAGCAGAATGCCATAGCAACTTTGGTGATTCTAGCCGAAAACAATGTCTTCTTGCAACGCTTTGTGGGCATAACTCAAAAAAGGTGTGGTCTGTGATTGGAATCGTTCTCTATTTTTACAGGACAAACTACATTAACACGTCCCGGTGTCTTTTCGCATAATTTCCAATACTCCTCAGCGCACGTTGTGGTAAAAGGATATGAAGGCCTTTAGTATTTCTGGAATTTCGTGAAGGTATATGGGAATGGCTCAAATGATAAGACACGTGCGCTGCATATTGAGGATAGAATGTTTATGTTTCAAGGTATCGGTTTGTACTAAACAAAAAAGCTTGTGAAATAATTCGGACAGCCTTCATTTGCACCGAAGATCCGGTACGGAAAAATTCTGCTTTGACATAATGCAAATATACTCAGTCAATTAGCTTCTGTATTCCTTTGTAAGAATACTACGTCTGGGCTGCAGCCAAGTTTTCTACTTCTGTGTCTTTTAATTGCACACACTGGACACAATTTTTTTTGTGTGGTACGTTTGAAGCTGCAAAATAATCGCACAAACACGCCTTTTCCATGACATAACTGAAGACGCCAAAAATATTTCTTAGTAATGTCTTCATAAAAGTTTGCCTTAAGAAAGAAATTAACTTTCAAAACACGTAACCTGGGTTTATTGTCTCAAATACATTACACCTAATGTGCCAAAGAAGTTTGGAAGCACGTTTGCATGTTCACGAAACCAGCCAGCAATTTTTTTAGGTAGACGTTGGTACAGTAGAAAGAAACGAAACAAGAACCGTAACTAAATGACCTGCATTTGGGAATATGCCATCTGGCGGGAAATCGCCAAACTAAGCAGCGACAAAGGCATAAAAAATAGCGGTGCGCTGGCTTCGAACATGCGAACTCACAATTGTGGTCCTAATCTGTGGTCACGCAGAACGCTCGGCTATCGGTTCGACGCGCTGCGGAGGCAAAAACTAGGTTTATATACGTACCACAATATATTCTGCGACCTTGTTATGAAAAATGCGATTTTGGAACGCCTTTTTTGCCATTTCAAGAGCTGCTGCTGAAAATAGCTGAAAGCTGAGTCATTTATAATTAAGTTGATAAATCCCCGGTAATACGTCGATCGATGCAACAGGCTCATCGCAAATTGCTTTTTACTGGCCAAAAAAACCTCCAAAATTTGGCCTTTTCCATAGACTCCCATACTTCGAACTTCGCCCGCAATTTGGAACGGGTTTTCTGTCGTAAGTAATGGTACCGCTTGCATGAGATGTCGGGCTAAGCTTCTAGAGCCTATTTCCACGGTAATATTTTGAAAGATGGCTTCTATAATTAGTTATTTGGGAAAAACGACGCTCTCCCATAGAAAATGCGCATGTTTTCAGAGGTGGCCACTAGAGGCGCTGTTCGACGATGTCCCAGATTCCTGGTATTGGTGAGGGCAATGGGTCGTAGAGAGTAAAGATCCGGGGGTTTGTTTGGTTTGGGAATGAGAATGACGGTCGCGGCCCTCCATTCTGGCGGGACGCTCCCTTGCTCCCAAACCTCATTCATGTGGGTGGCTAGTGATTCAATGTCATTGTCAGCCAGGTTGCGGAATAGCTTGTTGGTGACTCCGTCAGGACCTGGGGCTAGAGCACTGCACGGGCCTGATTTTTCGGCCCGAGCCCGGCCCGGGCCCGCTTTACGAGGCCCGAGCCCAGCCCGGGCCCGTAATACAAAGCCCGAGCCCGGCCCGGGCCCGGGCCCGTGGTTCGAAGCCCGGGCCCGACCCGGGCCCGTGTTACTGAGCCCGGGCCCGGCCCGGGCCCGGGCGTTCATTACTAAGCTTAGCTAGGGCCCGCGTGTGCATGACCAGGCCGGGCCTGTAAGAAAAAAATTCCTATTTTTTACTTACAGATTGTACCGTATCTGTCAGCCTCATCTTCTCGAGGTTTAATCAGCTGCAGTATATAAGCAATAAAAGGCCGAAATCTTTGTTTCTCTCACGGGAACATCAGTAAGCAGGCCCATTGCCTGTGTTACTATTTTTCTGGTGGTGCGCATGTACTTACCTTGATTTGTACGATATGGTTCTATGATGTCATTTAGCATGCAAATATACAGGGCATTTCATTTTAGCTGAACCAAATTTTTAAAGATTGCCTGTGACAGATTGCACAGTTACAATCCTTGATCTAAACTACTCGGTGAGGCGGCCGTTACTTCCCCGAGAAATCAAAACGCCTAATTGAAGAATTAACATAATTACGCTAATTAGCGTTTTAATTAATTATTCCATGGCACATCTTTCAATCCACTAATTATATCCGCCGAGTTCGCAAGGCGTATCCACTTGGAACGAATTCTCAGGACTAAACTAGTTTCGAGATAATAATTTTCAAAGTGTCCGACGAAATCAATCAATCAAATCAATTTATCGTCCAGTTTACATGCTGGACGGTCATTTCGAATGAAAAGCTACATATGTAGCTTGACATGACCCGAAAGACCACACATGCAAAATAATTCACATATATTTCCAGCTATCACTGGAATTCCTCATAGACGAAATAGCTATGAATGGAAAGGCAAAAAATATTTGCGTAACGGCGAGTTAACAGAATTGGAAAAGTTTTAACAGAATGCATTTTAAACTACACTACAATAACAATACTAGCTATACAAAACAACGCAGCACCAGCTATACAACATAGCATGAGACTGAATTTTGCAAGATCAACATTTGCTAAGAAAACGAAACAGGCTTTACATTATATACTCAGAACCATACAGAGAGGCAGAATAATAATCACATCAGATACATTACAAGTGACCAAAGTGTCAGCTGATTTCCTTCTTACTGAAAATACCGCCATTTTTGTATCTGTTGTAAGTGAATGGTAGGTCATGTATTAACGACTGATGCTTATAGAGTGTTCTGAAGTATGGAATTGACTATATCTCAGGATTTCTTGTGTTCGCATTAATGCGACGACGCTCTAAGGAGGCTAATTGTTTTTTGTAGTTACAAGCTAATTCTGACATGGATGGCCTAATGGATGGTAAAAACGCCTACTTGAATATTTAACATAATTACGCGAATTAATTTTTTAATTATTTTACTGCACATCTTTCAATCTACGAATTATAGCCGCTGAGTTCGCAAGGCGTATCCACTTGGAACGAATTCTCACGACTGAACCAGTTTCGAGATATTAATTTTCAATATGTCCGACAAAATTCATGGGCATTCCAATTAACTTTTTGAGGAAAACGCTGTTTTATGCATTGAAGCAAAAAGTAACTGGCCTTAGCGCTAAAATAATGCCACATTATCGACACTGGTAATAGAGAGTAATAGTTGAGCGGCTCAGTGGGCCAGCGGGCCCAGCGAATGAGCGGAGACGCCAACTGCGCATGCGCGGCCCGCTGGGACATCCAGCGTGTTCACGGAGCGCGCCGCTCGCCCGCTCATTTCGTCTCTTCAGCGGAGCGTGCGCAGCGGACGAGCGTGCGAGCGTTTTCAAGAAGCGGCAGCGAACGCGAACGTTCTTTTCGCATAATATTTCTTTTCTTTTTTTAATATTTCAAATAATATTCTTTTCGCAGTAACTTCAATTTTATTCGGCAGGTAACGCAGCAAAGTCTCTGCTTGATCGAGAGTAATTCAACCTTGTTCAACAGATGGCGCAGCAGTACTATCCGCTGAAACGAGCGGGGCGTCGCTCAGCTATTACTCTTCTTTTCATCTTGCGCTCCGCTGTCCCCTCCGCTCCATCGCTGGGCCCGCTGGCCCGCTGAGCCGCTCAACTATTACTCTCTAATAGTGCGATCGCAAAAGCGGTAACATGGAAATGGCTTGAGGAGTGGTTCTTTGTATAATTTATTTTTCCTTACGCGGAAACAATGTTCGTTTTTGCGGAAAAGGAAAAAACAAATTAGCGTAGCTTGCACTGGCTGCGCAATGCTAAAGAGACAGCGGAGATGATGGGCACCTAGCTAGTCCTGGCTTTTGGACTAGACTAAGCACTACCAAGTCATCCCCAGCATTTCCCGGAATTTATTTATTATTGATTATTGATTAGCTATTGATTCGCTATTGATTGTCTATTGCAAGATATTGGTCACGTATTTGGGATAGGCTAAGCACTGCCAAGTTATCGGAATTTATTTATTATTGATCCATTATCGATTAGCTATTGATTGGCTGCCGATTGGCTATCGTAAGGTATTGGCCACGTATTTGGGCTAGGCTAAGCACTACCAAGTCATCCCTAGCATTTTCAGGAATTTATTGATTATTGATCGATTATCAACTAGCTATTGATTGGCTATCAATTGCCTATCGATAGGCAATTAGTCCCCACTATTCTTAGCTAGACTTATCCAGGCTCAGCTTCGCTAGTTCACAGGTGTATGTGCCATTGCGCTTGGACCCTTTCTGCACTGCTGCCAGGATCGGCCCACATTTTTGGATTCAGCGGACACATTTGGCCCGGCTGAAACAGCTCCGCTATTAAAAATGAGAACTTAATCTGTTTTACTATTTTCTTTGATAAGATATAGTCATCTGATAAGATATACAGTCAAAAGAGCGGTGTGGATCTGAGAACAAACGGGGATAACCGATAATTCTAATTGACATTGAGCGGAAAAAATGGAGCTGGGCAGGCCATGTAATGCGTAGGATGGATAACCGATGGACCATTAGAGCTACAGAATGGATACCAAGAAAAGGGAAGCGCAGTCCAGGACGACAGAAAACTAGGTGGGGTGATGAAGTAAGGAAATTCGCAGGCGCAAATTGGAATCAGCTAGCGCAAGACAAGGTTAATTGGAGATCGCATGGAGAGGCCTTCGTCCTGCAGTGGACATAAATATAGACTGATGATGATGATGATAGTCATCTTGCACGTGTCACTTCAGCTTGGCACAGAATGCATTGAACCATGCAATGCATAACGATCGCGTGTGCTCGAAGGCCTACTTAGGCCCTTCAATGAGCGAGCCCGAGCCCGGCCCGGGCCCGTGGCTTTAAGCCCGGGCCCGGCCCGAGCCCGCCGACAAAACGATTCGGACGGCCCGGCCCAGCCCGCGGGCCGGGCCGGGCCCGGGCTTTCGGGCCGGCCCGGGCCCGTGCAGTGCTCTACCTGGGGCTGACTTAGTGTTGAGCGCGCGTGTTTCAGCCCTGCTTATAGCCTCTTGAAATGGGTCGTGAGTGGCCCCCGCGTAAGGTGGGTAGTCTTCATGCGAGCTAGGTTCTCTGCATAGATACCGGGCTGCTGTAGCTTTTAAAATCTGCGCATCTGTAAGTTGCTGCCCTCGCGCTTTGTGTAACAGCCTATCTAGGATTAGTCGTTGCTCTGACTTGGTGGGCTTGTCTCCGAGCAGGTGCTTGAGAAGGTCCCATTTTAGACATTTTCTCATGCGTGCGTCGAGCGAATTGCACACCTCATTCCACTGTTGGCATGCTAGTGTCTGACTGTACTCTTCGATTTGTCGGTTGATCAATGCAATTCTTTTTCGTAGCCAACGATTGTGCTTTTGCGTTCTGCATCTTTCTTGAAGACTTTTGTGAGCTATCAGGAGATGTGCGAGGTGGCTGTCCATGTGGTCGATGTTACGTGGTGTACAGATATTTTTGGTAGCTTGTTTTACGTCCCGCTGTAGTCACCTAAAGTGTTCAGCGAGGGAAGAGTAATGGTTCGTGTCTTTTTTGCGAATTTGTCTATAGAAGTCCCAGTCTACTACTTTAAAGTGTCTGGGCTCGGGGCTGCTTATGTTGAATGTAGTGCTACAGATAAAGTGATTGCTACCGAGGTTAGCTTGTAGGTTAACCCATGTGTCGATACGTAGCGTACTAGGGTCAGGTCAGGGGATGAGTCCCGTGACACTGAGTTACCTATGTGTGTGGGGTAGAGAGGTCGTTAAGTAGCACTAGATTGTGTTGAGTGATGTGCGTTTGTAAGTGGCGTCCTTTCTGTGTTGTGCGATTGTATCCCCAGTCTACGTGGGGGCGTTGAAGTCCCCCGCGATGATGAGGGGATGGTTGCCCGCTATCTGCATCGCTTCAGTTACTAGAGTAGTGAATGTTTTTGTACTGTGTGAAGGTGAACTGTACACGTTAAGGAGAAATATACATTGCTTAATGTGAGCGTTGGGGATGATTTCTATCATCTGATGCTCTATTTTGAGGTATGGGCGTATTGCATGTGTCGTGTAAGCGTAAGGCTTAGCCACACAGGTGGCTATGCCTCGAGCTTTGTTGCCACAGACGACCCCGACTCTGTATGCATGAAGAGCGAATCGGTCGATACGCGTTTCCTGCAGGAGAATGACGGCCGGTCGTTGAGTTAGAGAGCCGATGAATTGTTGTAATGTTTCTCTCCGCTTACGGAGGGTACTAGTGTTCCATTGCCAAATTGTGAATGATTGCGACGACGCCATTTTAAGGCCTAGTATTAGCCCAGCGCTCTTTCCGCGTACCAGGTCCTCCTCCAACACCTTATTCCTCGCGTCCATTTGTGCAAGCCATGTAGCCAGCTCGGTAATTTGTTTCTGCGTGCTCTCAAGTTTAGCGTTGAAAGCGCCATACTCGGCCATGGTCTCCGCGCGGTACTTTTCTAGTATCGCGTATATGTTAGCTGTAAACCGTTCAAACTCGGACGACTCTTCGGCTTGAGGCGTCAGGCCTGCTCGTTTCTTAGCCCCGCGTATCGAGACGGGGCCGCTGCTAACGCTACCCTCGCGCGATGAGGGGGCCTGTTGTTTTCCAAGCTCTTCTTTACGCGATTGCATTTCTTTAGCCTGCTCCGCATACATGCGTTTTAGCTGTGCTAGTTCTGGGTCAGGTTGCTGTAGCAAGTGTCGCTGACGCTACGCTGCGCGGGTATCACCTTTGCCTGTCAGCTTGTCGGCCCAGGTAGGCTTGTCAGTGGGGGTAGGAGTTCGTGGGTCTGGGAGAGGTCCTTGGGGTTCGGTAGTCTTGGAAGGAACCGGACTGGGTCCTGGGGTGGGTGTTTGATACTGGTCTTGCTTTCATCAGCGACGGCGCTGACGACGGCGGCGCACCAGGTAAGGCAGCTGGTAGCGAGTTCGGCATTCGCGAACGCCCGTGCGGTGTGCTTCGCCGTGTAAGGCACACACTGGTTGGTTGCACACGTGTGGGTTGTCCGTTGGTAAGTGTCCGCATTGGTCGCATACCTTGGTTGAAGAAGTGGGGCACACGTCCTGTTGGTGGCCCACTTGGCCGCAGTTGCGGCAGGTGTCGATTTGACACTTGTACAGCGTGCAGCGGTGGATGACCTGGCCGCAGTAGACGTAGTTGGGAACTTTGAGCGCGTCGAAGGTCAGAATCACCGTTGCAGTGTTCTTGATGCGGCGCGCTCCCAGTAGGCTTGGGTTGCGTGGTTGGATTAGCATGCGGTTGAGTGCGGCGTCGTCGAAGTCAGTGTCAACGCCGCGAATCACACCTCGGCTCGTGATACCGGCAGGTGAGAGGTAGGCCGTGACCGGGTGTTTCTGGTCGGTGAGGATGATCTCGGTTACTCGACTGTACGCTGCTGCTTTAGTAGCGCTAGGCGTACTGACGACAAAAATGTTCTGCATCGAGTTGGTACAAATAATGTCCTCCTCCGTTACCGACGGCGCTAGCTGAGCTGCCATGGTTAGTGCGGCGAGAATCCTGTGCGGGCTGCAGGCTTGCACGTTGAGGCCGCCGCCCGGACGTGCGATGACTCGATTGTGACTGCGTGGCATCGTCGGCAGCCGGCTCGCAGCTGCGACGTGTCGTAGAGTAGCGTTAGGCTTCGCTTTCGCGCCTCATTGCGTTCCCGGCTGGCCGGCTGCGTGTGATTTCTCTCGCGATTCTTGTCGTCTTTTGAGAACGGAGAACCATCCGTTTCCTTGTAATTCTCAGGGGTGACGTCATCCCCTTCCATGGCAATCTGCTGCGGCATCTCGCAGCTGTCGTGCGAGCGCCGTAGGCGGGACGACTAGGCATAACCTTGCCTATGCTGAGCTCGCCGGTGCAGCGAAAACGCCTCTAAAGTTATGAAAACTTGCCCACCTTGGTCAACCAGGTGTCGAAATGTTCAGAGGAACTTCGCGGATGAGAATCCGTGCCGCTCAGGAAGATTCGAGGCCGTTGACCGGTCAAAAGTGGCATTCGCAGCGGAGCGCGATGTGAGATGCGTCCGCTCGCTCAGCCGGTAACTTCTTTTCTACTTGGGAGAGCTTACCTCCTGGTTGCCTTGGTGCCTTTCCTCCCACTTCAATTGCTGCTTCTGAGATCAGCCTAGATACGGTTTCATTCATTACCTCTATGTTGTCTTGATCTTCCTGTTATAAAGCTGCATATTTCTTTGCGAGCACCAGCCTGAATTGGTCTGCTTTTACCCTTACTGCGTCTAGGTAGGCTTGTTTCTTCTTGACTAATTTTATTCTTTCTCTGTTCAAATTGAGAGAAACCCTAGACTTCACTAACCTATGGTCACTGCACTTTATCCTAGCTAACACTTCTACATCCTACACTATGCTGGGATCGGCAGACAGTATGAAATATATTTCATTTCTTGTCTCTCCATTAGGGCTTTTCAAGGTCCACTTCGTGTTGCTGCGCTTCCTGAAGAAGGTATTCATTATTCGGAGCCTATTGCCTTCCGCGAATTCTACCAACATCTCTCCCCTAGTGTTCCCAGAATCTATACCGTAGTTGCCAATTGCTTGCTCACCAGCCTGCTTTTTGCCGACTTTTGCATTGAAGTCGCCCATTGCTACAGTATACTGAGTTTGCACCTTCCTCGTTGCTAATTCTACATCTTCATAAAACTGTTCTATTTCTTCATCATCGTGACTGGAGGTTAGGACGCGCGTAGGCTTGTACTACCTTCATTCTATACCTCCTATTAAGCTTTATTACGACGACTGCTACCCTCTCATTAATGCTGTAGAATTCATCAATGTTGCCCTCTATGTGTTTATGAACTAGAAATCCTATCCCGAATTCTCTCTTATCTGGAAGACCTCTGTAGCAGAGGACGTGGCCGTTAGTAAGTACTGTATAAGCCTCACCAGTTCTTCTCACCTCACTAAGGCCAATAATACCCCAGGCAATACCTGATAATTCTTCAAATAGCCTGCTAAGGTAGCCTCACTCGACAGGGTGCGCGTGTTGAACGCTTCCAGTGTTTTCGTTTTCAGTTTCCAGTGGCGGCCTGTCCGAACCCAGAGATTCTTAGCACCCTCTGCCGCGTCGCTGGTCTGACCGCCGCCTTGGTCAGGTGCTCCGCAGCCGCAGGGGACAGGGCCATGGGTAAATTGCAGGAGTCATGAGGGAGGTAGTGGCCGAATACTGCACCAGGGAGGCCAATTCCTGTTCTGGTGAGGGAGTGACTTTGTTGAAGCTTAGTTGGGCTTCCTAATTTGGTTGCACCTTGACTGGTATAGCCCCACTAGCTCTCGGCGATATCTTTTTTTTTGCCGTTTCAGGCGCCACTCCATGTCTGAAAATGTAGTGGACTGGAAAGAAAAATCGAACAGAACACTACACGTCTATTCATACAACACCAAAATCCTCCAACTTAACTGCAGAATGACCCTAAATCATTGAGAATTGAAATGTCATATGTTCGTACTTTACATCCGTTATTAACGCACGTAATAATGTCACTGTGAGCCTCGTTGATTTCACGGATGTACTATCAGACTCGCTCTCATTTTGCGTTAAAAAAACTTGCGTGCGACTCACGCATTAAAAAACACAAAAGCAAAAGTCGCACAAATTACGCGTTCGAGACTACG
This sequence comes from Dermacentor silvarum, assembly GCF_013339745.2. Classification (NCBI taxonomy): domain Eukaryota; kingdom Metazoa; phylum Arthropoda; class Arachnida; order Ixodida; family Ixodidae; genus Dermacentor; species Dermacentor silvarum. The sequence continues at coordinate 102,081,912 of NC_051158.1, read as the reverse complement.
CACTAAATGAAACTTAAATGCGGCCATCTTCTGGATACACGTGCGAGACACGCACAGCCTTAGACATAGCCTTACATAATACGTCGAAGAGAAAAGAAAATGTAGAGTATGCCATACTAAAGGCGATCCCCGCAGCACATTTCTAAGGCGCGGTACTCTCTACGTGCGTGCGGGAACAACCATCCGGCAATTTCTAAAATCAGCTGAAGTAGTCTGCAGAATAACCAGTATCTAACCTCTTGGTTTAATGGAAGCTCACGCGAACTATCTACATATCTGTGCGAAAAAACCACTGACGCTATCCTTTCTCGAGCGTTCAGCTGTCACGTTTTCCTGAAAGGAAACATCAAATTAATCCGAAAATTTATCAGCCTCTACCACGATCAGAAGAGACCAACACTTCCGTCTGCCTAACGGAACGCTCCTAAAACTCAAAGTAGTTCCAAATTATCCTCAGAGAAATGAATATTAGTAAATTCAGCTTGCCTAACGTGCCTCGAAAGAAAGGCACTACTGTCAAACAAAACACGACTTGTCACGAACTCGCACAGAAGCATCGCTCATCAACTGGCGCCACTTGCGCGTGACCTTCCAAACTATATGCCATTGATCAGCACACAAGCAGCAGCGGCCGCCGGCCATACGGCTCCCGTTAATCGGCGTGTCGCTGTTTCGAAACAATGCCGCACTGTGAGGCCACGACTTTTTTGGCGCCCGTTAATCGGCGTGTCGCTATCTCGAAACGATATGCCACACCGTGAGACCACGACGTTATTGACGCCCGGTTATCGGCGTGCCGCTGTCTCGAAACTATATGCCACACAGTGAGACCACGACGTTTTTGGCACCCGTTAATCAGCGTGTTGCTATCTCGAAACAATATGCCACACCGTTAGACCACGAAGTTTTTGGCACCCGTTAGTCGGCGTGTTGCTATCTCGAAACTATATGCCACACCGTGAGACCACGAGAAGAAAGGGAACCGAGCGGCCCAATTTCTATTATCATATCATAAGAAGCCAACAAACAATGACACCAAGGACATCATTGGGGAAATTACTTGTACCCACTAATTGAATTAAAGAAATGATAAATTAATGTAAATTAAAACGGATGAAAAAACAACTGTCCGCAGGTGGGGAACGAACCCACGTCTTCGCATTACGCTTGCGATGCTCTCACCATTGAGCTACCGCGGAGCCGTTTTCCCATCCACTTTCTGGGGTATGAATGTTTTAGAACTAGAATTAACCCTGGGAGTGTTAGCCAGCGCCACCACTTACAAAGCTAGGAGCGGATGTGGAACATCCTTTCTGCTGCAGGCGTCACGAGCACGTGATCTTTTTGGGTGATGGCAACTGGTCAATAAACCCACATATGCTACCTGAAGGCATCAATGTTGCCGGATTCGAACCCTCGTAAGTAATGAACGAGAAGAAAGAGAACCGAGGGGCCCAATTTTTATTATTATAGCATAAGAAGCCAACAAACAATGACACCAAGGACAACATGACAGTTTATTGACCAGTTGCCAGCACCCAAAAAGATCACGTGCTCGTGACGCCTGCGGCAGAAAGGATGTTCCACATCCGCCCCTAGGTTTGTGAGTGGTGGCGCTGACAAACACTCCCAGGGTTAATTATAGTTGTAAAACATAAATACCCCAGAAAGCGGATGGGAAAACGGGTCCACTGTAGCTCATTGGTGAGAGCATCACACGCGTAATGCGGAGACCTGGGTTCGTTCCCCACCTGCGGACAGTTGTTTTTTCATCCATTTTCATTTCCATTAATTTATCATTCTTTAATTCAATTAGTAAGTACAAGTAATTTCCCCTATGTTGTCTTTGTTGGCAGATCTGCTGTTTGTTTGCTGGCCAACAAGTTATCAGGCTAAAGAATGCAGGTTTTGAAAAACATGTGCTTTGTAGATCAGCCTATAAGTCGACTCGTTATGTGCGCAATGGCTTTCAGAAGGAGCCCAGTAGAAAATTGAATGAAAGTAGAAAAGTTGTGTCAATTCCTTATGCGCACAAGATTGCGCAACACCTAAAAAAATGTCACAGTTTCGCCCTAAGGGCGAAGCAATGAATGCGATAGCAACACAGCAATGTCATACGAAGTAAGGTGAGCGGCTTTGGTAGCAATATGAATTGTAGTAAACATGAGCTGATTAAGTAAGCAGGTGTGCTGCGGCGTAAGTAGACCGACATGAAGAGAGACTCGATGACCACGAGAAGGCGCGTGTGAAACGGTGGTGTTGATGAGAAGCGCTTCCCGTGGGCAGCGCGCGTGCGAAGGGACACACCTGTAGCGCTGCACTGCCGATCCGGGCAGCATTACATGTGTAGCGTGCGTTGGAAATTGTGACCCGACTATTAGACAGTTTTAGTTACACGTACGTGGAGACTTCACGTACGCAACCGTGAACAGTCTACGTACCTTACGTGCACGCCATCTGAAACGCTTTTAGCTACACGTACGCGACGCACCACGTAGCTACATCTATCGGTAAATATGAGCAATTCAATTCAAGATGAGTATTTCAGCGAAGCCAGTGATGTGCATTGATGCGTGCCGGTCATCGTCTCCGCATTGCCCGAAAGTGTGTTGTGCAAGCGTTATCTGCTGTCATCGTTGACATGGAATGAAATAGATGACCAGTCATCCTGTCGCCGTGTTTCCATGCAAGCCATCAGCGCGCGCTCAGCACGCTATCGTTTGTTCGTGATCTCGCGAAACCCCCGCGCGAAGCTGTCTACGTGCGCAAGAAACGCACGTAAAAAATCGAATCTCACGTACGTCCGTGAGACCAGAGCGCGGCCGCTACGTTCTGCGCATGCGCACTGCTTACACGTAGGAGCTCTACGTACGCAATGCCTCTACGTACGTGTAACTAAAACTGTCTATTACTAACTGAATGAACAAGCGTGGTGTCAGCGCGCACAAACAAACATGAATAGATCGCACTGAATGACTGCAGACAACGACTGTGAAAACGCTGGCAGCAAGCGCTTATATACGCCGCAGCAGCGGGCGAAGGTATGTACGTGCGGTCTATCGCTTCAACAGAAACTGAGCGCGAACGCACAGTGCATAAAGGTCAGAGCCGTGTGGAGATAAGAGACGGTGCGGCGAGCGACGAGCGCGGTTGTTGGCAGAGGAAAAGTGCGCCCCCCCCCCCCCCCCCCCCCCCCCCCCCCCCCCCCCGCTCCCTCCGGCGCTGGCTTCCCGCTTCCTTGCTTGCGCGTGGGAGAGATAAGAGACCGTGCGGTCGAGCGACGAGTGCGGTTGTTGGCACAGTAGAAGTGCCCCCCCCCCCCCCCCCCCGCTGCCTCCGGCGCGGGCTTCCCGCTTCGTCGCTTGCGCGTGGGAGATTGAGTGCGGTCGCTCTCCGTGATAGCGCGCGTCCCAGCACGCTTCCGCTCGGGCATACGGCGCGCGGTGAAGATTTTATCTATACGGAACCTCACGGCGACGGCGACGACGACGGCTACGGCGACGGCGACGCCGACGGCAGAAATCCGGTTGAAGTGTCCATATCATTGCTATCGCAATAAAAAGTAGATAGTAGGTGTGCTCTACAAGTAGTTTTCTCAGCTCCTAACAAACTCGGTAAAATTTGTGCCGGACTGGATCGTAAAGTTTCAACAAATGTAAAAAGAAATAGATATAGGTGCACGATTAAGCATACAAAGGAATTTGTCAAGTGCAGATCGTCCGTTGTATATTGTTTACCCATATCTTGTGGAAAAGTGTATATCGGCCAAACGGGACGGTGTGTGAACACAAGACTTATGGAACACAATAGGTCGATGAAGGGCAACATTCATTCCCACATTAAAGGACATTGTGCACAGCATGGGTGCTCACCGTTGTACAATGACACTACAATTCCTTTCGCACCATAAGGATCAGCTGACCAGGGAATTAGTAGAAGCCTTTCACATTTACAAGAGAAAAGACGGCTGTATAAGTCAACCATCTGTATCTCTCAGCCATAGTGAGGTCGCCTTTTCGGAAAGTCACTAGATTAAATTTGTAAAAACAAATCTGTTAGGGGTACAATGATTAGGATAGGAGTGCACAGCGTGTGAGATATGTTGCCTATCTTTGACACCCGAGTGTGCGCGGCGATATGTTTTGTAAAGGTGCTGTTACTCTTGCCTTGCACATCTTTGAAGTTGGAGGGTGCGCGGGTATATAAAGATGAAGTGTTCGTTCTAAAATAAAATAGTTGCGAGTGCAGCGAGTGTCGTGTATTCTTGTGTCTCTCCACTTTGTCCTTGTCAGTGCGCTGCTACACCAATACGGTACGATGACTAGTAACATAGTGTTGGACTGAGTCTTACATGTCACACTTTCAACTTATCTACTTCAACTTCTACTTCAACAGGATCTCCAAGCTTTCACCTGTAAATAAGAAGACTTGCGCGAACTCTATGACCACAAACGATAAACTTTATGTCCCAGAAGAAGAAATGCCTAGAAGGAACTCCTAAAGTACTGCTCAGCACGCACTAAACTAGTGAAAAGTGAAAGTGAAAATGCCAAGCCATGAATAGCAGCAACCTTGACAGGATCACATGCCCACCTGATGGAATTCAGTGCCGAGGCGCAGATCACGAAACCTAAGAAAATTAGAGTAGCTAATAAGTACAAGTTTGGATATTCGTTAAACATTTGAAAGTGGTATGTGCCAGTACTCATCCCAACACTATGGTCTCCATGCGTAAAAAGAAGGAAATGGTGTTGTACATTCATGGTCCTCTCTAATTATTTGAAGATAGTCGTCACAAGGTACCGAAGGGATTTTATGTTCTTAGCAAGAACAAATATTGTTCTTAGCAAGCACGAAACCATTGCCCAACGAGGCAGGCCACCATGTTCTTTACATGCACATGCGACTTTGTCAGTTGGGTTCCTTTCGGCTGCAGGTTTGTTTCCATTGGGCAGACCGGAAGGTATTTTAACAAGTGCCGCAATGAATACCCATGCATTATTAGCGCAACAATGCACTCGCATTTGGCAGTGCACTGATGTAGCTGGAGATGATGCATGCGCTTTAGCCTGCATCGAGACCAAGTAGCAAATGAAATTATGGAAGAATTCATCAGAAAAAAAAAACAAAGCAAGATATATCAGCCAGCCTCCATTGTCGTCACTGATACCAAAATGATGTTGCTAGAATGAAGATAAATGTGTGAAGTGGTGTTCTTTGCTGGTGTTGCTCTTACTTTTTTTGCTTCCTTGTATTGCTCCTTTGTGTTTTACGAACATGTGCCATGAATTAGCATGTCAGCTATAAAAAGGGGCAGCATCACAAATATGTTTGCCTGTTGATAATCGGCACCATGTTCCTCTTACTTCTGTCATTCTCAATCCCTCTTTTTGCGCTGTTATGAAAATAAGCATCAGGCATTTAAAAATACAAGAGAGCTTCTAGTTTAGGTAATATTCAAAAGAACAAGAGAATGTGAAATTAATGCTACTTCATCAGTATATTACATGCCAATGGCAAAATGAAGCAGGGAAACAACTTAAATTGTGGCAAAAGTTCACGGAAGGTAGGTCGAATCATGGTATATGCGAGAAAGTAATGAAACGGAAAAGATTATTGTCTTAGAAGCAATAATCCCCACTTCCCAGATCATATCATTATAATATGTGTCTGTACGAAATGAACAAACTATAATCCGATGTCTTATGAGAAAAAATCTATACAATATACAACAAGAATAATACAACAGCTGTGAAATGCTTCAGCGCGCTGAGGCAATAGCTGTCTACGAAATACAGTGCGTGAGAAAGCGCGATGGCACGATCCCGACAGCACCAGGAAATTAGTTTCATGAGGACGCTAACAGTGAAGTCGAGCTTTCTGTCAAAATACTATCAGCTTTGTATCCAACCGAATAGGAGCTATGATACGCCACTGTACCGCGTTGACACCGAGCGGAGATAGTGCTGGACCACCACGGCAAGATGCGCGTTTAGAAAAAAAAAATGTCGTCGTTTCCCCCGAAAGGCGAAGCATCAATTGCGATAGCGAATTAGTAGAGAGCTATACGGAGTAAGGATAGTAGTTTTATCAGTTGTATAAACTTGGACATGCAGCAGCACCAGCAACGCGCACAGATGCTGTCCGACGCTGTCGGCGTTTTGCCCGCGTTCTCTCCGAACGCGCGCGGCGTTGATGAATGTTGCCGGTGCCTCTGGGGGCGGCTCGGAGGTTTTCGACGAGATCAGAACGGGACACTCGACGAGCAGCGTCGGAAGTCTTTGCCACCTTCTCGCCTAGCAACGTTTTTACATAAATACGCATTTGGTTCCGCAACTAAACGTCGCCTCCCCTCCCTCCCTCCCGTCCCCCCACGGCTTTTGCGCGATGGAAGAAGTAACGTTTGCTCTATATATATGGTGATTGTAAAGGACGAAAAAAAATGTGGTTGATCCCTCTTATATAGGAATCGGTATAGAACACGAAAGTGAAACGTGTCTTCACAGAAGTAGTGTAATGTTTATTGCACATTGATATATAATGTCTATTGGTGTTTTGTGGCTAAAGCGCCCTTAGGCGTTGATGCACCTACGCTGACGCCTGGTGGCACGTCTCCTCCATCACGACTACCAACGTCGATGACCATGAGCAACCGTCGTGCATATGGAAGCTGCACTACGCTGCACACGCTAGCACAACGCGAAAGACGAAGCACGTAACTGACACACTAATACAACGCGCAAGACAAAGCACGTAACTGAATCGTCACCGAGTCAAATCAGCGCGTACAGCGCGTCGTAATTGCAGCCTCCGCGATCAACTTCAGAAACATTTTCAGAGCTAATTGCGGAGGCCACGCTCCGCTGTGCTGAGTACGGTGAACGCCACCTAAGTGGCGTTGGTGGTGCTTCTTGATGCCAGCGTCCCTTCGAATGCTGGCATCGAGGCGTCGTAGTGCTGAGACCACCGAAGCGTTCACTGTCGGTGCGCGTTAGTGTCATAATGCAGTACTTCTCTTTTCTGCTCGTAGGCGGCGGCACCGCCCCGAGCAAGAGCGCGGGTACACGGAGGAGTGTTAGATATATAAGGCGCGTCTGTGTAGCTCTCTGCAAATGCGTTTGTGGCGCAATGGGTTAAACGCTCGGCGATGTATCGTCGCGGACCGAGAGGTCGTGGGTTCGATTTCCAAATTTTGCATGTTTGTGGAACTTTTTCTTCTGGTTTCTTTCTTTGTATTATGTTCTATGACGTATTTCCGTGACGGAAATACGTCAGTGAAGTCTTGGTGGACCCCGGCATAAAACACTTTCGTGTTAAAAATCACAGCATATCCACGGGGTGAATGATGATGAGTGGGCGAATCTCCGGAGGGAATCATCGGATCTCCCGCTTAAGGGGACGCTAGCACAAACGCGTTAGAAACGTGCAGTATTCTCTAGTAAGGGGGAGCGGCCACAGCGTCTTACGCATCCATTTACACATGCCGGAACGTGCACCGCGTTTGCCGACGCCATCACATGACTGCTGAGAGAGTATACCCCCCGTATTCATAAACGCTCCTCGACTTGAACTTGACTTGCCACCGCTTTGGGCAGCGCGTTCGAAACGCGTTGAAGGTAAGGCGGAGAGGCCACAGCGTCTTACACCAGCTTCTTACACGGGCCGTAACGCGCTAGAAACGCGGCCTTTCGTTAATGTTGGGTATTTATTGCCATCGTGGTGCGTGTGTCCATGTCCGCTTCGTGGCGTAGTGGGCTAACGCCGCGCGCTCGGAAGCTAGGGGTCCCTGGTTAGATTCCGCACTACGGACACAACTTCGGAATTTTTTTCTCATTTTTCTCAGACTGGTTACACACTACTGGTTACACACTACTACTACGACGACGGGGACGGAACGGGTGCCGCTATAAGGAGCTTCACCCCTAAAAGACGCCTAATTCTGCAGCCCTTCAGGGAGCACGGCGCAGAACGCGCGTTTGCTGTGCAAATTGCGAATGCGAAGCCTGGCTACCCCTGATGGTCAAGGACTGTGTAATCTATCAACCTTCACCTTCTTTTCTTTCTTCTTTACATCCCTCGCGCCTTCCACAAGGCGCTGAGTCGTGCTCCCTAAAGGACTGCAGAAATTAGCGCCCCTTCCTCTTCACAACCACAATCTCTCTCGCCGTGCGTTCGCTCCCAGTGAAAGCGCGCGTCCCTGGCGCGCTTTGACTCGGACATACAGCATACAGCGCGCTGCGCTGAAATAGCAGCACAATCACGTGTTTGTTTTTATATTTCGCGGGCTTTCTTTAAAGGCAATTACAAGAAGCTCCATCAATGGTATTTATTTGGAAACACTTAAGTCGGTCATTTGTAAATGTGAGCTACACCTTTCGTATTGACACTTTCTTGGTGAAGCCAATATTTAAAAAGTTTTCAATTAGTGTTTACTAAATAAATGACTTCCCAAAACGAAAAAAATACCGCAGACTAGGACACGCGACCCTCAACACCACTAGTTGCTTTGAACCTCCTAGCACACTCCGGTGTTTTAAAAACATTGGCAACTTTTAGCGGACGCCGTATATATATATATATATATATATATATATATATATATATCATAAGAAGCCAACAAACAGTGACACTAAGGACAACATAGGGGAAAATACGTGTACTTACGAATTGAATGAAAGAAATGTTAAATAACTGAAAATGAAAATGGATGAAAAAACAACTGGCTGCAGGGGGGGAACGTTCACACGTCTTCGCATTACGCGTGCAATGCTCTTACCATTGAACTACCGCGGTGCCGTTTCCCTATCCCCTTTCTTAGGTATTTATGTCTTACATATACTACAGCTAGAATTAACTCTGGGAGTGTTAGCCAGTGCGGCCACTCACAAACCTAGCCGGCGGATGTTGAACATGCTTTCTGCCGCCAGCGCCACGAGTACGTGATCTTTTTGGGTGAAAGCAACTGGTCAATAAACCCACATGTGCTACCTGAAGGCATCAATGTTGCCAGATTCGAGCCCTCGTTATGCAATGATTGGGAAGAAAGGGAACCGAGGGGCCCGATTTTTATTAATCATATCATAAGAAGCCAACAAACTGTGAGACCAAGGGCAACATAGGGGAAATTCCGTGTGCTCATTAATTGAATGAAAGCAATGATAAATTAACGAAAATGAAAATGGATGAAAGAACAACTTGCCGCAGGTGGGGAACAAACCCACGTCGTCGCATTACGCGCGCGATGCTCTCACCATTGAGCTACGGCGGCGCCGTTTTCCCATACACTTTCTGGAGACATGTGTATATACATACACACATATATATATATATATATATATATATATATATATATATATATATATATACCTTACAAAGAAGAACCGCACATACGAAAATACATGTTCAGTTATTATCGTTGCGGTAGTGGCTCGGCCTTGGACGAAGGCCGTGTCGCAGCCGACATTTTAATAACAAACATGCTTTTTTAATATGTGTACGCTTACTTGCAGAACTGCGGGCATACAGGACCGACAGCACATTCTGTCTCAAATTATATATATATATATATATATATATATATACATATATATATATTGTACTGAAGGCGAATGACCGCGCTTCGATGTCTGGGAAAAGACGACGACGATGAGTGGTGGTTGTTGTTGACGCTCCAGCTCGCGCTCGCCAGTAACCACACCTGCCTTTCGAATAGCCTTCTACAACGCCACGTCTAGGCCTGCTTGAAGACCAACACCCCCATTTTAAGTGGTGGAGGTGCTGGGTACTGTTTATCCTGGAACTTCGCAGCCGGACGCTACCACCAGTTTTCGCCATGACTGATCCTGGCCCATCGCAAGCTGCTCCCGTGCCAACAACAATCCACTGTGCTGGCGTGCCCCGAGAACGCGACCCACCTATATTTAGCGGCACCGACGACCAGGACGTCGAGGATTGGATCGTCGAGTACGAACGAGTGAGCTCTTGTAACAAATGGGATGACCGCGCCAAACTCACTAACGTTCACTTTTACGTCACTAATGTAGCCGGCCTCTGGTTCAAAAACCATGAAACCGAAATCACGAACTGGTCGACCTTCGCGGCAGCCGTCGCGGAGGTCCTCGGTCGTCCCGCCGTGCGCCGACTTCGCGCGGAACAGCGCTTGCGCAGTCGAGTCCAACGCAGGGAGGAGACGTTTACAAGCTACATCGAAGATGTTCTCTCCCTGTGCAAGCGCATCGACCCATCTCTCGCCGAAGGGGAAAAAATCAAGCACATCATGAAAGGAGTCGACGACGATGCATTTCAGATGCTTGTCGCTAGGAACCCCCAGACGGTAGCCGACGTGATTCAACTCTGCCAGACTTACGACGAGCTGCGAAAGCAGCGTGCGTCGACGTGCCGTGCTGCTCAAGATACAGCAGACATTTCCAGCCTTGCCAACGACGCCACTTCTTATCACACCGTTTTGCTACAGCACATAAAGCAGTTCATCCGCGAGGAAGTTGCACGCCAACTTTCACTTGTCGCCCACACACCTGAGCCTGCGCCGTCATCTTTAGACCCACTTCTTCGTCACGTCATTGAGACGCAAGTCGCTCAGGCACTACCAGCTGCCCCTCCGGCGTTACCTGTCACTACGCCACTAACTTACGCTGCTGTTCTTGCCAGACCACAGGCCCCATCTCTTTCTGGCGCCTACCGGGCCACCGGGTCCTTCTACACGTCGCCGCCACCCTCACGCACGGTGCCGCATCCTTCTTCGCCCACCGGACCATCTACCGTGAACCCGTGGCGTACCTGTGATAACCGGCCCATATGCTTCGCATGTGGTCTTGCGGGCCATATAGCCCGCCACTGTCACCGTCACAGCTTCCGGTCTCAAAACGTGTCGATTCACCTACCTATCAAGGTGCTCAGGATTCACCACGTGTTTCTTCTCCTGTCGCCGACCCGTTTTCTACACGCCACCCGTACGACTCACGCCGGTCATCTTCTCCCCGTCGCCGATTAATCTCCCCGATGCTTCGCCGACCTAGCCCCGCACGGGAGGAAAACTAACAGCCGCAGTTCCCGAGGCAAGAAATGCGCCATCATCGAACTCTCCAAGACCTCCAAGACCAGGGTCCATATCGTGTACTTAACCAAACATCTCCGGTGAACTACCTCATCGAGCCGTTAGAACCGTCTTCTGACCATCGTCGTCGCGGCCAAGAAATTGTCCACGTGTCCCGACTCAAGCAGTGCTACGATTCCCCTGTGTTTTCTTGCCCCTAGGTCGCCAGGATGGCTCCTTATTCCGTGGGGGGTAATTGTACTGAAGGCGAATGACCACGCTTCGATGTCTGGGAAAAGACGACGACGATGAGTGGTGGTTGTTGTTGACGCTCCAGCTCGCGCTCGCCAGTAACCAGACCTGCCTTTCGAATAGCCTTCTACTACAGACACTTGCCTTCACCCAAAAAGATCACGCACTCGTGACGCCTGCGGCAGAAAAGATGTTCCACATCCGCCGCCTAGGTTTGTGAGTGGTGGCGCTTGCTAACACTCCCAGGGCTCGTTCTAGTTGTAAGACATAAATACCCCAGAACGTGGATGGGAAAACGGCGCCGCGGTAGCGCAATAGTGAGAGCATCGCAAGCGTAATGCGAATACGTGGGTTCGTTCCCCACCTGCGGCCAGTTGTGTTTTCATCCATTTTCATTTCCATTATTTTTTCATTGCTTTAAATCAATGAGTAAGTACAAAGCAATGTCCCCTATGTTGTCCTTGGTGTCATTGTTTGTTGGCTTCTTCTGATATGACATATATATATATATATATATATATATATATGTTTGTGCACATAAGGTGAATCTGTAATAGGTTCTTACGCGGCTCGTGCCTCAGTGGCTGCACTGGAACCCCGTGGAATGTCTGGTAATACACACAACAAAGTAATCTCTCTGGTAGCATCCGGGTGATGCATCTCTACTATTTACATGCTTCAACGAAGCCTAATTTATCACGCCGTAAAGTCAAGCAAAATAAACTTACTTCCGCTGCGTGCAGGTTATAAGGGTGCATACAAGCCTACAACTGACGCAAGCACCCCAATAGGATGTGCTGGAAAAACACGAGCTTTCTTCACTTCGCTTTTCGCCGCAGTTTCGGCGGTGCGACGTCCGCTATTATGGCGTCAAGGAAAACGTATCGAGGATAAGCGAGGGTCTCCTCGTACCGCAGGTCGAGGTGGTGTCAACAATAGCAAAGGTTGTCTCTATCGGCTCTGTCGATATACCGCCTCCTTCGCTCAGCTAACTACGGCGATAGCGCGAACAATAACACCAGCGTCATCATCTCTATTCATCGGAATACTGACCCGAATACGAAGTTCACGAAAGGTGCTGGCGATAACGGATACCTGCACTCTTCTTGACGGGTTGCTTACATATTTTCTCCGGTGAGGGCATCTCCCAGAATGAGGTATTGTTTATTACTGCTATTTGCCCTTGGTTATACTCGCACTAGCAATACCCGATATATTTTGACGGATGCGTCTTGTTGTTCTCCGTGCTCGTCGTAGCATCGTAAGAAATGACCATGCGAGAAAGCTGTTGTTCCTTTCTGACATAGCAAGGTATTTAGTAAGGAGAAATGTATTCTTCCCACAATAAATGGATTGAGTCGTCGTAAATTGTGTTATCAATTTTCTTACCTTGAGTAAGCATAAGCGACTGACCGGTGGTGCTGAGCGCGCATTCTAGGCCGCATCATCTCTACATGGGGCAAAGAAAACGACTCAGACCGAGTCAGCTGGCCGAGAAGCAGTGATATATCAGCGATAACAATAGCAGGGACATTCTTTCCAACCAGATATTGTAGTGCGACCGCTAAACGAAAGAAGGCGAGCACTGTTTTGCAGCAAGTACACTCGCCGTAGCAGTCGGACTTGAATACGCCACGTGCCGAAGGTGCTCGCGATAACAGGTATGTCCGATGTGATTGACTCGTTGTTGGAATGTTTTCTCCGGTGAGGGTACCTTGAAGACGGGGGTATTGCTTATCACTGCTATCCTTTTCTAATTCTACGCACCCGTGTCTTGTCATCGCCCCGATGTTTCAACAGAGCTTTCTTTCTTTCTCGTCTGGGCTCGTTGAGGCAACTCAGTACAGAGGCTATGTGGAGCATTGGCTGCACCCTGCTTGTCGCACTGGTCGTCTTTGTTTGTCACCGCCTAAGCCGCTGGTTTATCAGGTGAGGAATATGTCCTCGTTTTGTTGTGTCGTTACAAAAGTTTATGCATGCGAGCTTTTGTAAACCTCACTGTTATTTACACTGTACCCATCAGTGCACGCGGCTTGTTCTTCCCGTTAACGTCAAGTGCTGTTAGGAAAAAAAAAGCGCGCATGCATATATTGGGGTATATGGAACCCCTTGTGGAGTCAATGCGACTTCACCGGAAATATTCTCAGTACGGTGACGCGGACCAGTCTCCTAAATGCGGCAGCACGTCTGGCGGGATGTTCAATGCAGTGAACCTAGAGAATATGTTTATTTTTCTTTCTCGCGATGCTTCCAGCCACCACTTGTGCATACCTTCGGAGCCACTGATTCATTTCTTTTTGTGAAACTATACTAGCCGATTGACTGTTTAATGATTTAGCGTTTATTACGAGCATTCTTCATAAAATGCACTAAGCATCGCCCGGCCAGTTTCGCTGTTGCATTACCACGGAAGAAACCTCTGCAACATTTATCTGCAATAAAATAACACCAAACTTCTGCAACAGACAAACGTAATTCGCCCCTGAAGGGTATATGAATGGCAGGTGTTGTTGCGACGATCAGAAGACCGAGTGCGGTGAACGCGAATAGCAGTTGCGGCCGGGAAAGCAGTTTCTGTACTTTGACCGGCAATGGCGCATGGTGAAGCGTGCTTGGAAGAGCGATAAAACAGAATGATTTCACGAAAGCGAAAGAAAAGATATACTCTGTTTTCCTCTTGCGCCTATTTGTCTCAGAATAACTCTGACGGCACATTTTCATTTTTATTCACAGCCGTTCACGGTAAGTCAACACATTCTAGATGTACGCAAGGAGCACGCCTTAATGAATCGGATCACCTTTACTGTGAAGCTGCAAATACTATTGTAATTGCGTTTCGCGTAGAGAAAGTGTGAGCGATAAGTGCCCCGCCAGTTGTAAGAGAGAACTTAACTAAAACACGGATCTTATACGGAAACACTATAACAGTAAGGCTATTATCATCATCAGCCTATTCTTGTGTCCACTGCAGGACGAAGGCCTCTCCATGCGATCTCAAATTACCCCTTTCTTGCGCTAGCAGATCATAACTTGTGCCTGCAAATTTCCTAACTTCATCACTCCACCTAGTTTATTGGCGTCCTCGACTGCGCTTCCCTCCTTTTGGTGTACATTCTGTAACTCTAATGGTCCACCGGTTATACATTCTACGCATTAGATGGCCTTGCCAGAGTCATTTAAAAAATTTAATGTCGATTAGAATATCGGCTATCCCGGTTTGCTCTCTGATCTACACCGCTCCCTTCCTGTCTCTTAACGTTAGGCCTAACATTTTTCGTTCCATCGCTCTTTGTACGGTCCTCAACTTGTTCTCGGGCTTCTCTGTTAACCTCCAAGTTTCCCCCATCTGTTAGCACCGGTAGCACATAAGGCAGCACCGTATGTTCGACCGGTAAGGCTACAGTACTGCCCAACCATGGCAAATTGCCGCAGAACACGAGTTCTCACCCGAATGCTGACAATGGCAAGGGACTTTTATTAAGTGCGTAATCGCTAATTTTTATTAGCTTCATGCGTTTTGTCAAAGCTCTACGTACCACCTACTGCGTTTAATAAAAAATCAGGCGCTCGTCTATTAGCTAACCTGTCTGAGCCATGCCTGTGTGGTGACTGCATATTTGTGTGTATCAGGTCGTGATTTAGTGTTCCATTGGCAAGAACGAGGGTTCCCTTGTAAGCGTTCGGCTTATGCATGCCGAACGCTCACAAAAGCCGAGAGTAATTACACCGTGACCGAAAAATAATGTCTCACTATAATCTGGGCTCCTACTAAGTTCCGGCCATATTTGTATGGCCGCCTATTTGATGTCGTCATGTACCGCCACGCACTATGTTGGCTGTCACCATTGAAAGATCCGTCTGGCTGTCTTGCACGTTGGGCGCTTCGCCTGCGAGACTACAATATCCGCGGGCTCTGCCACAGCGGACGGCAGCACTCGGACGCCGACGCCCTCTCGCGCTCTTCCTTGGCTGATAACAATGCTCGTTGCCCTGTTTCTCGTTTTACTGTGTTTTCTAACGACCTTCGCACCATCGCTTAGCGAGCGGCGCAAGGACCTCTGGATTGCCTCGATAACACGCTTGCTCTCTGATCCATCGACCAGATCAACCCCTCGCGCGTTGCGCCATCAAGCTCACCATTTCGCCATTCGCGACAACCAGCTTCACAGACGCAATTACAACTCCGACGGCCGCCAGTAGTGGTTGTAGTGCCTCGCAGCCTGCCTTCCAAAATATGCACAGGTTTCCATGCCGATACACAGTGCGCACACTGTGGTGTTTTCGAGACTTACCAGCGCCCTCAACAGCGGTACTACTGGCGAGGAATGTACAGCTACGTTCAGTTCGTACGTTCCGGTCCCGATTGACAGCGTCGGAAATTGTCACCATGGCTCTCGCCAGCCGGTCTGCAACTTTTACCTTGCCCTACCCAGCCCTTTGGGCGCATCGGCATCGATGTGTGCGGGCCCCTTCCGATGACATCTGCTGGAAACCGCTGGGCCATTGTGGCTGTTGACCACCTCACGCGATGCAAACTTTTTTTATTCTTTCCTCCACTCCTGCGTTTGGTTGTGGGAATTTCATCGCCGGCACAATGGCGCCGAAGCAAAAAGCGCTTGCCCTCGCACAACAGAGTTCCGGGGCGTGTTCTTAGCCGGACTCCTACTAGCTCAGAACATTCTGGTTGTCTTTTAGGTGCTGTCGTAGAGCGATCGGGGAGGACATTCCTCCTCGACACTCGCCACCATCTCGCCCCTGCGGTGTCGGCAGGAGAGGGATTTTCAGCGGAAAAGAGGATGGTAGTCAACTATTACACCGGCGCTTGTAGTTTAGTGCTGTCCACGCTGACGTATTTCATGGTACTAGTTATATTTGTGGTGGATTATTCTGTGCGTCAATGGTATCAAGCCTGGTAGGTTCTTCTGCAGCAAATAACACGTCCTCGCCAAGCAATACTGTTCCAACTCGGGCACTTAACATTGAAACTTATATCCACAATAGGAAAGCCTATGTTTCTGTCAATTTTATAATGTGAGGTGAAACATATTGGTGGATACACGCATATGTGGGAATATCGTTCACTATGTTTATCAGTGCTTTTTGCTCAATGCTCGCAAGGGTACCATTTTTAAAGGGAACTGCTTTATTTGGCTCTTCGCCTGTTTGTTGGTTGTTGATTGGCTATCAGTCGTTGGTAGTCGGGGGTTATGATTGAACTTTGACTGCTGATTCAAAGCGTGCGTGCTCTCGCAGCTCAGAGCTGCCGGGTGTGGGCCAAACGCAAACACTAAATATATTAGTCTAGAAAACCAGTGAACGGGAAGGTGTTCTCGCAAACTTAATAACTCTAAGTATGACATTTGCAACGACAAAATAAAGAGTTCGTCATATTTAATTAAACATGGTTCTTAAGAGAGGCAACGCGTGACAATGCGAACGTAGAACTTGGCCCCGTTAAACACATTCGTTTGTACCATCATCTAGAGATGAGCGTGTTAGCGAAAAGACGGGCCTGTCAGCACATGCCATCGTGTGAGGGCTTTTGTGGCGTTTGAGGAGACAGAGAGCGAAAAAAAATATTGCAGCAGAACCTATTCCACGATTAATGTCAAAGGAAATTCCTTAGCATATGCAACCAATAGAGCGACACAACATATTGCCACCGTCGAAAATAGTTATGTATGAGGCGGCTACTGCAGCGGGACGCATCTTTCGCACTTCCCAAAGAAGTCAGCACCAACTAACGCCACCGCCACGAAGCCTGCGCATGGCATCCAACATGCATGGCGTGCCTGTGCGTGCGAACGCTGACAAAAACGTCATGCGTCAACCGGACTCCGCTCGCGCGCGTCCTTCCGGACGTGGTGCGACATCTAGTGACACTTCCGAGAAGTCCACGCGTGGTCTCTGAGACGAGAACCGTGGAGCCCCGGTGCATGCCTGCGAACGCTGAGAATCGTTCCCTCCCTTGCACACACGCAGTGGCACATACTCAGTGATCCAAGTTGGGGAGAGGTTCACTGAAGACCAGCTTAGACCGAGTGGCACATACCCAGCGTTCCAAGTCGGTGTCGAAGAGTTTCTTGGAACAGTGGTGCCAACCAACGACACATTTGTAGAGTAACCGATGTCGACGTGAAAGCGGCTCGTTGAAGAGCGGCACGTATGTACGCCCCTGGAATACATTCAGTGACCCAAGTTGTTCCAATGGTGGGATTGAAGCCTGTTCCCTCCGCACATCAGCATGATGCGCTAACCATTTGGGCACGGACTACCCATGACACAGGTAGGCGGCAAAATGGTTAGAGACAAACATACATAGATACGCAGACCTAAGGCGTAAGAACGTAGATAGATAGATAGATAGATAGATAGATATTGTTTGGGCGCAATCAAGACTGGCGCAAGAGTCAGAACATATATACCGGGTGTCCCAGTTAACTGAGGAGTATTCCAGTCACTCAACGTGATGGAACGCGCGACATTGCGAAGCTCTCTTACAGCGTCTACTCTCGACAAAGGTAATCCTTTGTCGAGATCTGTCTTCGTTGTCATAAATTTCTAAGTGATCTATACTCTTCCAAGTGCAGACACTCTGCGAACAGGAACAATCGCTGCTAATTGCAGCGGCTCAACCTGTCGAGGTGGTGAAATTGAAAGGCGCCAAGCGTCTTAACACGCGGACTTGCCCGCAAGAAATTCATAAGGGCGTTCTATACCGCTTGTTGATTCATGCTTCCGTGGCGTAATGGTTTCAATATCCGGCTTCTGTGCTAGATGTCCTGGGCTCGAATCTTCCTGTTGAACAGTTTTAATAATGTTTTTTTTAATTGTCCAATACACAGTGCTTTGCTGAAAATGAAAATTTTACGAAGTCGCGGAGCCGTTTGGAGCCAGATGGACGAAGTTTACGCAAATCCAGGTACTTAACATAATTATCACGCTGGATGAACCGCCCCAATTGCAGCTCTCGTAGACACAGGCACCCGAGTTCCCTCGAGTAATTGTTGGACGAAAAAAAAAATATGGGGTTTTACGTGCCAAAACCACGATCTGATAATGAGGCACGCCGTAGTGGGGGACTCCGGAAATTTGGACCACCTGGGGTTCTTTAACGTGCACCTAAATCTAAGTACACGGGTGTTTTCGCATTTCGCCCCCATCGAAGCCATTTGGTATAAGGAGTGTCGGTGCTCCAGCCGGACCACGTCGGTCAGTGTCATTGGCGAGGCGATTACGAACGATGCCACAGTGTCCCGGCAGCAACTGGTATCATGCCCTAGTTCAGAAACACAATGGCAAATTTTGTTGATTGCGGACAGCAGTTGCTCGTAATTACCACGTCGTAACTTCGCGTCCTTTGGAGAGGTGCTTTCGGGTCACAAAACACTGTCCAACTGAGGTAGGAAACAGCTGTCATTCCCTTGTCAAGTTCTTGTCATTACCCTGCGTCAAAGTAGCATGTGACAGTGTCCGGTGGGGAAAGGATCTTGGAAAAGAGCGCGGGCTTGTCGCCATCCGTCATGAAGATGTGGGGTCATGTGCGAGGGAAAACGCTCCCAGCGGAGATTGCTCCTTGGTCGTTGAGTGCTGCGCAGATGAAAGTAAATGGCGCAGGGCACCGCGCCTCGGCCGAGCTGAATAGACGCCCCATTTGTCACTCAAATGTGAATCGTCCTGGCGCTGCCTGCTTTAAGCGGGTAGGAACCTCGTCAAGCGCTTTTGTTTTTTCCCCACTTCCTCCATCTTCATGTACTGATGTAAATAAATTGTATTGTATTGTATTGCATTGCATGACATGAAATAACTTATTTTGATCTAAAGCCTAGTTGACTACTACAGCGTTCGTCGAGGTCCCCGCGGCTCTTGACAACTCGTCTGACCGAGTTATTTGGTGGCATGTGGTGATCATAGACTGCGTGACTCTGGTAAAAGAGTGGTGTTTTTTTGCAGGAGAAAGAAAGGTTGTCTTTTGTCTTTTGTCCCCGTTCATGCAGGGTGTCTAAGAAATTTGAGTGTCACTTGTGTGCATATGTATATATATTTATGTATTGGCGTCCTATTTACAAATGAATAATGTGTTGAATTTGGCGCATAGTTGTACCCTGCATCTGTCCTTGGGCTTCGCGCTTCCCTTGCATTATGTAGTACCAACAACGCCGAATTTCTAACCTACACAGTTTACTTTTGTTTCATATAGGCACTACCCCCATTCTGATTTACTTGGGAATGCAGCGAGCAGGCCGTGATTGCCGCACCCCGCTAACTTTTTACAGGCAGCGTCGTAAATGCTTCGACGCTTTCGATGGCACGGGAGTACCAACTGTGCCGCTCCGGAGCCTAATCAGCGGCAATTCGCATGATTTCTGGAAACCCGTAAGTACAAGATTCATTCATAGCTTGGAGAACAGAAGTACCGGTGCAGGTATAATTTTTACACAAACAATAAAATATGACAGATGTCTTAGACGGGTCTGAATAAGTTTTAGTCGGCTATTGCTCTATTCACACCGATGTGTTTATTTCTCCATATTTCAATGCCCGCTGGGCGCAAAATGTGTTGCAGACTGTATGACCATCAGTGAATTCTTATAGAAATACACAAGTAAAGAATAGCAATATTACAATGTATATGAAACAGTTTTACGGAGAACTCAAGATGCATTAACAAACATTTTTCTTGAAAGTTATGCACTTGAAAAATGCCTGTATTTAATTCGTCTTACAGAAAATCCAACTATTATCATGCACATAGCAACTCATTCGGTAGATATATAACTACCACGACATCGACATTTACTTAATGATAACATAAATTCATATGGCTAACAATCTTGGCGATTACGAAACGCAGACAAGGCTAAACAGCCTGCATAGCTCATTTGTTGAGTGAATCAAGTCGCGTTTAGTTAGACCAGCGGTGAGCAGTCTGTTGAACGCTGCCTATTCCAGACTACAATCAAGAGGCTCGACGAATGGATAAAAGAATACGGCAACGTCTTTGGGTGAGTAAACGGTACACGCCGTTCTCGCCGTTTCGCTGTGGCCGGTGGCAGCACCGCGAGCTGAGCCGTTGCCTAGCAACCGCCGCAGCTGGCAGCGTTTCTTTCTTTATGGTCTGACCACCCCGCAGCGTCTTACCGGCGTCTGACTACGCCGCAAGCGGCATCTGACACGCGTCTTTCCCCGTTGGACTGCTTCACTGGAGAGGGTCGGGAATGCCAAGCACGCTAAGCTAGCGTCGGAGACTGAGGAAGAGCTAGCCGTTCGGCTCGCAAAACGCTTGGACTTGGCTTATAATTTATACCTGGCTTATATCGATGAGTGTATACCTAAGTATAACAATTACAACTGAATGAAAGGCTAACCAAATGAAACCAAGACTTAATCATTCTAAACCAAGCTTTCGCTTTGCATATCCTGGGTTAGCTGAGCTAAGCCGAAGCCACGTTTTTTAGAGTAAGATACGGTTCCTGTAAGTGTTCTTGGCAGTAATCTAAAGTCATGCTTAATTATTGCTACTTATGTGTTATTCAAAGGGCAGGGAAATGGTCAGAGCAGTACTGCAAATGCCCGATATCACAATGTCTCAGCAGCAGAGGTGGGCAAGCTCACTCATGAGTCAACTCACTCTGACCAGCACGTGAGTCAGTCTGAGTCCATCTGAGTAGAATTCTGGGGAATGTGAGCCCGACTGAGCCCGTCTCAGTACAATTCTGGTGATTCTAATCTGAATGAGCCCGGCTGAGTAAAATTATAGTTAGTCTGAGCCCGAGCGAGCCCGGCTGAGTAGAATGCTGGTGATTCTGAGCACAAGTGAGCTCTGCTCCGTCTAGTTTGATGAGTTAGAATATGGGTGAGCCCGGCTGAGTATGGTGAGTTCAACTTAGCCAGGCGGAGCCTGGCTTATCAGAATTTTGGTAAGCCTTAGTCCAAGTGAGCATGGTTGAGTAGAAGACTCGTGAGTCTGAATCCGAGCAAGTCCAGCTGAGTAGAGCACCTGTGAGTCTGAGCACGTGTGAGCCTGGGTCAGTTCTAGTCTGGCGAGTCAGAGTACAGGTGAGCCTGACGGATTTGGGGCTTGGCGAGTCTCAGTGCCAGTCAGCCTGGTTAAGTAGAATTTTCGCGGGCCTTAGTCCACATGAGCAATATGAATAGAATTCTGCTGAATCAGAGACCGAGTGAGCCCGGCTGATTTGAATGCTGACGAGTCTAAACAAGAGTGAGCCCAGCTGAGCCGAATGCTAGTGAGTCTGAGTCCATGTGAGCTATAGGCAAAAAAATTGCAGAAGAACTCATCTCACGATGACAATCGGCAGTAGTGGGATTCAAGTTAGGTTAAAGTGTAAAGTGAGCTAGGTAGCGACACATCGTATTTCTGAAGTCAGGCTTATTTAACATCACTGGTGTTCATTGTGAGGCTTCCGGAAGTTTCTGTATATGTGAGATACTCCGGTATCGTCCCACTTTACTATGGTATTCGCTTGCGAAGAAAGCGCAAGAGTATGGCGGGATGACGACAACTGTATGACGCCGATGCATTGACGACGAACCGCGAGCACATAGCTGGGGGCCCAAGCTACTAGGCAACTTGGGCCAGCGGGCCTGGCGTAGAATGCCTGTCCACAACGACATGCGGATAGTCTGATCATGACTAGGAACGATGATGATGGAACGACCATGGCGGACGGCAGCCCGACGGCGATGAAATACGTATTGGTCCGAGCTGGTAGACAACTTCGGCCACTGTGTCGGCGCAAGAAGATAGATAAAAAACATTGATGCATAGATTAGTAGATAGAAAATTACGGCAGAATTTGTCTCACGTCAATCGAGGATGCAATTAAAATTCTAGCAATGTATTAACATACCGTATTTCTGAAGTGACATATAGCACGTGTAGTTGTAATACTCAGATATCGTCCATACTGTGGCATCATCCCGCTTTACTATGACACTCGCTTGCCACGGTAAACCGTGGCAAGCGAGCGAGTGAAAGGCAGGGAGGTAAACTGCCCTTGTCACACTTGTGACACTGTTGTGATGCGGGCTTTATGGTGCATTCGTTGTCATACCATCGTCGAGATCCCATCGCACTTTCTACCTTCGTCATTTGGCTCTGGGCAAGCCATTGCCGCCAAGCCGTAATTGTCACAGAATCGTCGTCATATCATTGCCGTCTTGCGTCTCGTCATCACGCGGTTGATTTGTCATCATGGTCACTTCAGTAGCGTCATCCAATTGTCGCCATGCGTTTGTCGACATAACACCCTCGTAGATGCATCGAGGTCATTCCTTCACCATTCTATCGTAATCATGCTGCCGTTCAATCGCGATTGTGCGGGGTTGTCATACCGTCGTTGTTTTCCAGGTGTCTCATGCGCATGCCGTCGTACCGTCTTCGTCAAGGCGTCCTCGTCATGCACTCGTCTTTAACCCGTTGTCCTTTCATGTAGTCGACACGCTGCCGTAGCAATACCATCATCAATTAGGAATCGTCATCTAATTGCCATCATATCGTCCCAATCACAGCACTTTTGTCGTTCCATCAACGCCATTCCTTCTTCGCCATTTTGTCGTAGCCCTTGCGTCTACGTAATACATTCGTCGTCATGCCTAGTGGCCAAAGCCACTATACAACATGGGCCACTGGTTCTGCGTAAAAGGATAGATAGATAGATAGATAGATAGATAGATAGATAGATAGATAGATAGATAGATAGATAGATAGATAGATAGGCTAAACACACCTGATGTAAGGCAAAAATGCCAATTGCAATAAAACAAGTAACCTGGGACAGTCGCTGAATTTCGCGTGGAGACTCACGGCATTGGTTCAGTGGCTATAGCGTTCATCCACCGAGTGCGAATCCGTGGTGGTGAATCCCAGCTGCAGCGGCCGGGTGCCAATGAGGCGGAATGTAAAAAAAAAAAAACACGAAAAAATCCGTGCGGCCAAGCCGTCATTAGCATTATTTTAGATGATGTCTTTTACCATGAAGTATTAGCAAAACCACGATTGTTTTCTTTACCTCCGTCAGCAATTCGGCCATTGTGGACGCCTTTCTTACTGTTTTAATTTTATTAGTTATTACAGTTAGCACGAGTTAAGTCGTAGGCTCGGTTTGAGCGGTGAATTCAATTTTACGCATAAGTGCCAAATGACCCATTGAGTGAAATGCAGCTCCACTAAAGTAAAACCTGGGGAGGTGCGACGCATGCAGTGATGCACCGCGAATGGGCTCATACTGCCTTAAGCAATGGCTTATAACCCCGTAAACGTGGCCTCCCCATTACGACAACCAAAGAGAAGTGAAATTCTACACTGGAATGATGAGCGGCAACGCAGCCAGCTGTGGTGGACGACGACGACGACGAACGCGGGAGCACTGGCACGAGTGGGTGCCCAGCGCGAGCACGAGCCGCTTGCTTACCGTGACTACGACAGGAGACGCCGACCGCCCGGGCGCATAAGGTGCTTCGCAAATAAAAGGTTCATGTACCGGGCTCTGTGTAGAAATTCAACGAGCTCCGTTGCTCAAACGTAGTTGGCAGCTCTGCACTCTGACGCCCCTAAATAGTCGCTGTGCAGATTCCTCCCATTGCAGTCACAAAAACTACATAACACATAAA
The DNA here is from genome assembly GCF_013339745.2 of Dermacentor silvarum. Classification (NCBI taxonomy): domain Eukaryota; kingdom Metazoa; phylum Arthropoda; class Arachnida; order Ixodida; family Ixodidae; genus Dermacentor; species Dermacentor silvarum. The sequence continues at coordinate 102,057,974 of NC_051158.1, read as the reverse complement.
TTCTGAGGCTTAATGGTACACTACTGTTTCATTTAAAGCGTAAAACGAGAAATTCATTTATGTAAAGTGATTCGTATTGTTCAACGTTCAAAGACATTGTATAGGGTACGATGAGCGCCTAATTAAGGTGCTCCAGAATAAATTTGATCGTTTGGGTCCTGCAAAGTGCAACTTAAAAACGGTACGCAAGAGAGAATGGTAGAATTTGCCCAGCAACGGTGGGAAACGAGCACAACGGACATCATACCAAATTTTTTTACATATCTAAGAACACTCGAAGCTACAGATAACACTTGTTTTTGCTAATAAAAGGGACGTTTCTATAATTTATATTCATATTTCGAATAAGACTAAGGTGAAGGAAAATTATTATTGACGTATATTGCTAATGATAAATATACAGAGAATTGTTGTCCTTCGCTTGCTTTCAAGACCATGTTACGCGTCTTGTGGCTTCAAGCGTGCGCACCGTCTTGAATACCATTCGAAAATTTGCACTCCGTACTTAATAAACGGCTTACGTGCCTTCCACATTTACTCACCATTTTTCCTGAATGTTTTCCCTAGCTTCTTTATAGGCGATACGCCGTTCATGGTGGTCAAGGATCTGGACATGATAAATGAAATATTCATCAAGGAGTCAAACAAGTTTTCAGGGCGTGGCGTAAGTACAAAGTCAACTAACGTCGCGACACTTCGTCTTACGAGGTGTCATCATTTTTATATCACACGGTGCAGCGCTAGAGAAGCTTACCCACCTGTCCTGCTGGCTTTTTCAATGCACTCACTAAGCAGCCCCCACCCTTTTTTACTTCTGCTACCGCGAAGCGCAGAATGTACGAAATGCAATAGTCTGGAAACAGGAAGTGCGATTCTGGCACGTAGGAAAAATATATCTCTTAATCGTTCCCTATGAAACATTCCTTACGCCTTGCACCGAATAATTCAACATAAAACCAATATATGTTCCATCTAAGTACTCCTACGTCCCTAGATCTCTGTCATATGGAGCAGGTTTCATATGGTTATATTAACGTATGGGATCACGTGTAAAAACCTGTATGTTACCATAACTCATAAGGTGCATGTCCCACGTGAGGCATGTGCTATACGATCATAAAAAAAGTTTGCACCCTTTGGGGCTGATCTTGTCCCCATCGCTATATTCGTAATCGATCTTGGCCGCATTTTCCTTCTTTAACGCTGCGCGCGAAGGACTTCAAGGTCATGAGCGACGTGGTCGTTGTTAATCTTGAAATCCAAAACTTTTGGAGTTCAAGAATGGTGACATTTCTCAAAATTTCTCGGCTCTGTCTTTATATATTCTTCAATTAGCTAAAAGAAACAAAGTGTTTTCATAAGTGAAGCTGTGCCGATACTCTTGGGATAAATAACAAATGGTTCTGCGTGTTGCCGAAAACACCAGTAGATGCTCAATTAAGAAAAACATTCACAAACTCCACTTACGATTGTTATGATAACAATCGCGTAACATTTTTGTTGATGGGTTTTTCAATAAAAATAACTGAAAATAAGCCTTCAACTAGAAAATCGGGCAAGTTTTCACTCCGTCGCGCAAAGCTTAGACACAGCGAAGCTTACTGGCTGCTACTGCTAGGTATGAACTTGGCTGCCTGCTAGGTCTTAACTTGGTTTAACTTAACTACGTGTGTAGGAAAGTATTCTCAAGCGATCATTTTCGGAGGTACCTTCCCTTTCGCGACATTCCCCGTGACTAGCGCTGGACGCGTCGGCGCCTACGAGCGACAGCGTTCCTGGCATGCCACAAACTCAGGCAGGCTAACCAAGGTTGGCACAGTGCCAAGAACGCTGCTGCTTGCCGACGCCGAATGCGTTGGAGGCTAGCCGCTCGATATCAATCGGCCACCTTCGCTGTGTCTTGAGCTTTGCGCGGCCTAGTGCAAGTTTTCGCCTTTTTTTTTTCTCCTGGCTCAGCGCGCCGCGGAGAGAAGAGAGAAAGGGGTCGGGGAGGCAGGGAGCTTGCGAGGAGGAGACCGCGCGCGCATGCACGTGGTCTCCTCCTCCTTCTCTGGGTTGCCATGGCTACCACGGCTACGCACCACAAATTACGGCTGGCTTAAGCAGCTTCGCTGTTAAAAATTTCTCTATGCACTTCTCTCTGAGAAGTAAAAACTAAACTGGCTAAATGCGGAACATGAGCAAATTATTTTACTCCCTCAAGCATGCTTTTGGTTTGTCCAACTGCTAGCACCCTTAGGAGTGCAATATAATAAATGGTTCATCCACGCGTCGCACTAGCTACATTTTAGTGCGCATTACTACCTATAGTATTTAAGAATAACTTATAATAAGCGTAATTAATGGTAATCTATAAAATTAAGAATAACGAAAAAATAAATTACTGGCGCAGTCAACTGCAGTACTTACGTGCAGTGACAGCTTCTCTCACCGCTACGAGCTTATCAGTCACGGTCGCCAGTGGTTTACAGCCATATCCACATGTCTTCGTTCGATAATTTGTTAGCCTCGACTAGTACTTTGTTATGCAAACAATTCAGAAAGACGGAGTAAGGGAAATGAGAGAAAGTGTAGAGACGGCCGAAGCACCGTAATGATGTTAGCTTATTTCGCTTCAGCAACCACGTTCGCCATGCTTAGATGAAGCTTACGTTCAATGCAGACATTAGTGAGAAGAGCGGTGCCAGGTAAACAAACTTTATTCCACAAGTTTTACACAAAAGGTATCCCTCGGACAGAGGCTTTACAGAGGTCCAGATAAAATTAAAGGCAGAAATACCAGCATTGTTGCTGTATAAAGTAACTGCCGAATAAAAAATACGGTACGCATTTTACAAACGTAAAGGTGTTATTTCAATCACTTAAAAAAATTGTTCAGGAATAAAATCATGATCCATGTAAATAATAAATATAATCAACAAATACAGAGATCAGAGATCTCTTATGTACCGTGCCTGGCAAAAATATAACATGAGACAACAAATATGCATTATAAACAAGTACAGATTTGCTCTTCTTCATGGATGGGGAACAGCCGCAGCCGAGCACCAATAAAACCTTTGAAGATTACATGCGGTTCGAGCAAGCAGGAGTGCAACTTCGAACAAAAACAAACTGAAAAGCTAGCGGCACAGCGAGCCTTAAAGTCGCTGTTTCGCCCGAAAGATGATGCATCGATTGCGATAGGAAATTAGTTGAGAGCTATACGAGCCAAAGCTAGTAGTTTAATGGGCCGTATAAAGTTTTGAGCATTCGCTTACTAACTAAATAGACAAGCATGGTATCACGCACGCAAAGGTAAACAACACATCTCGCTCAGTGACCGGGGAAACTCGCTGTGAAAACGCCGAAGTGAGAAAGCGCGCCAGCAGCAGCGAGCAAAGTGACCTTCCCGCTGTCTCTCGTCTCGCTTCAACGCGAACGTCGAAAGCACAGCGCATACGAAGCTACCGGCACTCGGTGTATCCACCTTGCTCCCATCGCAGATCGCTTTGAAAATGAGGCCCGCGCGTGCGCGCACTTCGGCCACATCGCAGATGGCTTTCAAGATACGGCGCCTGCGCGGCCGCTCTGTGAGCAACAGCCGACGGAGCTGTACGCACTCACTCCTTGTCTGTCGCCCCCGTGCCTTGCGCGCGAAAGAACGCTTCCTTCCGGCCGGCCTTCCGCCGTCGCTTGCGCTACATTGAGCTGCGATTGCCGGCCCACCCTCTTATGCTTTCACTCGCTCACACAGTGTACGGCGCGCAGCGACGATTTTATCGCCGTTGGACTTTATACGGAACCTCACGGCGACTACGACGGCAACGGCAGAAATGCGCTTGGAGTGTCCACATAATTGTTATCGCAATAGAATAAGTTCAGTTCGTGAGATAGGGAACGGAGAGCAAGATGGTTGGCGATGACGCAAAGCCTAGCATTGCGGCGGAGGCGCGTAACCACGGAATGAGCGAAGAGAGAAAGTAAAGGAACATTGGGAGCGGTGCTTCGATGTGGGAACGACATTACTAGGATTACGCCGTATGCTTAAAAAGGTGTAGGGGCTTTACATTCCGTATAATAGGTCAATGAGAAGAGAGAAAGGAGCGGGGTTTGGAGGTGATATGATGCGGAGAGATCCAGTCATAGCGCCAGAAGCACTGAATCTTACATCGGCATTTGCCCGGCCCTTCCTCCTTTTCGGAAATTTTCCATTTATACACAAATTAATTTTTTTCTAGATGGAAATGAATAGATAGCTATTACGGGCCCAGCCGTTTACTCATTTGTTATGTGAAAGTTTAACAGTTACAATAGCCTTGTTGTGTAATCCGTGAATCCTCTCTTATATAATCATGTTACTTCTCTCATGCTATCATATCCAAATGGCCCGCCGGTAGGATAGTTGTAGGCGTAATTTATTGCCTAACGTATGATTGTTACGCAAACTAGGAAGCATTTGCGGCACATGGCGATGTTATGTGTGTTAGCATTATATTGACATAGTTGTATAAATTACCACCTTTGATGCACTACAAATATTTCTATAAACTTTAAATATCAGTACTGCTAATAAAGACAATAACAGTAAAACATGAAAAGTATACGCCCTTTTAATAAGTCGTATCTTTTCATTATGTAATTACAACTACGTATTAATTGATCAGCAAGTATATTTGCTATGTATGAACTGGCCAACATACGGAATAAATTGTTAAATTTACTTACATGTTAAGAAGGAAACAGCAGAGCACGGGAGGCAGTCTTGTAAAGCAAATCGAACGCATGATAATAAAAGAAAGTAAATTAAGCGCGCAAAGCGTTAGTATGGGCACGCCGTTTATATCTGCTTCGTGCTCCTGACTACGCGCGCCATCTCGTGCTTATTCTATTTGGCAGCACGTTTACGTTCGTCATGCCACGCTTAACTAAATTAAAATACCTCTGCTCAGGCTGAAGAGCAAACAGAATGTGTGCCTGAACAGCCGCGTAAGTGCGCACCATTGCGGGGACAAATCTGCCAGCATAGAAGGAAATATGTAAAATGCGACCCTACATCTGAGCTGACGTCTGTGCGGGCCGCTGTATCTTCAAAGCCATCTGTGTCGGAGACACAGTCCGCCGTGCGCTGTGTTTTCGCGGCTGCCAGGATTAGAACGCCCCCCTCTCCTCCGTAACTTCCCCCCGGAGCGTAGGGCGTGAAAGAAGACGGCGCGCTTTCTTCCCGTTTGCCTTCCTTGCGTGCACGTGATAGAGCCGCCGGTTCACCCTCGCACGCTTTCAGTCGCACACACAGCATACGGCACGGCGACGATTTTACCGATGTTGAACTTTATACGGAACCTCACGGCGACGGCGACGAGACAACGGCGGCAGAAATGCGCCTGGAGTGTCCATATAATTGCTCTCGCAATAAAATAAGTCTACAACGAAAAAAATTAAAGTCAAAAAGGACTTACACTTTGATGGTCTGCAGGGGAGCTAGGTGATGAAATAGAGCTGCTGACGAAGGCGGCGCTCGCAGTGTAGTAGCGGTGGCGACGCTAGAAACCATCGAAGAAAAATCCTGGTCCCCTCCAGAAGAACACGAGGCATTCAATCCAGCACGAAGAAGTATGGTTGTAACGTTGAGAACATAGGCAAGTATTCTTGGCACGGTAGAGGTCTCGACGACCAAGCTCAATGGCTTTACCTCTGCTCCATTGCACGGGCTTCATTTCTCCCACGTCGATCGGCACCTACCTGCGTGGGATCAGGAGAACAAAGTCACCATTCCTCTGAAATCTTGCCCTGGACCAGTAGGAGGCTGGAAGCATGGGCCTGACACCTGACGGCTTGCCCCTGCACCCGGAGCACTGGCGAACTCCTTGGTTCGTGCCAAGGAGGTTTTAAAAAAAATGTCTGGAGTGGCAGAGCTCGCTACTGTTTACCTGCAGGGGTGAAGCCAGCGCTTGCCCTTACTTCACCTCTGAAAGAGTTCCGCGCAGGCTGCAGTCTGCGCACACCTTAAGTGCTTTTGTTTTGCGAATGTAAACGCTAGGGTAACCAGAAAATAAAAAGTTGTTTCTAGCTAAAATATTATATTTGGCTAGGTGCTAAAGAACTCTAAAAAAATGTACCACGGCATTCAGGTTTCCTCCTAAAACCACTGAAGCAAAGATATATATCCAAAAAATCTTTACAGCGAAATTTACATGAAGGAGGCAGAAAGAAGACGTTTGCTATATTCCACTATTCTTTTATGCCTCTACGCGCCCTGAGTAAGATGGCGGCGGTCTGACTTCACTTACTAAGCAGCATTGTCACTCCGGAATTTTCTTAAACCTCCTTGGTTTTCGCTTTCATGCTCTTCTCCGTCTCCGCCTGATTCCTTTTTCTCTGTTTCTCCTTTGGCACTGGCGTGTAGGTCACTCATTGGCGGAAGCCTTCATGAAGCCAACGACACTCGCCTCGTGCGAACGTCGTTGACGTCGTCTTCAAATTATATATTTGACGTGCTCGTGCAGCCCCTGCAGCGCCTCGTCGTCGTCTTCACGGGCTGACTCATTCCGGTCGCCGCATTCGCTACTTTACATATCACAGCCTCGTTTTAGCTGCAAATATAGATATAAATATATATGTGAACATTCTACTCGGTGTAGGAACGTCGTTTCTATATCATGCACATACGTGTATATATGTGAACTATATACAGACTGTCCTGGATATAGTGCAGGCAAGCAACCTACATGTGGATTTCATCACAGGTGTGGATTTGATAAACACCCATTCAGCACACTTATCGATGTTTTCATTGTTTCGTTTCTCTGTTCTCCCGCACGTTTCTCTGTTCTCCCACATTGGGAATACAATACATTGGCGTTAAATAAGTGCAGTTGACGAGGAAAGCATAAAAGACGTCCTCTTCAGCACATGTAAAGGTCGAAGAATTTTTACCACATATGTTTGTTGATGTTGCATCGTCCAAACTAAGTATGTGAACGTTTACTGTGAATTTGAAGAGTGACAGCACCATTTGCCTATTTATATAGGACTGTTGAGAGGCCATTGAAATCAGGTGTTTGGCTCGCACCAGCCTCGCAGAAATAGCCCCATAAGTGCTTATTTTTTAGATGCACAGCACCGTATTACCTCTTTTTTGTCAGAAAGTATTTTTCAGTATTTAATTGTAAAAATAAAAATGTAACTGCCAGGGTAACTCAAATGAAAACAATTATCATAGAAGGTATATGTAGTGTCATCTTCGTCGTCAAATATAAGAGAAAAACCGCTTAATATAGCCTACACGCACGAGACAACTGAGAAAGTGACAAAATATCGATGGCAATGTGGGGTTGTCAAATGCAAAGTTTACCATCTCTCATGACAAGCTGAAACCGGGAAGATAAGGTGAATAATGTTACCCATTGCTGCTTAGGAGAGCAGCGTGACTTGCCGAGCCCCACCTGAAGCTTTTGAGGTTTTCGGCAATGTAGACGGCGCTACTCAAAACGTCTTGCGTTGCGAAAAGTTAGGAGGTTACAGCTGTTCTTTGAGTTAAACAGCCATTGGTCTTGCATATTGGTCGTGTAGCTATTGTTCGTGTAACAGACGTCGTGTGAACTAGCGCAACGTGGTACAGTTAATTAGCGCGCCACTCGTCATAGATATTATACGCGTCAGTATGACGTCTACCATCGCATAAGTGCTTGCGAAACTGCATTCTACCCTCATTTTTCTTTTAACGTTTCTTCGAGTTGCACCCCGCATGAAGGTGCCTCACGCTGCTTTTTCAACTGTTTATTTTTTTTCTCAGCACATGTTTAACATCTTCGAGAAGGATCCACTCTTCGCTAAGTACATCATACTTTCGAAGGGTCCCACGTGGAAGAGTTCTCGAAACTGCATGTCGCAGTTCTTCACGTCCTCCAAGCTAAGAGCGGTAAGTGAAAGCAGCGTACAAATGCTGCTGAGAGTTTGTGTGATGACGTCACGTTGACAGCTTAGTGCGAAAAAGGCTAATAGAAAAATTACACAGAGTCCTGCATGAACGGGCAACAATGGGACGCCGCTGACGGTTTATTATCAAGCTACCAATACGTCGTCATATTGTCTACAACTTCACACGTTTCACATTGTTAAACTATCCTCATTATACATAAATTATTTCCTGATCATGTATGGTATCGTGTAGTAGTATTTTGTGTTGTAGTATTTCGTCAGCAGGAAACGCGAGTCCGTCACATCTTTTATTGTACGTAATTACACCTATTTAATTACATATGCATCATCGTGTGCGCTTGAGTTTAATGGAACAAGTGAATAAGTGAAATAAGGATTTAGGTAGCGATAGGTTGTGCGGGCATGTGCTTGAATGCAGAGGCGAATGCAGGTTCGGGATATGCGTTCACGTAATGTGCTCGTACAGTTTTGCGTAAAGCAGTGCACATGGGAACATGCTAGCGAAGGTTACGTTGGCGGTATTACGTCATACGTAACTGTAAAATGTCAATTGCATGGACACTAGCTGAGCCTCTGCAGTTAGCGGTATTTTCTGTGGACATCACATGTAATAAATTTAGGAAGGATAAATACGACGTCACGTTTGCCTACTAATTGGCACTAGCGATAAACTCATATCTGCATCTGTGTAGAAGTACGCACGTATATGCACAGGTAGGCACATAGGGGCTCCCATATTTGAAAAAGAATGAAATCTGTTACAGTTATTAAAGAATGAATTGCAACAAACTCCTGCTGAGTTGCCTAAACAACTGCAAGTACCCGCTTATTCACGCCACAGGTGATGCCGTCTCTGCTGCACGCCCAACAGCAGTTCATCGATGTCTTGGGCGAGCATGCTGACCGCGGCGTGGAGGTGGACATCAACAGCCTCTGCGAACGCTTCACTTTCGACGTGATTGGCAAGGCGGCGTACGGCATCGACACGAACGTGCAACGGAACCCTGAGTACCCGTTGTTCAAGGATGCACTCGCCGTCCTTCCGAACGTCAATTCGGGCCTTCTTTACCATCTTGCCCGTGAGTGATAACAAAGCAGGCCACCAAGGGGCTTAACTTGCGTCAAGTATCCAGAACAAAGTGATGCCAAGCGACAAGGGGTGTGCGAATAGCGACTTTTGAGACTGAATCGAATACGAATCAAATAGTGCCTGAAGCAAATGAAATCGAATTGAAAATCGAATGCTTCTCCAATTGTTTTCGAATCACAATTATTGTAAAACGATGCTCACATACCAGTATTCTCACAGTTGGCAAGTTTCTGTCACAACATACTACGTTGTAGATTGTGGTTTATTGAAACCACAACTGGAGGATTAGAAGCGAACAAGTATAGTTTGTTGACATGCACAGTGCTCTTCAGAGAGTGCGATTGATCGCACTACAGCCTGGAAAGTATGGCTACCTAAGCCGTGTAGCCGTCTTCATTACGCAAGTTCTGAAGTCTGATGTCTATACTATGCCCACGGGGGTGCCAATTTGCGGTAGCTTTGCTCCAATTTTGTGGTTATTAGGGCGCAGATGACATTTGGAACTATTTGAAAAGCATTCGCATTTACGAATAGTGACAATTTGATACGAAGAGCGCATCCAATAGGACGCTATTCGATTCGTTATTCGAAAGTTTCCAATATTCGCACATCCACAGAAGCAACATTTGGCGAAATTAACACTTTTAATTTTCGAAGCGACAGCTTTTCTTAGCTACTCTCCTAGGTGTCTGCGGTAGACGGACAGTGATCTACCACCGTTGGCTGTGCGAGCATGAGGGAGCACGAGGAGGAGGAGGAGTGTTAAGAATGGGAAAGGAAGCATGCGCAGAGAAGCAATGAAGAGTAAGGCGCTTAATTTGTTGAAGCAGGCGATCACGTAACAGACTTGAGACAATATTAACCAGCGTAAAAATGACATCGGACGACAGCGAGAAGCACACAGGACAACAGGACAGAACAAATGATGATGTAACGCACAGAGGATGGGGGAGAGGTGAGGAGGGCGAGCACTAGGCCGCATCCTCTCCACATGAACGCAGCTCGGGAAACTGAACAAGATACACGGAAAGCTATCGGTCACTTTGTCTATCACCTTATTTCTGGTGAATTTCTTTTTCGCTTGATGTTATATTCTAGGAAAAAAACTAAATGCTATGAAGGGAAGCTGTAATGAAGTCAAGCAGTCAACGGCGATAATTGTATCCACTAGTAATGTTGCGACGGGGGCTAGTTGGTGAAGCGCACTTCACCTAGTCTGTCTTCTTTAAACGGCGCGTCAAGCCATGATGTATCTACGCCGTAGATGTCGCGCGTGTAGTTCCCTATTTGGGTTGCAGCTGGCAGCCCTTTGAAGTCACCTTTCTTTAAAATCTAATTTGTAGTACAATGCGCAGTGATCTGTAAGGCCAAGAGTTGCAGGAAGGTGGAACACTGTATGGATAAACACTTGGCGAGATCGTGAAGCCTGAGCGGAGAGCGAAAGCTGCTTTCTTTCTTTTTCTTTTTTGTTGTTGTGGTGTACATTGTGACGGAAGCGAGATGGAGGCGAAGGATGTATTTACAAAATATATACAGAGGAGGCTAGGGCAAGGGACATCCGATCCGGGCCAAGAGCTAGCGTCTTCATCGTCGTCCTTGGCGCGCTGCCAAGCATCGCGTTGATCCATGTATGGATTGCTCCGTAACATCACTCTCCGGCGGCTGAAGCGCCGTCCTGGCGCTTGCTATGAAGGCGAGGAGCTGGAAGAGCAGTATGGCTTCAACCGGGAAACATGAACGACTTCAGTTGGCAGCGATGAGGTCGAAGAAGCAGGATCCAGGAGTACAATTTCGTAATTTACGTCACCGAGTTGACGAAGGACCTTGTAGGGCCCGGTGTAACGTGAGAGGAGCTTCTCTGATAGGCCAATGCGGCGGCATGGCGACCATAGGAGCACCAGAGAGCCAGGCGTGAAGTGCACGCTTCTGTGTCGGCTATCGTAACGGGACTTCTGGGCTGCTTGCGAAGCAGAAAGTCGATCGTGGGCAAGTTGACGAGCTGCACGGGCTCTAGCTGCGACGTCAATGGCGTATTCAGTAGGCGAGTGAGGAGCCGAAGGAAGGAGAGTCTCGAAGGGCAACGCAGGATGTCGGCCAAACAGCAGATAAAACGGTGAATATCCGGCGGTGTCATGCCGCGAGGAATTGTACGCAAAGGTAACAAAGGGTAACGTGCAGTCCCAGTCACGGTGATCTGGTGAAACATACATGGCCAGCATCTCGGTTAGCGTTCGGTTCAGGCGCTCGGTCAATCCATTCGTCTGCGGATGATAAGCGGTGGTGAGCTTATGTTCAGTGGAGCAAGCACGAAGGATGTCATCTACCACTCTTGATAGGAAGTACCTCCCGCGATCGGTGAGGAGCTGCCGAGGGGCGCCATGATGTAGAATTACCTCGTGTAGGAGAAAGTCAGCGACGTGTGTAGAACAGCTTGTCGGTAAAGCCCTGGTGATTGCGAAGCGCGTGGCGTAGTCTTTGGCGACCGCAACCCATTTGTTTCTCGAGATGGACGTAGGGAAAGGGCCTAGAAGGTCAAGGCCGACGCGGAAGAATGGCTCTGCAGGGATGTCAATAGGTTGTAGCTGGCCTGCAGGCAGCGCTGAAGGGCGCTTGCGGCGTTGGCAGCGTTCACAAGCAGCGACGTAGCGGAGCACAGAACGGTACATGCTAGGCCAGAAAAACCGGCGTCGGATGCGGGCGTAAGTACGCGAGACACCTAGGTGAGCGGCAGTTGGTACGTCATGAAGCTGATGAAGAACACTGGAGCGAAGATGGCGAGGTAGGACAAGCAGAGGCTCTGGGCCATCTGAGCTGAGATTACGACGATACAGAACGTTGTCGTGTAGCTCAAACAGGCGAACAGAATGGTCTGGTGATGGAGAGGTAAGACGGTCGATGATAAGCCTTAAGGGCGCCTCTCGTCGCTGTTCGGTGGGGATATCATCCAAAGCAAGGATGGACAGTACGCAGGCGTCGGAGTCAGGTTCAATAAGGTCGGTATCATCGACAGGGTGACGGGACAAGCAATCAGCGTCCTGGTGCAATCGTCCAGATTTGTAGTGCACATCAAACGAGTATTCTTGAAACCGTAATGCCCAGCGGCCGAGACGTCCAGCCGGATCCTTCAGCGACGAAAGCCAGCATAGAGCACGATGGTCCGTAATTACAGAAAAAGTTTGGCCAAACAAGTAAGTTCTGAAGTTGGTGACAGCCCACACTAAAGCCAGGCACTCGCGTTCAGTGATGGAAAAGTATCGTTCAGACGAGGACAGAAGGCGACTGGCGTAGGCGATGACACGTTCCTTGCCGTGCTGTGTTTGGCCAAGGACAGCCCCAATTCCATGACCACTGGCATCAGTGCCAAGTTCCGTAGGCGACGAGGGGTCGAAATGGGCCAGTATTGGTGGTGTAGTGAGTAGGCGGACGAGGGCAGAAAACAAAGCTGCTTGTTCGTTTCCCCACACGAAAGGAACGTCCTTCTTCAAGAGTTCCGTAAGAGCGCGGGCGATGTCCGCGAAGTTCCGGACAAAGCGACGAAAGTATGAACATAATCCTACAAAACTGCGGACGTCTTTGGCTGAACGCGGCACGGGAAATTGTTGCACTGCTCGCACCTTGTCGGGGTCTGGTTGAACACCGGCAGCACTGGCAAGGTGACCGAGCATAGTTATCTCGCGCCGCCCGAAACGGCACTTGGCGGAGTTCAGCTTAAGGGTGGCTCTTCGGAAGACGGCAAGAGCGGCCGATAAATGGGTGAGGTGGCTCTCAAATGTAGGCGAGTAGACAATCACATCGTCTAAATAGCATAGACAGATGGACCACTTATATCCCCGTAGCGGCGAGTCCATCATACGTTGGAAAGTTGCTGGGGCATTACACTGTCCGAACGGCATGACCTTGAATTGGTATAGGCCATCGGGCGTAATAAAGGCAGTTTTTTCGCGGTCCATAGGGTCGACTGAAATCTGCCAATAGCCAGACCGAAGGTCGATGGAAGAAAAATATTGGGCTCCATGAAGGCAGTCGAGGGCGTCATCGATACTAGGCAAAGGGTAGACGTCTTTATGAGTGACTTTGTTCAAATTCCGATAATCAACGCAGAAACGCCAGCTGCCGTCCTTCTTTTTCACGAGAACGACAGGGGAGGCCCACGGGCTAGATGAAGGTTGTATGATGTCTTTTGTAATCATTTTGTCGACCTCGTTCTGGATGACTGGACGTTCGTGATGCGATACGCGATATGGATGTCGGCGTATAGGCGTGGCGTCACCAGTGTTGATTAGATGTGATTAGATGAGCCACGACAGATGTTTGGCCTAGAGGACGGCCGTCAAAATCAAAGATGTCACGATAGGACGCCAGGACATGGTAGAGATCTTGGGCTTGCGCCTGGGTCAGGTCGGGAGCAATCATCTTGTTAATGTCGTCGAGAGACGAAGGCGCGAAGTAAGCCGAGCAAGAAGGCGGCAAAACATCGGCATCCAAAGTGGCAATCTTGCAGGGGTCAAGCGCGGAAATGGTGGCCAGCGACATGCCTTGCGGGATAACCTGAGTCAACAGGCTCACGTTGAGAAGCGGCATGACCACCGTATTGTCAGCAACGGAAACAATGGTGTGAGCCAGGGCGACATCGCGGGCTAACAGGACGTCGATAATCGGAGACAAGACGTAGTCACCATCGGGAATGTCATGTGAAGACGTCAAAGTAACCTATGTAGCAGCTTGCGGCGGCAAACGAACGTGGTGGCGAGAGCATAAGCGTGGCGTTATGTCAGCTGGACTGTCGGGAGGATGGGGCAGCTCAAGCTGAAGAGCACCGGTCGCACAATCAATGAGGGCAGAATGAACGGACAAAAAATCTAAGCCGAGAATAAGGTCATGGGGGCACTTCTCGATGACGGAAAATTCGACGGAAGTGGGATGACCAGCAATGCAGACGCGGGCGGTGCACATCCCAAGAACGGGAGGAGTCCCTCCATCAGCGACGCGGAGGATACGGGAGGCGGCTGGCGTGAGCACTTTATGAAGGCGTCGACGAAAATCTGCACTCATTACAGAGATGTGCGCGTCAGTATCTATGAGTGCAGAAATAGTTACGCCATCAACATCAACGTCTAACAAGCTTCGTCTTGTCGGCAGCGTCAGAAGAGGATTTGTGGTGGTAGTCGTCAATGCAGCGTCACCTCCGGGCGCTGCATTGTTTAGTCTTCCTGATAGGCACGAGCAGGGTTGAAGGGGGACGACGGTCGGCGAGTCTGTGGTGAGCGCGACGACGGGTGACGGCTTGGAGGCGAGCCTGACTGGTGGCCACGCGGCGACGGGGAGCGGCTACTTATCCTGGGGGAAACACCGTCGTTGGGGAAATAGGTCTGGGTTGAAGGCGGAATGCGGGTTCTCTCGGGACGGCGGTAAGGGGTAGACAGCGTTCGAGGCGCCGAGGACCAGCGGGTGGCGCAATAACGGGCGACGTGGCCGATACGGTGACAAGTAAAACACATCGGTCGATCGTCAGGGGTTCGCCACGCAGCAGGGTCGCGATATCGAGTAGCGTATCGCTGCTCTTGATAAGAAGAGGGCGGACGCCACGAAGTTTGTCTTGCGCTGGCAACGGTGCACACAGAGTGAATGCCCATGTTGGCGAGCTCCTGCCGGACAATGGCTTGAACGAATGAAGCCGTAATGAGGTCGAGTCACAGGCGTGAACTGGAGCAGGGGTCATGGCCTCAAGTTCGCGGCGTACAATACGTGTCAGCAGATCTGGTGGAACCGACGGTTGTGCAGCCGTGCAGTCTTCGCAAGAGGACGTTGCCGCCGTGTTGGGAAGCCGGGCAAACGAGTGGCCAATGCGCCGGCTTTTAGCCTGCTCAAAGCACCGGCACTCCTTTATAATGGTGTCGACTGTAGAACAATTTCTACACATTAAGAGGTTGAAGGCGTCGTCGCCAATCCCTTTCAAGATATGCCCAACCTAGTCGTCCTCCGGCATCTCGGCGTCGGTCTTTCGGCATAGCGCTAATACGTCTTCTATGTACGCGACGTAAGATTCAGTAGCCGTCTTTGCACGTGACGCGAGCGTCTTCGTCGCGGCGATCTTCCGGCCAAGGGACTTCCCAAACAATTCTCGGAGTTTTTCTTTGCAGGTGTCCCAGCTCCCAATCTCAGCTTCGTGATTATCAAACCATACCTTCGCAGTGCCTGTCAGGTAGAAGATTATATTTGCCAACATCATGGTAGGGTCCCATCGGTTGTTTTTACTGACGCATTCGTACTGCGCCAGCCAGTCTTCAACGTACGCGTCACCGGAACCGGAGAACGTGCAGGATCCCGGGGTTGCACAAGCACGACCATTGAAGTGGCGGGCGCTGATGTAGACGCTGTGTCTTCCGCTATTGCAGACAGATGTCCGAAACGACGGCCGCTGAGAAGTTCCGTTGTGAGGCGAGACGTACCCCGCACCTCCACCAAAGTGTCACGGAAGCGAGATGGAGGCGAAGGATGTATTTACAAAATATATACAGAGGAGGCTAGGGCAAGGGACGTCCAATCCGGGCCAAGAGCTAGCTTCTTCATCGTCGTGTTTGGCGCGCTGCCAAGCATCGCGATGATCCATGGATGGATTGTTCCGTAACAATATATATTTATTATATACAGAGAGAGAATCGGGGTCGGCCTTCAGGGCCGGTCCCTTACAAGATGCAGGAGGGGTCCCTAGTTGGGGACCCCTGTGGCTTCCGCAGCAGCTTGGGCCCTAGCCACGAGGGCTCTTTCGCCATCTGAGGTAGAGCAGCCGAGCAGCGCAGCCTCCCAGCTCTCTCGGGTAGGTGGGTATGTGTCCTTTTCCGCAATGGCGAGGAGGCTGAGCAGCTAGGGACCACGGATGTACAGGTCGAACATGTTCCTCGCAGAAATTTTGAACAATACTTAATTGCTACAGAAAGCGCTAGCGCGTCATTTCTTCTGCCTGATGTTCTTCATAAGACCGCACGCAAAAACGACTTAAAAGACTACTATAATATGTGCCCTTTTTAGCTATTCCTTTTTAGCTATTCCAACATGCGTCAAGTAGCAGGGAGGTCTTTGAGATGCGTGGTCATACCTTGGGTTCGAAGTTTTTATCGCTGTCGACGTAGACTGTTTCTGATACAGACCAGAATTGGAACATAGGCAGTATAAATTTTAAAAAAAGTTATACAGCAAACAGCTACGGCTGATTGCTACAAGGAGGCAGAATGTTCGGTTGGGGCGTTCTACTTCGATACATTCATTTATGCTTTCATATTCTAGTTCTGAACTGTATAACATGTTAGTTATGAACACACAATAAGAAGGCGTTAAATTGGGGAAATAGATCAGTTTTCGTCACCCTAGCCCCGTAGTGAAAAAAGCATCGCTTCCACGAGACCATCTGCACATTTGCCGGCCGTCAGGCGTCCATGAATCGGTACCACGATCGGTAGTATAACACGATGATCGCCTCAACAATCACCAATGGTAACCGCACTCTTGCGTATATAAATTTTGTGGATACTGGTTCAGTGACCATGCTCACAAGACTTGTCTTACGTGAGTCCGCTTCCTGAATGGGTAGAATTCTGGGCCCGGCCAGTGGTGCTAACGTTCGACGTCATAACGAACCAGTGGCAGCGGAAACGGTCATTCGAACAAGGTACTTGCGAAATCGAGTTTTTGTCAATGCGGGGGGCTTTGATGCTTGTGATTCTATGAGTTGATAAATGACACGAGAGTACCATGATGAGTCGAACATTGCAGTAATTTGATCCTATGAATTTGTTAGTTGATGGCTTCTGTTTGTGTTTTTACCTTCCCAAAAGGAAAATGCCGTCTAACTGACTGTTTTTTGAAGCCGCACTAGCTTTTGGTCTCGAACTAAATGAAGCGTCCCTTTAAAAAATACAGACATTTCGCTCCATGTTCGAAGGGTAATAAGCTCCAGCCAAATTTTGTTCCAGAAAAATTGGAAAGGAAAATGCTCACAGCAATGCCTTACTCAGTAATTTTACACTTGTAGAAACGCAGCTATTCTTTTGGTAAGCACGAGCACACACATTCAAAGCGCAACGATATTTTACTTTTAATGATTCTGCTTTAATAAAAACAGTCCACTTAAGTATTCCCAAAGCAAAGAGCTCAGGAAACACAAATATACGCACCTAAACGCCATAGTCATCTACTGTTCTCAGCATTGTCGTGTTCGGGTACGCCTGTGTGTTTTTCAGGTGAAGGAACGCCTCAGTGTGGTGTAATAACCCCTAATATGCTGCAGTGGATAATAAAACCGAAAACATTTTGAAATATATTCCGTTTCAGAGAGCCTCTACCACTGGCCATGGCTCCTTAACTTACCTGCCAAGGTTCTAGGTGTGTTCTACGCCAATCCTCTGGCTGACATGACTAGGAAGTCCACAGAAATTATTCAATATCGGAGAAAAAATCCTCAGGTTTGTGTATGTTACCTTACCACCACGCACTGGAGCCTCGCTCGGGTTAATAATTCAGTATAATTTCTAAAGCGACGCCTCTGGCGAGCAAAAAATTATTGCCGGTCCTCTTGTTCGACGATTTTGCCCCCATTTGCAGGACCCAGCTGTAGTGTGCACTGCACTACACCACAGAGTATGCAGACAAAGAAAAGACTGTGATATGCATGTCCCCCAGCAGCCTGTTTCCTCTTACTCTCATTTATTTGTGCCGTGAATTTAT
This sequence comes from Dermacentor silvarum, assembly GCF_013339745.2. Taxonomy (NCBI): domain Eukaryota; kingdom Metazoa; phylum Arthropoda; class Arachnida; order Ixodida; family Ixodidae; genus Dermacentor; species Dermacentor silvarum. The sequence goes on along the minus strand of NC_051158.1, from coordinate 102,040,243 downwards.
ATAGACTCCTCCCGTCGAATAACTTGGCAATGTGAAACACACAGGTTGTTTGCAACTCCAGTGGTGCAAAGTAGCATTGAAATATTATAAACGCCACGGCACGCATGTTATTGCTGCCGTTATACCTTCCCAACGTCTACTTATTTTCGTCTAGTGCTTAAAGAATACAGTACTAACATAACAACTGGGAACAACTGACTTCTGGACGCTCGCCCCCATCATGTACTCTTCCGGAAATCAGACAACGTTATTTAAAGAGAGGGCTGCTATTAAGCCGTTGAAAGGCAGCACTAATGGTGGTTTTACTTCTTTCATTGCAGAGAAGGCAGGAAACGGATGTGACAGGAGTCATTAGACGCCTAGGTAACATATCAAGAAAAGTAGAGATAGGAAAATTGCTTGACTGAGATAAATGAAACTTGTTAGCTAACGCTGGGCTTATTTGATGCCATTGGAAACCTGCATAATCATGAAATTGAGCTCAGAGAGTTGGAATGCAAACCAATTCGCACAGCCAGAACCAAATGATGCGTGGTTCAAAGCTGATGGGAGTGTTCACTTCTCAGCGATCGAGATAAGCAAGCTACAGTTAGACTGGTGTTGGAAGAAAGAATAGAGATAAGAACATGATATTCAGAAGCATATATAACATTATGACATAAGGAAGAGGCAGGTTGAATTCAAGATTACGATACGCTAACGCGCAAGTAACTCATAGAGGCTCGGTGAATTTTAATTCCCGGAATAATAATTCCCGAACTTTGCGGAGAAATGCATTGGCGTTCCAGTTACTTGCTTAACAAAACGTCGCTTTATGCTTTGAAGTACAAAATTAACTGGAACGCCAATGCATTTCTCCGCAAAGTTTGGGAATTAATATATCTCAAAACTGGTGCCATCCTGAGAATTCATTCTAAGTGGATCCGCCTTGCGAACTCCACGGCTACAATTTGTAAATTGCAATATGGGCCATCAGCTAATTCGTTGAAAGTTAATTAGTGCATTTTTGTTAATTATACGATTATGCATTTCAATTTTTTGTGCAAGTAATGCCTGCCTCTTCGGTTAGACCAACTCATTAACTAGAATTGTGCTATCTGCCACAGGCAACCTTAAATAAATTTTGAAAGTGTTCGCTGAAACACCCTGTATATCTACCACTTATCAAAGCGAAAAACCCACAAGCTAAACGCAACAAGTAACAAGTAAACGCACAAAGTATATGTGTAACAACGCGTCCACCTACACATACCACAACACGTTTTCCACTTGTCGAGAATCTATACACTGTTATCCATTGAAGCGGTTGACGGATGGCTGATGCATAATGTTTTTTTTTTCTGGATTTGGTACGCTTCAATGACCTAGGAAAGTACACTATCTTTATGCAGCGCCGTAATAATACTATTCGCTGAGTCCGGCTCACACGCACTGGTGCAGCAGAGCTGGAGTATGCTTTTGTTGATTCGTCCGTGTGAAATGGGGCGTTTTACCCCTCGTGCATCTATACCAAATAACCCAGTGCCAGCTCTCCTGAATGCAATTCTCGTACAAGATTCGTATAAGGCCTCTCGGCCCGTGTAGTTAGAAACTACAACATAACTATTACCGGTCATCTTGTGGACTGAATAAAATTCGTCCATTATCTAACGTCCATCACTCTTTAACATCGTTCGATCGTACTGACTCATGCAGCGCCGTTTCCGGATGCCAGGGAATTCGCCAGCTTCAAGGGACGTTTACTTCTTGATCATGAAAATACACAACAGCCACATATGGAAAGTGGTATTGTAGCTCGCATCAATGCATACTGGCTTATAGGTATAATAATTCTCACTAACTGCTCAAGCGCCCGCCACTTATGTAGCAATCAGAGTGACGAGGAGACGATCGCGACTGTGACTTCCACTCCGTTATATATATTCTTGCAAGGTTAGTTTTCATAATACGGTTCTTAGTGTATTATCAAGAGAACACGAACAAAATTACAAGTATACCAGCTACCTGAAGCGGCATTTACTGCATTGGTAGCCTTTGTCCGCGTTCTCTAGAACGTGATGGCTCTGTCATTGTAAATCATCTTTAGCTTTAAAGCATTTAGCTTTAACAAGTTTGCTACTATAAGCGAGTACGCTTGCAGTATGAGAATGTGACGTAGTCTGCTGTGTCGCATTGACAGTTGTAGTAATGTTTAGGTTGAACTGTCGCCTAACGCTGCTGCCTCACTTGAAAGCGAGACGTTTCTCTCAACGTTATGGGTACAGTACCACGCTATTAACATGCTACATTGTTTTCTTTTTAAAATGTGCATTTTACCCACTCAATTGTGGACAATAACTTAGCTGGGTATCTTTATGAGAGGTTCCTGGTGGTCCGCTAGGCAGGCCCATTGACATGCGTTGAACGCCACCATTATAAAAACAGCACACCACCAGAGGCTAGTCCAAGGCATCACTCTAGCTTCATATCAACGACGATATGAGGAAAATTATGGAGCGTGTCACAAGCACCGGTCGCCCATTGGCTATGACAATGCGTTATTGAGCTCGAGGGGGTGGATTCGATTCAGGCTGTATTTTGATGGGATATAAATGAAAAAAAACATACGTCTACTTGGATTTAGGTGGACGTTTATGAATCTCTAGTTGTGAAAATTATTCACGAGTCCCCAATTGCGGCGTGGGACATAATAATAGGGTGCTTTGGCACGTAAAACCTGAGAAATTATTTTCTGTAGCGTGTCAGAAGAAATGATGTTCCAGGAACTTTTTTCCCGGAAACGCAATATAGTTAGGAAATCAACATGACGTTTTGTTTTCAGTCAGACGGAACGCTTAGCCCACTCACCTGACGATTGGTATTGAATTCAAAGATTAAACCTTATTTTTTAAAGAAAGATTTACTAGATGTATGTTTACTGCATTAAAAGCATTGTTATTATTTTCGGCAGGTGAGAGTACCAGATATGGCTCAAATTCTCCTCGACGGTCTGCTCAATACGGAAGAATCTGAAGTCGGGAAACGTGATGTCACCGCAGAAAGGAAAGGTACTGCGTAAATTCTCAACTTCAAATACCAACCTAAACCCATGTAACAAGTCAGGCAAAAAACAACCAAATCTGGTAGAAAAAGAGTCGAACGTCGTCATGTGTGGAGACGAATTATATTGCGATAACCCAAGGCTTGTTGATATACCTGATAAATTTGGGTCGGTGAGCCGAGTTTCAAATAAGCCCATTACCGTGCTACTTTTGCAAAGCTGCAGTACATTTGACGTAGCCGCAAGAAGTCCTTAGGTTTGTATGTGACGTTTTAAGGATATCGAATAGGTCGGCAAGAAGATTTTTACCTCAGAAACACCTACTGCTGACGCATTGTGTCTCCTAAAGTTGAAAGCATGCGGCGCTTATCACTGGCGAATATTCTACATCACGTGACGAATTTTCCGGCCTTATACAAGCATCGCCAGTAGATAGCGTAGCTTGTTCAGGGAAAAGTACCAAAGTGTAACCCGGATGCAGTACGCGCCTCAAACGTGACGTCACTCCATGTACCTCGTTGAGTTCGTCAACTTTCGCTTGTGTGGCAAGTGTCGACGATCCCTGTGCACTGCTAGGGTGCCGCCTGATGGCTACTTGCAACTTAATTCTTCAATATACAACAAACATGCAACAGCTTCTGTGGAGACACGTTTCACTTCCGTGTTCTACCGATTCCTATATAACAGAGGGATCAACCATGCATATACACACACATCATATATATATATATATATATATATATATATATATATATATATGTGTGTGTGTGTGTGTGTGTGTGTGTGTGTGCGTGTGTGTGTGTGTGTGTGTGAACGGATGCCATTGCTTTCATGAAAGCAAAGCAAGCCAACAGCGAGTAGGACCCAGTGATCATGCAGTTGACATCGCGCCGTATTACTGCTGTGATTGCCAGAAATATAATGATGCATTTCAGTAATCTTGTTCGTGTTTTATTCAAAGCCCCACTACCAAATGAGATACTGAACCAGCTTTCATCCAACTGCATGACGGTATTCCTTGGAGGGTGAGTGTAATTTACAGCCAACGATGGATCCTGATACATGAAATAATATATTTGTCGTGTCTGGCAATCGCAGATACGACACCACGAGGCTGGTTTTGACTTGCTGGTTTTACCTGATGGGAAGACATCCGGAGGTGCAGGAGAAAATGCGTCAAGAGGTGCTCGAAGCATTTGAAAAAGAGGTAGGCGTCCATTTAAGTAACTTAATTTTCGAAATATAAGTACTACGTACTTTCTTTGTCGCAACGGCATACACTAGCCGTGTTTAATTAAGAAACAAGAAGAGTGTGCTTGCTTCTTTTTAGGATTAGGTCACACTACTGCCATTGTTTTGTCGACTTCTCAAACATTCCGCGTTAGCGCTAGTCTCGAGTGAACCTATAAACATCTTGTAACTTAGGAAGCATAATACACAGTTGATATTTATCTGTTTATGAGTCGGATTTTTTTCCAGAGGAACGCGCCATCAGTGTGGATTTTTCTCTGAGATATTGTAAAACGAGCACAACGGCTAATTTTCGGGTGTTCAGAAGGAAAAAATGACACAGATTATGACCAATGCACTATTAGTTTCGTCCGCACTAAACAGTGAAAAAGTAAGGGCACGTCAGTGGCACGGTGGGACACAAATGCACAAACGTACAGGCACGCCAGTGACGCTGAAAGGGTATATCAGCCCCCAACATCACCTAACGGATCTATTGCTTCAATGAAAGGACATCCCTTCAGCATGTTCACAAATATATTGCTTTGATTTATTGCGCTATGAATTACCGTGCTACTGTCAGTACCCGCTCAAATTGTACCTTTGCTCTCGCTGCAAGAAAAATAGTAGAAATAGAAAAACAACGCGCAGTGCAAATCGGCAATTATTTACGCGAATACTAATTATTCAGAGGGTTACTGTGAACTATGAACCGGTAGACTTGATATAGCCGCGCTGTGTCATTTCTTTGCAAACAATTTGCCAGTAAGCTGCTTTAACGATACAAGCACGATGACACAACATCTGCCTTCGCTTAAATTTGACTAATTACCTTGTATGGTATTGAGTTCAGGGGCACATGTAACAAAGCCTTTAGGTTTTAAAATGTTGTTTTAAGAATGGCAACCGTTGTTCCTTGAAGTTACCGCAGAGACCAGCAAGTTACTGTTTGTAGTGACTTAATCGTTGCTGTTCTATTAACGCGTCTCTTTGACTTGGTGCCTTAGGGAGACCAGCTGTCTTTGCTGACTCTGACGACCCTTCCTTACTCAAACCAAGTCATTTCTGAGACGATGCGGCTATACCCTCCTCTCATCACGTGAGAATTTTGCATTTACTATCTGCGAGCCACTGTCCGTTATACATTGTCGCAATGCTGGGCTAAACTGTGATTTTTGGAAATTGTGGAAGTTAAAAAGCCAGGAGTTCAGCTTGAAGCTATGAAAAAGAAGAAGGCAATTGTTAAAATGTGCTGTAGACATGCGAGTAGGCTTTTTTCAGTGAGTAATGTTTAAAAATATACCTAAAGAAATAAGTATATTGCTTAATATAGAAATATATAGCTAGTTGCTGGTAGCTCTCAAGCGATGTTGCAATATGGTGCCAACCATGAAAAGTATGTTACAAGATCAACAAGCTCGAACATTTTCAAGACTATATCGTCAACAAGTTTGGTTTCACAGAGTAATGAAAATCCGTGTTGGTTACCACAATCCAGCGACAAGATCTATAACTTCTTGACGGCTCATAATGCCAAAACGAATCCTGAAACAGGGGGAGGACTAGGCAAGCAGAGGTTCCAGTAAAACGGGCGATACTTTTTTTTTGCAAGAAATCACAACTCATAGATAATTCAGGCGCAAGGAAGGTTTTGCTTTCAAACGGCGATTCTGTGGTACAAAAACAGTGACCTAGTGAATGACTGAAACGCTTATTCAATCTGGATTTTGACTGCATATTCATGTCTATGACTTCGAAATCTATCGTCGCCAGATTTACCACACGGTGTGCGGATGAAGATTATCGTTACGGAAAGTATGTCATCAAACAAGGAACCTCGGTTATGGTGCCTACGTACCAGCTGCACCATGATCCAGAATACTGGAACGAGCCGGAAAAATTTGACCCAGAAAGGTGAGTGCACGGTGATTACCGTGAAGGACGATCTATTAGGATCGATTACCATTTGTCAGTTTGCAGTGAGCCTTAATAAAAGAACCAGTCAAACAGCACATGAGATGCGTAAATCAGGGCCCAAATTTGGCCGTCTCTACAGAGATTAACGTGTTCGTGCCGTACACCGTAGTGTTCATAGCAGTCTTGATAAATTTTGTACTCAGAGAAGGTGAATTTTCAGGACACTATGCTTTTTTTGTACAAGTTATATACAGATAACGGGAAGTAAACTTTCTTCTTTTATGCTCTGAAGATGTATCGGGCGTTTCTCTTTCCTTGGCTTTAAATGTAGATAATCTATTTTCTCAGCTGGCTGTTCTATAGCTGGAAGCACACCATCACATCTTCTTGTGTCGAATGCCACGATGACAGCGGTGCGATCTTCTACAGAGCCGAATACCGTGAAAGGAACGTAGTGACTATTTGGAGAAGTATAATAAATGTCATGGAATGGCGGCAGTAAAACATGCCCACCACCGCCCACAAACTGTTCTAAAACAGCAATTTTCAAGCAACAACCCTATTTTTTGTCTCACTGGCTGTAATTGTCTTAATAATGCAAACGAAGCGCCACTCCGGCCGGGCCAAGCTGGTAGGCGAACATCTAGATCGATATTGAATGGAACTGGGCGACAGTATTAGAGAACATGGCAAATTCTTCACCTTGTGTATTTCCGAAAAGCTCATCTGCCACATCTCTGCGCATTTAGTTGTCGAATAACTCGGCCTAGTCTTGGCAATATGCTAGCTTCCTGGCTAACGGAGATGTGAGGGCGAAGGCGTTGTTCCCGCATTCGATCTCCGGACCAAAACAAATGTTTCAATTAGGAAGCTTCTTTTCTGAAAAACCCATATTATTTTTTTATTTAGCTTCGTGCGGCTACCCAGTGAATGACATTTTTTTTTCTTTTTGCGAATGCGCTGCTCTTATGTTCATCTTAACGATTCCGGCTGGTGAATGTGGGTTCCTTGTGACGGCTTTCCCTCCAATAAACTGCTTCAGAAGAACAAGGACTGAGTAAGGGACGCAGTGATTCTTGTCGAGGTATTTCGACGGCGTATCATGTTTTTTTTTTTTTTTTTTGGGGGGGGCGGGGGGTTCTTTAGCGACCGATGCACCGTCTGAAACTGAAGTACACTGTATAAGCTACCACTACTGTGATATTTGTGGCGTTCTTGGCGCAGTATTCTTGCAAACTACAACATATCTATTGCACATGCGCCTCTGTCAGGAGCACATCAGGAGCACATCGCACAGTCAGCAAATCCTGTATAAATGAAGCGCTGTAAGCGACCGCATGTCTAATTGTATGATGGCAAATACAATCAAATCGAGACCGCAGCACCGGAACGCTCGTCAACACGTACGGTGACAGTAATGCACTTTGGTGTCACGTTTTATCCTAAACTGCACTTTGGCTACGCCGTCCCTGAGCCGAGTAGCGTGTATCAAAGAAGCGAAATACAAGATATTTGATGTTCGTGCGCAGTACCACCGTCTGAAGCTCAAAATAACATATTGATGGCATCACAAATTGTTTCCTGGAAAAGCCCTAAGCAGTAGGGGCCTGGGTTGCTGCGCTACTTAACGAGAGCAATTTTCTACGCGAGCAATGCATCCCATGAAATACGAGGCATGAGGCTCGATAGATCCCTTGAGCCCTGCCTCAGTGGTTGTTCGTTCGGCACTTCTAAACTCATTGGGCATCGGACATAAAAAACATGTAATCTGCCCAAGTAGGAAAGCTATCAATTACAATTTTGTTGTTATTTCGTAATGACCTATTCGGGAATGACTTCGTCAAATTCTGGCGTTGGATTAATAGATGCATAGGTTATCAGGAGGACTAAATGAATAACCTGTTGAAATATTAGAACTACCCAGCATTCGAGAGATTCATTACCACATTGCTGACACGCGCCCCAGATATTCCAGAATGACTCACTACTAGTTGGCATTAAAAGTGGTAATTTATAAGTGTATTTCTTGGATAGATTTTTTTTATCTCAGATGCCTATTCAGATGCGTGGCGTCAAGCGGATAACCACCGTTACAGGCCGCAAGAGCTCTCGCGCATCTCGTGTCTCGTTTTCGTGGCCATGTTTTAGACTATGCAGCCACTGTCACCGCTCTAAATAGGACTACCATGTTTAAGGTTGTCCACCACAAAACACAAGTTCCTCAAACGCAACTTACTTCGACAATATTTTCGCTCCCTAAAATAGTTCAGTGGCAGTTAAATTCAGGCGGTTGAATCAGAGCTCAACTGTTCAATAGCAGCAGTCGGATCAATAGCTGAGTCTTTAGTTAATCAATGGCCGTCACACATTTACGTATCTGCCACGTCTAGTAGTGTGGTGCCAGACGAAGGAGATTGTAGTTTGCATAAGAAGGGGTCATCACGCATTTACACTGCTGCCGCATCTACATTGCGGTGCCAATCAAAGGATATTAGAACCTCCACTGCATTGTCGCCAAAATGTTCGTGCTTTCTATTTGGCACAGTTAGTATATATCGTTAAGTTCTCTTATTCGCAAATAATAATTCCAAATATACTAAGAGTAGTGATACGGCTCTGGCGCCATTAAAAGGTAAATAATATTTTTAAATGACTGCAATGCTAGCTGATTCATACAAGCTAGTGTTTCCCGCTAAAAACTGTTGAACACTAGAGATCTAGAAGAAAATCCGCGAAAATGGGACAGTTGTGCGCCCATCTTCCCTGCGGCGGTGGTAATGAAGCAGAACTAGTAGAATCGCATCTTATTTTCTGCCGCTTTAAATTCTCGTATACATTCTCTGCGCTGAGATTGAAGCAGCGCAAGTCCTTAAGTTAGTCACTGTTTGAATCGCTCTTAATTGCAGGTTCAGTCCGGAAAACAACAGACTCATTAACCCAACTGCCTACCAGCCTTTCGGCCTGGGGCCGCGTATATGCATCGGTCAACGTCTCGCGCGTGCCGAGTTGGTCTCAGCTGCCGCGCAAACGCTGCGTCACTATCGGATCACCCTGGGCAGGAGTCAGAAGGTATTGGAGCATTGTCCACTGGACCCAGATCACGAAGATCATTTTCTTTTACACAGATAAAAGTAGCTTTTATGAATAATGCTTTCTTTAGAATTGCAAATTATAATGTATTTTCCTTCCCTCGTCAAAAGTATTTAATTTGACGGAGCTACCATGCGTTCATGCCAGCATGTTTCAGAATTAACGATTGTTAACCGTAGTCGTTTCCGATCATTTGAGTTACCCGAATTGATTTTTATTTACCCTTAAAAATGATCTCGCATAAAGAATCTTTTCTTGTTCTTGTTAAACGCTTCACTTGTGCAGTTCAATCGTACTACTATACAAACGGCAGAAAGCTTCTTTCTCTGATGTATGTAATTCTGCAGGAATACTCCAATATAGACTGCTTGTAAACCTTCTTTAACAGCGCATTTCTCTTTCTTTCGTTTATTTTTACTTTCAATTTTTTTTTGCAGCGAGACCTGGATATATGCACCTACTCTATTATGGCGGCACCTAAAGAGAAAGTGTTCATCCGACTGCGTAAGCTGCATGGTGTGACGTGAGCTCACCACTAACCCAACTAAGGAGGATTCCTGTACTTCAGAACAGCAGAAAACCGCAGAAAAAAATTGTTACACAACGTCATTAAATATAAAAGTGAAATGCCACTGGTATTTTTGTGTTAGACAAATGCCTTGAAGGGGTCAATATTATATTTAGAATGAACATCTGGATGAACGTTGGTTGCCTATAAAGAACTACTACCGGCCTTGATCCCGTATATTGTGAGTAAACGGGTCTAATAAAGAAGAGATAACAACTTTGGTCGCAAAGTGGATCCTTCACGTCTCTCTTCCACTACTAAGGTAGTCACTTTAGAATGAATGTTGCGAAGGAATTCCTTTACGTAACAAAAGATTGCGGTTGAAAAATCAGTGCAGAAAAATTTACCTTAGAAATTAGCTATTTTGTGAGCAACATTTATGCGGCAATTAAAATGTGAAATATCAAGTGTGGATGTACAGTATTTTGTTAGGAGCGTATCTTAGTGCAAGCTTCGAGTTATTTAATTGTAAATACAGAGGAAAATACGACACAAATGGAGGGGAGGAGGGCTAAGAGATCAGCGCATTAGTCATCATCCTCTCCATCTTGTCTGTTTCTTTTTTTTTTCTCGCAAACATTCTTCCACGTCGTAAGACCAACTTATGGCTCAGCGAGCTCTTTTCCCAGGAAATCTATGTGAAAACATTGCTAGGAAAGGTTAAATTGTAAAAATTGCTCGCTCTCCCGTAATTAAGAGTCGATGTAGGCATGAAGTGGCTACCGGCAAAGCAGATTGGTGCCGCGACCAAGGCGAAGAAGCTTGCTGAGCCGAAATGAACCTGTTTTGAACTGAATCTCGTTGCAAGTCTCGTCTTGAGCCAAACAACCGTCCGTGGCGCGCCGGCGCGCCCACGCACACAGCGTGGCGCCATATCTCTCGAAGGAGGCGGCTAATCGTTTTGAATTTCCATCTCCAGCCTTCCCCGTGTTTTCTCTACTCAGCTTGTTGTTAGACTGGTGGTGACATTTGCTGTATAGCACAACTTGCGGCAGACCTAAAGAAATATCGATTCTAGAAATTGCATTCAGGCGAATGTCGCAATCGTTGTTTAGTTTCCGTGCCGTCTACTGACTGTGGCAGCTGATAGCTGTTCCGGGAATCGTGTAGGCAACGTCAAAAGTACCTACAATTTGCTGGCCTTTAGCTACTACAGATGGCGCCAACTACAACCTGGTTCAATATCTGCAAATATCCGCAAAAGGATGAGGTATGTGTCAACGGCAGCAAAAGCCTGGAAACGACTCGGCGCGTCGTGATGCGCCAGGAAATTCACTCAGAAATACACGCAGGGCATGTCCAGTTTTCGGAAGTGTAGGGATTCAAAATGGATGGAAGCATTAACTGGACAGCAGGAGATGCGCAAGAGACGTTTCGATTACTGCTGCAAAGAAAGCAGGGAAGAGATTAATTGAATCGGCTTTGTTACCGTCATAGATAACCGTACAATACAGGATAGAGGTTTTAATGAAGTGAGAAGAAGAGGAGAGATAAACAAATGCTAGACGGCTATATATGTATATAATACTAATTATCTCAAATAAGCTAGGTGAGTATTTGTCGCCGCGGAGTATTTGTCAAAGGGCATGACAGTAAAAATCACCAGTCATTCTGTGGTGGGATGCGCGTTTCAAACAAGTGCATAGTAAGGCTAAAGGCCCTGGTCTTAAAAGCTTCTTGGGCTAGTTTCAATTGCAACTAGCCCAAGAAGCACCACCAATCACCGTCATTTAAGCAGGCTAGGTGGTTATTAGTCTAAGTGGCATTAAAAGCCATCAGAATTATCTTCTTCACGATAACGTGGCGCTCACAAGTACCACCCTTTCGTGAATATTTACTTCTGCTGCAAGTCATCCAGTACTCTGCATGAGAATTAGGAACGAAGTGCGTAAGTGTACGATCGATGAATTTCGTGAGGCAGAACGAAGTTTTCCTACGCGAGAGGGTCCCTATGAAGACAGCAGAGTGAGTCACGGGGAGATAAGCAGCACTGCTCTGAAGACCCATTGTTAACGCCGACTCAACGCACGTTCTTGTGAGCTGTGACTACGCCATGGACAGGTACAACTCGCTTCTGCACCATGAGATGCTTTGAAAAATAATGTCAGGCAGTCCAGGGCCACTCAGGAACAATTATTCTGGCATGAAGATTACAACGCGCCTATGTAAAATTCATGCAACAGATGTACTTTGTTTAAAAAAAACATTATCACGATAAATTCAGACGTCATCCTGCCGACGTCATTGGTAATGTCAACGTTATTACCGTCGGCCCATCCCACGATGAATCTCACCATGGGCTACGCTGTGACCCAAATTTACCTGAAAGAAATTAGGCACGGAGAAATGCACAGACATGCGTTCCAAAACCTGGATGAAGTTTCCAAATAATGGTAATCGCATTTTACCGTGTGATCTGCAGCATTGACACACGTCATGTTTTTAATGAATATATGACCATACTTCAGTAAAAAACAAACACTGCACATTCTGGGGTTCATTGCTTTGAAGCTGTCACTGACACCTAGGTTCTATACCGACGTAGCACGACAGCGCCTGCTACTTCAGACATCGTCATTAGTGAAGCACGCAGACACCTAGGTAGTGTTGTTATCATTTTTAAAATTTTATTTCGCATCATATTCTACTTTGTGTGGCCTGAAGCAGGTACACCCCGTCCAATTGGCAATTAACATTTTCTCTCTGGTTACTTCAAACTTAACATCTAGCGAGACCGTGACATTCGTTCTGTGCAAGCTTCATTGACATGGGCCAGATGTACCATACAGTGCAGATCACGTGAAGAATAAATGTGAGTGTTGTAGATGCGACTGTGCAATAATTCGTCTATTTGTGGATCCATGTGTTGCTGTGAAATTCCGAAGTTCCAACATAGCTGTAAATAAAGGGATTGATGGGCCAATTTAGTGTTTCAACTTCTCAAATTGAATAGACATTGAAATATTTAAAGCGTGGCTTCAAAACAAATATTGGCGCAGCACTCATTTTAACAAGAAACAGCAGTGTAAACGAGCTACCAAAACTAGATACTGAACTATGTTCCAGATCAATAATCGATGGCACCTACTAAACATTTATTTCATGACAGAAATTCATCATACAAAATAAAATTGTTGGCTTTTGTACACAGAATGGCATTGCTGTGGCTCCCTAGGTCTTAGGGGTCTTCGTGGAAGTAGTGTCATTAGAATATTACAGCCAAAGTTAGTTAAAAAGAAATACTAACATTTACCAATCAGGACTATAGTAGCACGCGAGAACTCATTTGCTCTATGATTATATTCACGTCTTCAACGTCGTTGATATGAATGCAAAACATTTTGCATGATGAAGCTATGAATTTTCATATTCACACAATTCCGATACCAGTTCGTTCAAAGAATTTCTCAAGATGGATTCTGGTGGTTGTTACGCATTTTCTATTAATTTTTGAGGGCCAGAACGCAATAAAGCTTTAAATTATTGAGAGCCAGATTTATTTTAGGCGATCAACAGCTTTCAGCCGGAATAGGTGACTGTGCTGCGAAACTTCACCACGGAGTGATGGAACACCTGTAAAATGTCATATAGCTACTACGACGTTTGCGCATAAAACATACGCAGAGCCAGCAACTGCCCAGCATGTCTGCCGGAGTATTCATAACAGTAACGATCTGCGCCTTACTGAGGAATAAGCTTCTAGATTTTATCATGTTTTTTTTTTCACACCTCACTTTCTTCGATCTAAGGAGAGACAGAAAGGGAAGGAAAGGCTAGAAGCTTAGCTATTCGATGTAAGGACTTCAACAAACCTAGATGTGAACAAGCTGTTTATGAATGGTTCTAAGGTAATCACATTTGGTATTTACGATAGTTATTTCCGAGAAAAGATAAAGGCGACAACTATAATTGGCGCTATTCGTGCATGTGATATGACTTCTGACTTTATTCTTTTATACGCTTGAAATTTATGTATGTAACACTGTATATAAAAATTATTCTCCTTGATTATACGTTGAAATCGTATTTCTTACCACTCAGAATGGCAGGAGGTGGTAAAGCAGTTACTCTTCTGGTGACTAAGCTCTTTTAAACGGTCTGTAAGCCAGATAACTGTTTTGGGCTGTTAGCGAGTGAAAATAAACATAAAAACAAATCTCTCACCTAGTTCAGTAAAACAAACAGGTACGGTGGCAGAACGAAGAGTAGCTGCGTCAGAAGCATCACTCAGTAACCTTGAGGCAGTCCACCAAATGGGTAGTAGTGATTTTCTCCGTGGAAAAAACTGTAATCGTTGTCACCGTACCCACCGTATGGACTAGGAGGTGCGTAATAGTCGTGGTATCCGCCATAGTACGGAGCTTCATAACCGTCATAGTCGCCTTGTGCAGCAAATGGGTAACCTCCGTAGTTGCTAACCCCGGGCGCTTGATGGTCAACTTCTCGATAAAATCCAGGGCCATGCGGAAGGTAGGCATCGCTCGGTGGGCCGTGCTCACTCATGTCACTTCCTGCACGTGAGAAGAGAGCTTTAGCTTGTCAGGAATTGCCCTAAACGCTTGCCGATCGCCAGGAATCCCGTGTGAGCGGGGGCGCAAACATAAGTGGCATGCACGGTGCAGCCACCAGGTGGTGCAGAGCTCAACCTGACAATCACAGAGCTATTACGGCATTTACCAGGTGTATCCTGCTTCGCTGCTGGTGTAACTTTTCTGATAGTGAACACTACTACGCCACAGCTGAAAGTTTACACCACCAGTGAAGTAGAAAGCACCTGTCTGCTTTTTTGGGTATGGGTTTATGTGAAGGAGACCTACCCCTGGGAGTGGCAGCCAGAGCCACGACTCACAGCAATGGCGCCCGACGTAGCACATCATTTAAATCGCAGGTGCCGCTTAGTGAGGAAACCTTGGAGAAAGCAAGCTGCCCGTAAACCCCCGCAGGCTATCTAAACCGCGCAAGCAACAAAGCTGCCAAAATCGAGACTTGCGTTATGCATTGAGCCAGAACAAGGAGAATCGAGGGTTGTGTGTTCAGCTTCCAAATTCGGCAAGTATTTTTTTCATTCACTTTCTTTTCCTTTAAGCTCATAATTTCTACACTTTAATTCCAAACAAAAAACAATCCCATAGGTATTCCTTGGCATCATTGTATGTGGGCTTTATATGGTTGTATAGCAGAAAAAGCTAGCCCTACGATTCTCTTTATTCTTCCCTTCTAGGGGACATGATGCTCGAATACCACTACGCGTGGTATAATGCAGCTCACATAAATGATTTCCCTCGATTGATAGGGTTCAACTTCCGAAAGGAACACATGAGCTGTTAGACACGGGGTAGAAGTGATGGGGGAGACCGGTGTTTTAGAGTAATAGAGCAACTTTTATATTTTTACCGTGCACTCAAAGGGTCCGACGTGAGCGTTTTTCTAGCCTGCTTCCCTTGAAATACAGCTTCACCAGTCCGAAATAAAGCTCTGAGATCCATGCTAACCAGCCGTAGCATAATGCGATAGCCTGTGAGCTGCTACGGCATCTAATTTCAGCGCTGCTCCATTTGCGCTCCATCTTTGACTGTGCTCCTTTCTGAAGTATGAGATGTGCAGCCCAATTATTCTAGATATTTTGCATATATGTATACACGTTTGTTTTCTTTATTCTCATGCAACGAGAATTTTTGCTAAAGCAGGGGAAAAATTATGAAATAATTAAAGGGCACTGAGGCCGATATTCACGCCGAAGGCGGACCTCAGCAAAACAGTGGCACTTGCAACATTTGGAGCCCTAAGTGAGTCAGGGAATTTCATAAGAGGGAAATAAAACTGTGCAGGCTGGACGCTGCCTTCGCGCTAACCTATAAAAAATACGACCGTATACTTCAACATTTGGGTGCTACGCTTGTGTGACACATGTACATGTCTTCACACGTGCGCCGTGAATTGAGCCCTTTCCTCTGTTGCCAGCTCAATTTCTTAGCAGCGAAATCAGTTGAGGCCAGCCATCTTCATTACCTGTCGTCTTTTCTTCACCTAAAGCGGTTCAATTGTGGGACGCTTGATATAGGAAAGGTGGGCGCCTGCTTCTCACCCACGTAGTCGGGAAGCGTTACTACAGCGCTTTCATGAAATAATTTCATGAATCGCTTTATGGCCGCGTATAATAAAACAAGCAAGGGAACCCGAAATTAGATTCCAGAGTGCCATGAAAGCGGATAATTGGTGGCCCTTCATGTTTGTTTATGCGCTAGCACGTTAACGCCAATACCATTACCCTACACGCAAATCATACAACCCTACCGCCTTTCACAAAGAGCACTACCGCCGCCTCATAATGCTCTGACGTGAGAGGAAGGCCTAATAAGGCGAAAACTCCATGCAAACACTTATGCAGACTTCTGTCTCTTCCACGCAATACAGCCTGCGCTGAATTTATATGAATGCCCACATTGGGATCAATGTGCAACGCTTTACCACATGGTAAGTGTGAAACTGCGCATCAACAGTATGTTAGTGTTTCGTGTCTGTGCTTTTGGTAACGTGCTAGCGCATATGCGGACATGAATGTGAACCCGGTTAGCAATTTTCTCAGGGAAGGGACACCACGCCGACCTGCTTATAGAGAAAACAAAAAAGGGGAATATAGACGAGGATCGCACAGCATAGCAGATATCTACTGTGTACGTCAACATAATAAATAGAGTATAGCATTTTGTAAAATGACCTATGCAGTGCAAACGCAGAAGATTCCAGAGCTAATACATTTTTGTGTTATCAATAAAATGTGCAAGAGAATGTTTAGCAAGAAATGTCGCATTCATGTTCAGAGAAATCACTGCGAATAAGCACATATTTTTGGTTATTTGCTCCTTATGGCATTTTTACGAACGTTTACGTTCTTTCACTCTTATAAGCCCATGACGTGCTGCACTGTATGGAATTTTACAGACTGCTAAGAGCAATGTACTTTTATTTGGATAAGAAGGAGCAAGTCAAGCTTGTGCTTCTGTTCTTGTGCCTTCCCCGTCATAATAGGATGAAAATACAGGTAATAATATCACTAGTATTATTTCAGGTGTTGCCAAAAACATGGGCTACTGAAGTTCCGACATCATCTAATGTTCACAGTTTGGGCTGTCAACATTATTCGACAAGAAAATGTTCAATTTTTAATACTCCGAATGAAAGTAAGTACCATTACTACGCAAGTGCGTTAGTGACATACGAGACAGAACAATTGGCGCCTTCTCGACATTTCTGGCGTGTTGTTCTGTGTTAATAGCCATAATCACTTTCACTAAGCGCATTTCATTATGAAGGCATATAAACTAGCCGAATTTCTCTTTTTACTGAAGAAAACGTTTATTAAAAAGTCCAAAGAGTGTGCACCAACCGGTGCACCAAGTTTGTGCACCGGTTGCCTCATTTAAGCGAGATTAATACGTCTGAATAGGAGAAGCACATGTATAACCATTTTTACATGTCATCTAGCAGTGCAGCAACGCACGGACATTACACTGAACTACGGTTGATGTGAACAGCGCGAGGCAAAATCAAACCCATTTCGAAACTATGTAAGAGCAGCTCAGAACAAGTGTTTTGCTTTAAGGATTACCGTAACCAAATGCTTCTTGATCATCGTCATCATCATCGCTCTCAATGTCGACAGTGACGCCTGGGCCTCCCCTTGGACCAAACGGGAAGACTCCACCTCGCACCTTGTGCGCGACTAATCCAATGGAAACCTTGCTTTCTCCAAACCCTTGCACATGGGACAGGGTGACTGGAACAAAAACATTTACGACACAAAGGCTCGGGTAAACTCAGTGACCTAACACTTCGTCCTGAGAAGCTGCGTACATACTGTTTCATTTTATGTGCACCAAAAAGGCCCTTCATTCGGGCCGGGCGGAAACTTTCGCTCTGCACTGGAAACACTAAATCGACATCTATGTAGTGTTGTACTGCAAGAATTTTTCAAGATGGTTCAACATTACAGGAGGTAGGAAATATTGAAATCCCGCTTCCCCAAGTTGTCAGAAAGCAATCTTCACTTCCAACCTAGACAATCACTCTGTCAGCGTAGACTAGCGTACCTTAAGACCCTTATTCCCTGCTTTCTCCATATCAGAGCCAAGGGTCTAAGCCACGTTTGCGTCAGGAGGCACATCTTTTTTCTCTATCTATCTTCCCTGTCGGCTTCGTGTCGCACTTGTTTCGTGTTTCTTTTATGTTTCGCTTCGTGTAGCACGTGTCGCATTGGATTATTTACCGAGTTCGCGTGCCATAATTGGTTACAATGTGGGTAGTGCGTCAATCGCGGATGCGTTTATGCGCATGACTTGTATTATCCCGCTAAAACGCGGCTGAACGCGAGGAAGGGCGCACGGACTTAAGTTTGAAACTTCAAGTGTTTTGGCGCTGGTAACGCGCTTTGATACATTGAAGGCTTGATGATCACCATGTGATCTACGCAACCGCTTATCGGCTTGCAGTGTCACGTCGTAGTGAGGCAACTGTAGTGAGGAGCGTTTCATTCGAAACCTGTCGAAATAGTAAGCACTCCCCTGATCAAAAATACAGACAAGTCATTCTGTGATAACGCTGATTTTCTTCTCCGCCTATGAATGGGTACTGACAATGAGAACTGCTGTAGTACAACTGTATCACTGAAAACTGTCAGCGCACTTGTCAATTTCAATTTCTGTGTCTGGATTACGAACTATTTCAGTTTATTCAGTGAGTCTGTACCGCGTATACTTTTGCTCAAGGATGTACATACTGAGATTACTGTTCAAAATGGGGGTGAGGCTTTGCTACAAAATATACATATTTGAACTCATCTCGAGGAAAATGTTTACTCGCAGACTGGCCATTGCAAATAAAATTCGAAATTTCCTGTCCGAGGAAAGCAGAATGTGTGCCAGCACCCAACACAACTTAATTTATGTAGAACACAACTTCATTTATATAGTGGCTCGGGACTTCTTACTTCTATACAAAACAACCCTATGCAAATTTTTTGTCGGCTTATAAACTATTCAAACCTTACACTAGGCTTGAGCAAATTGCTATCCGCCTTTAAGTAGCGGAAGCTGCAGACGAAATCCGCGCTAGCTGTGATGTTTTATGAAACTCGTAAAGACGGAAACATCGAACCCTTTTGCGTGTTATATTGCTACTGACGTGACACTGATGGGAATGTTTGGTACTACGGGAGATACTGCAGGTGTTCTTGCAAAGATCACGAAATGTGTTCAGTTTGGAAGGCTGTGCACTGAACGCGAAAACTATTGCTGGTATAGAAGCTCATACAGAAGTGCGGCTATGGTAATACATGCAAGAAGATTTAAATTAAAGTGGTAATAACTACCAACGTCACATGAGTATATATTTTCCCATAGAGACAGTGCCCCATGGATGGGCACATGGAATAATAATAAAAGGGCTCTACAAAACGGGGTCAGTGCAAAGGCGTCTTACCTGTGGAGAGAAAGATAATGGCAAGGAAAGATTTCATTGTCGCGTCTGTGTTCGCACTACTGCCCTTAGGAAACTGTCAGGTGAATAGCAAGACCAGGTTGTCCACAAGTGCTTTTGTTTGCCTTATACATGAAAAAAAAAAAAAACAGTTGCGAAGTTATCGTTTCTATTCGGCGTTCTCGCGGAGCATTGGCAGGTGTGGGATAACTTGGAGCCACGTACGAATAATGGTGACATCAATTTTCTGTAGCCAGTGGAAAGATACAGCATTGAATAGCCCGTATTATCTTTATTACTTGTACATTTATAGAAAAGCAAATAAAGAGATATCGCGCGCGTACTTCATTTACGCTGACGCAATGTATTCGGCAGGGTCCAACCAGGCTCCTTTTGAACAGCTGTTATTGCTTTTATATTTTTCTTCTACCGAATCATCCTTCTCAGTAAGAGGTACATCTTTTATGGAACAGACAAGCATTGTTTGGTACGAATGTAATATTTCGCATTCAGTAGCTGGTCATTCCCTGACCCTTTTCAGAATAAATTTTTCTGAGAAGAGATAACATGAAGCCCAACTAGAGTTTTAGTTCTTCACGACGCAACGTTTGTTGGTCCATGGTTGTGAAATTGCCGCCAGACTTGTTTTTCTTGGCGTATTAATGGTGGATCAAGACTCATGGATGTGACGCATGCCTGGAAATTCAACACTGCTGAAGGGAAATATTTGCATGGCAACTTACGCGGTATCGTCCCACCTTTACCTGCAGCACTAGAACACACTCCGGACAGGGGTGTAAATTCGGGAGGCACGAGATAAGCAAACGACGTGACACCAGTCATCCCTAGGGGTGTCCGGGATGCAAACTTTCATTGCATGAAGTCTAACTGCACTTGGACTTGTACATGCACTTCGAGGTGCAAAATTGGCGAAGTGCACATGCTGAGTACATGATGTGGCGCGTTTCGGATCGAGATGAGGAGCCCTACTATTTGTGACCTTGAACTCAGCAAAGCTCGGGGCAAAACTATATGATGAACAAACAAGCATGGTTTCTTGTCCTTTGGATTAGCATATCATTGCCCAGTATCCTTATACATCGTTAGTGGCCGGGGTCGGCGACGCTGGGGTGGCAAATAAGTACGTTGTAGCGCTCTGTGGCCGTTGCATGGTGACTATAGGGAAACAAGCTACGACTGGAGATCAGGTCAGATAACAGAAACAAACATGAAAGTGCTTGTATGGGGAATTCAACAATAGGACAAACAATACCCAAGTAAGTTCGAAAGTTCTCTTTGGTCAGCATCAGTGAAAGCAGGCTCCGTGTCCTGTTGCTTCGGCTGGCTTTTCGTTCGGGGAGGTGATAAGAAAGTTTACCTTACCTACACTTATTGCTCGGCTCCACAAAATTGTTACTTGAAGCCCAGGCAGGCAGCTACTTAGAGGGTATATTTGTAGTTCTGTTTCAAGCCTGATCAAAATACTTGCCATCCTCGTTGTTTTCAATGCAGCCCCTATAGACAGCCGTGATCTATGGCCGTTCCGTGTCAGTAACTGGCTGTGGAAGCACCGTCCCGGTGTAATCTATACACTCGGCTGTCGAAGATGTGTATTAGAGCTTGGGCCTGGCTACGTGAACAACCTTCCCTTGATGCTCATGGTCGCGTTGAAAGACTTGTCGAACCACGCATTATGAACCGGCGTAACGCTAAAGCAGTTTTCTCGGAGTCCAATGCGACGGCAGGGGGTTTTGTCGAGAAAATGCTGTCACGGTACACCTCTCCAACCCGCTGCTCCGATGAGTGATTGGCGTCACGTACCGTCCCTCAACGACGTCGTCAGGATCAAGTGACGTTGTTCATGTAGCTAAACTCAAGCCCTAACACACGACGAGAAAAATGCGCGCGCAGTCCAGCAAACAAAGACGACTCTGGTGCTCCTGCGACGTGCACAGTGGAGTGCGGCTTAGCAGTCGAGCGCCGTCGGAGTAGGAGATAACGTCATGCGCAGTTTCGCTTGTAGATGGTGCAGTAGAGCGAAGCAAGGTGTCCACCTGTAAGGCAGGTTCTCGGCCCTACACGAGACAGAATGGTCAAGTACCGGCAGTGTCTTGTGGCGATGAATTTTACGCAAACATTACGTATGGTAATTCAAGATCTCATTCACGGTGGTCCACTGCAACCTAATTTGAGAGAATGTCGGTTGGGATCAGGTTGAGGCGCTCAGTGAGGCTGTCGGTCTCTAGAAATGGTACGAAGTGGTGAAGTCGTGCTATGAAATCGAGTAATAAAACCACATAAAACAAAGCCATGAAAATTGATTTAACGTCAAGTCAAGTTCTTGCATGTCTGTATAACAGCTTTGTTTCTTTCATTTGATTGCGAGTAGCATTCTTAATGTACTTCACACGCTTTCCGGGGACTATCTCTCTCTCCCTTTGTACATATCTATCTATCTACCTATCTATCTATTTATTTATCTATCCATCCCTCCCTCCCGTTGAAGTCACACTATAGCCTTGCTCTTTTAAATACCACCAGAGTATTTTATACAAATACCATGTTATTAGCAAGGTTCAATTTTGCCGTTGTAACGTGGCGTCCCCCCCCCCCTCCCCGGTTTACAATAGCTTTTTATTTATTTTCGTGTTGTAGAATTTACTAATTTTCTTTATTCTACAACGCAGCATGTACATACGCACCTCCTAATCTTACCATCATCATTCATCGCTCTTTTTATCCCCTCCCCCCTTCCCCAGTGTAGAGTAGCAGGCCAGAGCAAACTGACGCTCAAGCCGACCTCTCCGCCTTTCTTCAAATAAACCTCTTTCTCTCTCCGTCCACCCCTCCGTCCGTCCGTCCGTCCGTCCGTCCGTCCGTCCGTCCGTCCGTCCGTCCATCTATCTATCTATCTATCTATCTATCTATCTATCTATCTATCTATCTATCTATCTATGTCTATAACCGTTTTCCCGACAACATGTATCAATGTGGAGTCCATGGTCGAATGATTAGAGGGAGCATCAGGCTGCTGTGCTGAGGATACGGGGCTCGAAACCAACTGCCTGAACAACCTGCATCGCTGGGTAAGTGACACGGGGTATGTGCCGTTCATCAGTTAACTCCTTTCATGCCAACTTTGTTTACGGTGTAGGTGCCAATGTTAATGTGCCGCTCTGCAGTGAACATACTTCACACCAACTTGGGTCACAGGGAATGTACCAGTGGGCATGTACCTCTCTTCAATGAGCCTTTTATGACGCCAAGTTGTGGCACTAGGTGTGTGTCAGTGGATATGCGCCACTCTTCTATGGCCCTCTGCGATGCCAACTTGCGTCACTGGGCATTTGCAGCTCCTGAATGGTGTTTGAGTTCAATCAAACCCGCGTCATATATACTCAGACAAACTTCTCTGAATGCATGTCAACACAAGCGCCACGCGTGGACTTCGTGGCGGCGCCGCTGGATGACCCAGCATGCCCCGAAAAAGCGCGATAGACGTCTTCGCCCAGCTGCAAACACGTCTAATATATGACGCTTCTTTGTGGTTGCAAGCCGTTTTGTCTCTACATCACAGCATTCATAATCACATTAACGGCGACATCCATCGTGAGATGGGTTCTCTCGTAATTTTTTCCTTCTTTTTTATTTTGATTGCTTGTGACACAGCGGTGGGCTTGACTATGAAGGCCATGGCGTTCTTTTTTCTCTCTTATTGAAAGCGTCTTGCTCTTTTAAATACCATCAGAGTAAGTTATGCAAATACCATGTTATTAGCAAGGTTCAATTTTGCCGTTGTAACGTGGCGCCCCCCCCCCCGGTTTACAATATCTTTTTATTTATTTTAGTGTTATAGAATTTACTAATTTTCTTTATTCTACAGCGCAGCATGGTCACAACGCACAGTTTTATCAAACCTCTGTGCGAGATGCATTTGCGCCATTATTGTTCTTGCTCGCAATTACATATTGAAATGCAGAGTTGTTGGCGGCACTGATGAGGCATAATAATTTTTTGTCAACCGAGATGTACATATTTGAACTCATCTTTTCTACAGGAGGAGGTCTCACAGTCAATGACTGAACGGGGACTTCCTTTGAAGTTAGACGTAGCTAAGAGAATAAACTGCAACTGCAGAGCGTATAGAACAAGATGGCAAGCAAAGCGGATTTATCTTGCTTCTGTGATCGCGACGGTGGGAAGACGACGTTACGGTGGCATGTACTGCTCCTCGTTTACAAATGTAATGCGATAAAGTTGATGAAATTGTTGATCAACGGAAAGGTGGGGAAGGTAGGGATAATTCTTTAAAAGAGACGTGTTTTAATTCTGTTACGCTGTAGTTGCAAAAGTGTTTTGACAAAATAAAGCAGGCGGCAATACTCTGCAAATATATATGAGCTCCCTAATAATTAATGCTTGCATAGTGCTCCATATTGTCGATGCCTATTCAATTTTAGGCTGAAATAGTGTAGGGTAGGTTGTTCAGTTGGCTTAGGATAAAGTTCAAAGTTGATTCATATTACAATTGTTTCTGAGACTCATTATTTCTCATCAGAGGTTTCTTATCTGTTTAGGATATTGGTGACTAAACATTTTGAATAGGACGGCTAACAAATGATAATAATCACCTTCTGAGATGCAACAAGTTCATCTAAATGTTTGTAGCTCGACAAGTTGGAGACTATCATGCTTGTCTTCTATGGAGTGTGAGCTGCGCCCTTTTGGACCCGGTGTGAAGCTCCTGCAGATATTAAAGAGGCATCGCAGGAAAACCGGAAAATACCATTTTATCAAAATCCTTTTATTTACTTTTTCATGACGCTTAGATTTTCAGAGGCTATGAATATCCTGCGAGCATATATAAAAATAATGACAGCTTTCGAGAAAAATCCGACGTTTGATTCCCATCTTTGGTGTCTGTTACCAAGATGTAATACGGATCTTTTGTGAGTAGTCTTGCAGGTTACCTGTAAGAAACAGAGAGAGAGTGATGAGAATGAGCGCTTATCACCACTACGCACTGTACGGCGACATATATGCTGAAAAAGTAGACGCTGAAAATAACTGTGTTCTTCGAAAATGCCGTTTCTGTCGGCAAATGATTATTTCGACACGGTTTGCTGAAGATGCCCAAAAGACGGTTATATTCTCACCCTGCATGATAATTAGTCGCCCTTTTTAAAACACTTGTCTTCCAATTGGACATTATCGTAGAATATTTGAACATGCGAAATCTCCAGGCCACGTTAAAGAATACTGAATTGTTTTTCAGAACGCTCTACCACGCACAGTTATAAACTCAGTTTTTCTATCACACATGCCGATGTAACGGAGTTACAAGTGGAGGCATTCTGTGAGCTAATTATTTTTGCAATCTAAGCAGCCAAAAAGGGAAACGTTTTCTTGATGTCATCATAACCTCGAGAACACGGTGCCACTTGGAAAATACCGCATACCTTGTGATTTCTAAGGCAGCAGCAGCCAACTGCCGACCGACATTCAATCACGCGTTCTCAAGCTTCGTATCTTTTGACAACCAGTGTCGAGATGTTTTGAAGCTACGCATTCGTGCAGACAGGGAAGACGCATTTTGCAGCGCAGCGCAGTCACTACTTCGGCAGAAGTCGTTTGTGGTAATTGCAATTCGCAGCTTTATTATGTCTGTTACAGACGCAGTTGCACCTAAAATTTCTTTTTTTGGACACGATTACAAATTACTAAGCAAACTCATGGTGACTGCTTTGAAGATTTGCAGTATCCGTGTGCTCTATTCCCGGGGCTGTCTCATGTTATCTGCCGTCATAGTGCATAGGCATAGTTATGTTGACGGTGAGCAAGTAGATGCTTATAGCACCCTGGTGCCCCGAACTAGCCCTTTTTTTCTTATTGCAGTATTGGGTCCCAGCTAGAATCGCTTGTTTATAATTGCCGTGGGAATACTTATATTGCCCGGGAAGGACTAATTGTGAGCGTGTAGAAAGGAATCAACAGCTGCCTAGATCGGTACGTATTTCGCATAAAAGCCTTTTTTCATATGGCCTGGGGTCCGCATAATTTTGCTTTCAGTCTAAACTCGAGTCCTACGCTATGCGTACCTTGTTAACAAAAGTTGATTTAGTGGCTCCGTTCATTGGCTAAACCTGTTATGACATAAAAATAGGGGCTAAATTAGCGCACAAAGTTCTGTCAATTTCCCCAAGCGGCAAGAACAAAAAAGACACAAAAATTAGGAACAATTCTCTTTACTGTTTTCTACTACCCCATTATGAACTGCAAATAAAATTTGCAGCACAATTTTCCAAATCTTCGAGAGGTAGAAATGAGGTACTCACCCACAAACACGGGCAGAAGTGGCAGGAGGCGGAGCAGCTGCGGCTGCGGCGCCATCGGGTCGGACTTAGACGTGGCGGTTGTAGCCGTGGCTTCCATAACCATGTCCGTTGCCGTAACCGTTGCCGTAACCGTAACCGTTGCCGTAACCGTAGCCGTTGCCGTAACCGTAGCTGCCATAGGGATTGTAGTAGGCGTTGTAAGGATTGTAGCCGTAACCGTAACCGTAACCTGGCTGGTAGTATCCGTTCACGGAAGGCCATCCATAACCTTGACCGTGGCCATAAGTTGGCTGGTAGTTTGAACTGTACACTGAAGGATATCCCGCTCCTGCGCCAGCAAAAAACAAATGCGTTAAATATAAATGTTACAATGTCAAATAAAGGAGTTTTCGATGAACAGCAGTGCTCGCCAATAAATGAACTACAATATTGCGCTTTGCAGTGTCAGTTCGAGCTGAAGTCCCTATAGATTGCCGGACTCGTCACAGAGCCGGCTATACACATATATGCACAGTCATGTAACGTTGTATTGATGTTTTTGTCCTTCCATTTCAGTTCGGCAATTTCATCTGAAAGGAATAATTCAGTGGCGCGCACCGCCTCTTTGGCAGGGCGTTAACATTTAAACTCCAGAATAAATGTCCTCGGCAGAAACTTCCCGAATTCATTAAGGCAAGCACATTCGCTTGGCGTTTTACCGAAATCAAGCGTGACATAGGAAATGCAAAACAATTGGCAAATCGTATTCAGGTACATTTTCATGGTTATGATTTCCTATTTTGCAGACATACAGCAGCATAGTGAAATCGATCAGAAGCAGCTTACCACAAATATTTATTTCTTACAATGTATGAATCTGAATAATTCTGAGTGAATATTCAGAGCCTTTTCTTTCTCTAGATCTACGATATGACGCAGCAAAAGTAGCACAAAGGGTGCACCAAGAGAATGATGACTTGGGTTGGTGAACGTTAATTGTTCGAAATCATACTGGTATTGAGGTTTCAGTAGCTTGTGTAGAATATGATTTGGGGGGGGGGGGGGGAGGTTTAAATATAGCGTATATTGAGACGAAGGTATAAAACTTATGAAAGCAAAATATAAAAATAATGAAACGCCTGCTCTATTCACTATACGCAGATATATTCACACCTCCTTGAACGGCGATTGCGTGTTATCATGTCGGACGAATTGTCACATCTTCGCGTGAATTTTTAACCAGGATCTGCAAACTATAGCATAAAGAGCTGAGCATGTTCTTCATGATTCGGAGAAGCGCGACTCTTTCCCGATTGCAGAATTACTAGCGCGGATCTGCAATATACGTGTTTCGTTACATCACCATTGTTTCATGCTCATAATAGGCGTCTAAGTATTCCAATTTGTTTCAAACAAAGCACCCCTGAGCTACATGCACTGTACAGTTAACCTCGCAGAGTTGACACGAAAAGGTCTTACACAATATTAAGCAGCACGAGGTAATGATGAAAGCACTAGTCATAATTGCGCCTTATTAGATATAGTTGGAAGGTGTCTTAAGTATGGATATAACTACAGTGATATAAGCGTGGTGTGACATGGGAACGGCCGCTTCTTCTTAGGTGATGACCATGGTGTGCTATTTGTATGCCCACTGCATGACTAAGGTCTCTCCCAGCGATTTCCAATTACCCCACTCTTGATCTAGCTAATTCCACATTGCGCCTGAAAATTTTCCTGATGTCACCGCCCCATATAATTATCTACCATCCTCGACTGCGCTTCCATTCACCGGTTATCTGCGCTACGCATTACATAGCGTACCCTGCCCCGTTAATTCTTCTCTTAATGTCAACTAGAATATCAACTATCCCCGTTTGCCTTCACATCCACACCGCTCTCATCCTGTCTCTTAATGTCACCCCTAACATTTTTCGCTCCGTCGCTCTTTGTGCGGTCCTTAACTTGTTCTCGAGCTTCTTTGTTAACCTCCAAGTTTCTGCCCCATATGTTAGCACCCGTAGAATGCAATGATTGTACACGTTTCTTTTCAACGACAGTGGTAAGCTACCAGTCAGGATTCTTATCTTTATTCTTCTGTAACTTTCCCTCTCATTTTCAGGGTCTCCTGTGACAAATTCAGCGAAAGAAACATACTCCTGCACATATTACAGAAGCTGACTGGTAATCACAAATTCTTGTTCCCGTTCGATGCTATTCTGCATATTAAACCCTACTCTAACATTTCTTCAGTTAAGTTCCTCTATCATTTGTTGCAATTCACTCCCAGTGTTGCTTACTTGTCTACAATACTTGTCTACAGAACTAATGAACGTCAAGCAACCGAATTCCTCATGGAAATTCCATTTCTAGGAGCCCAGTGAAACTCCGGACATTATCACACCACCCTCACTCTCTAAGACCACGTTTATAGCTAGCGTTAGGGAGATCCAGTACGAAGCTTGAAAGAGACACCGAAGGAGAGACACCGAAGATCAAGACGTAACTCTTATGTCTATGCTGGCATTTAAATAAAGGAACATTTTTTATTGTTCAGAGTAAACGCGAAATACTCAGTTCCCTCCGCGCTTTGGTGTATAAGAGCTCCAAGCTGAAGGCTCTAAGCTGTGCTTTGATTTATAATCTCTCTAGAAAAGCTATCAAGCGCAGTCATTCATTTAAATTTTTACTCAAATGTAACAGGGAGGTTACTTTGAACATGACGTCATCAGGTCTCCCAAGTGTAACACGTTCCATCTGTTGACAAAACACATAAACATGTTTCTTGCGACCTTATTTTACCCGTATTTCCAGCCTCCGCGCCTCAATCTAGCTATATTAGATATAGCTAGATATAGCTATATAGCTATATCTAGCTCGATATAGCTATATCTAGCTATATCGAGCTATATCTGACTCTTGAAAGCCATTTCGCATGTGTCTCGTTCGGGCGGCTCTCGCCACAAAGTCCACACCACAACCAGTCGTTATTTTAAACAGCAACATTTGGGCACTTACCCTGGCCTCCAAGACCACCACCGACATTGCCTCCAAGAGTGACGGTGACACCCGGAGCTCCGTTGGGACCAAGGGATTCAACTCCACCCCGCAGACCTCCGCTCAGTCCACCTCTTGTCGCTGCCCCACTTGCAGCAGCACTGTTGGCTGCGTTGGGGGCCCGATTTTGGGCGTTTCCAAGGGCAACTGGAACATAGGCATTAACGATGTGTGGAGTAGCGTCAAACGGCATACGTCGCGTTACGGCGACGCAGACAAAATGTTTAAAGCTCTGTTCGCATTATCCATTTCTACATCTCATAAAGAACACCTTAGCTAAAAGACTGAGGAATCGCATCAATATTTTCCTTTTCCCTTACACCATGGAACTGTGGAATAACTGGGATGCACAGGCAGGGAACTGCCAATTGGGGAGTTTGCTATGCAAATGTCGCGCCATGTGTTTCACATTTATTTTGCTTTAGGCCTAACTATGTTTCATATATCGTGCTATATGTAAATACTTGTCCAAGTAATTGCGATGTACCCGTGCACCCTGCAATGTCTTGTGATATGAAGACAGCAGTGTGCTTAAATTCATGAATAATAATAATAATAATAATAATAATAAATAAACAAACAAGCATGTTGGGATAACTGTGACTCATGTAATAAAGAATTCAATGACGCGAAACAGTTCACGTAGAATATTTATAGGAAATCGTACGCAGCAATTACGCGCTGTACCTTTCTCGTAGCATATAAGCAGATAATTTGGCACTATATGCCCGCAACCGGTTTGGGAACTACGCTCTCTGTGTATCACGTAGGCTAGCCTGTAATACCTTGCATATATTCTTACATCTACGTGCAAAGTGTTTCACTGCGATAACCCGCCGTGGTTACTTAGTAGTTATGGTGTCGAGCTGCTAAGCACGAGGTCGCGGGATGGAATCCCGGCCACAGCGCCAAATTTCGATGGGGGCGAAATCCAGAAAACGTAGTGTACTTCAATTTAGGTGCACATTAAAGAACCTCAGATGGTCCAAATTATTTCAGAGTCACCCACTACGTAGTGCCTCATAATCAAATGGTGGTTTTGGCACGTAAATCCCCACATTTTTTTCACATGGATGCAAGCCCGATGTTCCATAAAATGAGTTAGTTGGTTCCGTTAGCCGATGATTTCGAAGCAGCATGAACACAACAAATCATTAGTTCGGAGGCATGCGAGACCGATTACTTGCAATAAATCGGCCTATGTTCTGGCCGTCACAAGAACAAAAAAGAACTACCTTTATTTAGTAGATTTCTCGCTTGCAAATAAGCTTAATGGTTTTTCGTTTACCACCACTTTTTGGCTTCACATACCCTCTCAATTGATAATGCCCAACGTAGCCGTTGCTGCAACCTTGAATGCGTGTGCGATTGTGTCATTCCATATCTTTTATAAGACAAATGAGTTCAGCACTACCACTTCGTTTAAAGTCTTGAAAATAATGGGACGACACCTAGGGACGGTGCACGAATAAATGAGACGCTCCACTCCTTTTAGGAGTTTGTGCGTTCTCCTGGAGCGGACCGAAGGAACGTTAATGTGATGTGTGTGTCGATAATGTCTATGTCTATATGTTTTCTTTTCCCTTGGCCCCTTGTCAAAGCAGTGCCATACTTCCTACATTCTGTCTGATAAAGAGAACCAAGGAATATTACGTCATAATCACCACTGCTGATCATTTTGGAAAAGAATCGCGCTGAAATCTACCAATTCGTGAAAAAGAAAAAAAAAGTGCCGTCGCCTTGTAAGAATTACGCTAGAATAAATCATGGAACATTGAAAATCTACACAAACGTTTTTACTTCTGTTTGTGAGTGTGTGAAGGGAGCCGACACTGTAACTGAAGAATCGTAGCAATTTGGTCGACTCGGTATAATTCAAATTATTGAAACTCTGGGGTTTTACGTGCCAACACCACGATATAAATATGAGGCAGGCCGGCGTGGCGGACGCCGGGTTAAACTGGAACACCTGGCGTTTTTTAACGTGCACCTAATACACGGTACACGGGTGCTTTTGCATTGCGCTCCCATCGAAATGCGGCCGCCGCGGCGACTCTCTGCAATCGCATGTTTACGTACAGCGCGTACAAATGAGGCTTAACACAGAGGCCGACACCAAGCAAGCACTGCCTTGAAAACGCTGTGAATAGGGCCGGTGATCGATCGAACGACACAGCAAAAAAAAAAAATGCTGGCTCTCTTGTATCGAGAGCAAATGTAATCAGGAAATGGCAGCCAGCAAAGCAGATTGGTTGTAGATGATACTAGCCACAATCTTAAAATGGTTATAGTGTAAGTTTGCAAGGGCACTTCCTACTAGACCCCACCACACCACACAACCATCCGCGGCGCGCCGGCCGCTGCCTGTTCACGCAGCGTGGCGCCATCTCTCGAAGGAGGCGGTGAATACCCGCGCCGCGGAACTCGCGTACCGCTGGCGGTAAAAAGAGCACAGGCGCCTTGTCTCAGTGCCAAAAGATGAGGATCAAGTACTTGGTGCCCTGTATCTACCTTTTGAACGTCGCTATATTGGGAATGACTAATAAAATTACAGCGTACTAGAGGTTACAGCTAGAGTGACATTGTGAGACGAACATTAAGAATAACTCGGATGCAATATTTTTGTAACTTGTTTGGGCAGTGAATAGAGTATGTAATGTGGTCTTGTACAAAGGGTTGGGGGCCAGAGACAGAATTTTCTCAAGTTTTGACTGGTTGCACGGATGATCTCGTTTTGTTCTCGCAACGATGTCGGATTTTCTCAGTTTGAGTGCCCTGAAAACGGCACTAGCTTTTGGCTCAAGATCACTTGAAGGCTGCCGACAACGGGAGTTAAAAGCATTTCAGGTTTAAAATACACTTTATCGATGCATTTAGGGTTCGACCCTGTAATCTTGCCTCCTGAGGTACTTCATTATGTAGGGAGTGTTTTTTTTTTTCTGCGGGTGGCGTTATGACTTTTGCTGGTTTGCGCTGGCCTGCGAATTTTCTACTCATATGTGATACACTAGCAATAAATTTTCAGTCACGAGCAGCGCTGGCGTAGCGTCGTACTTACTTTGTGCTCAGTCTGATTCGTTCGCGCTGTCGCTAATGAAAGTGCAACTGCTAGCTAAGCTCTAATTAAACTAGTTGCATACATCTTCCAAAATAGGGTAAGTAATCTTACCTGCGGAGAGAAGGCAAGCGATGACGAAGGCTCTCATGGTCGTGGTGGTGTTCGGGAGGCTGTGTTCAGAAACTGTTGGCTGATCGGCCTGATGAGTGTGAGGAAACCCGAAGGGCCGGTTTCCTTATATAACAAAAACCAGCCCTTGTCTAAATCATATTCAGTTCTTTCTTTCTGTTCTTTGTGCCATACCTAATGATTGAGCGCTTTTTCTCTTTTCGCAGAAGCAATTTTACTTCCATCTTGCGTAACCCGACGGCGTGAGCGCCAATACTTTGAGCACTAGCACAGGCAGCCTTTGTCTTGTCTCATTGTGCGTTTATCATAAAGCGAAAGTTACCGGGTATCGCGCGACGAATGCCGCCTTCATGTGGACTTGGCTTACGCTATACGATCTTAATAATGTTTATTTTCTGACGAAAGCCGTCGACGTTAGCGCACACAGCGCTGATGACGTTATTCTAGGTGAGTGGGCATTGTCCAGAACTTCTATCATGCTGAAATAATTTTACATTTTTTTTTTACTTTATGGCAGACTTTCTTTCGTAGGGCCTTGTACATGTTACATGCTTTTGCTTTCGTTTTTCAGTTATTAGCTGTAGCTTGACAATGGTCACAGCAACGCTACACGTGTTTCTTTTTATAACAAAGGAAAGATCCCGTGGTTCTCGCCCCTTAAGCAATAGACTGTACCGGATCGCGTGGTAGCTATGGAGCCATAGTGCTGCTTATTCAGAGAGATTTACTTTACTTCGTTACCTTGGTCCCCGTGGTGCGCCTGATACATCTCCCACTAACGCACTAATGACATTACAACGAAGTTTATCTACATTTATTAAACACTGTCACCTGCAATTTTGCCACACCATATTTCTTCTGTTCAGCGACAGGCTAAAGCAAATGTACATTCTTCTCATAGCCTACAATCACAGCGAGTGATTAACTGAGTGATTATTGACTAATTGGTTTTCATGGCTCAAGGTTAGTTCTAGGCAAAGATGGGGCAACCTATACAGCCATGAGTGCAACATGGCTATAAAGGCACCTAAAGTAAGTCTTAGTATAAACGTGTAAAACTATATATGTACTAAAATTTGACAATTACAAGTGAGGTGTGCTGTGGACATAAAATATAAGTTACGAGGTGATCAAACGCTAAAAAACTATGCTGATAAAACAGCACATGTTAGAATCTATGTGAAACGAAGCTTCCGTGAAGCGGTTCATAAACTACTATAATTCTGCCCATTTGATTCCTGCATCTTTGGCGCACTGGCAATTGGCGCGGGCATGTTGTGCCGACTATCCTTGCTACGCAAATGCGATATATCGTAGGCTAGTGTTTCTTCATTTCTTATTTATTTTAAATTTACCATTTACTTCTTTCCCACGTTGTAGGTATTGTCATATTATGCAAATCACAATCATCGTCAATAATCAGCAATAGTCTCAAAGCGAGTTGGCATTGGCCCGATATGTACCTTCTGTTTTTTTTTTGTTTTTTTTTAGCGCAGCTGTTTACCTCCAGCCCCGGTATGCATTCCCCGCATGCGTTCCCGGGGGGGGGGGGGGGGGGGGTACTCTGGTCGGTTTACGTGCATATCCCGGCGCGTGGGCACGGTGAAAGAGTGCGGCGACAGCGCCTGTGCACGTGGCCTGCGTTTACGTGGTTATTAGCTCTGAGAACGACCAAGAGGGGCGCTGCGAGCACCGCTCGCATGACGTCACGGCAAGGATTCGCGCCTGTCCTCTGCTACAGTTCGGGCTGCGTCCGAGCGCCTTCTGCAGTGTTTCCATTTGTTCGCTCTCGTTCCCTATGCTAGTACACTTATGACAGTCCTCTCAAATACATTTTTACGATGTCTTCGTTCGTCAAACTGTACTCAAAGAGCTTATGTCCTTACAGTGCCGGCCAACGGAGTTCAGTCCAGAGTGGTGTGGGTTTTTCATGAGCAGTTCTACACTCTGCAGTGGCAGCTTAAGTGGATAATAAAAGCATGAACGCGAAAACATACATACGACAGAACAATCCACTTAAGCGGCTATACTTGCCGTGTCGCAACAAGCATGTATCAAATGCTGGCTATATATGACTACTACAAGTTTACCTTGGCTTTAACCCGATGAAGCTTGCTTGCTCACGACGAGCTGTTCATACCAAAATATCGAATTTTCGCATTTATTCACAGAAACTTCCAGAAGTAGCACGAGGAGTATACAACACTGTAGTATAGATTGTGTCAGAGCCGTTTGCTTTTTGAACTGCTTCTCAAAATTAAGCTGTTCTTCACTGGTTAATCTTAAGCGGCGGTAATTTTAAGTAAAGCTAATTGAGGCTTTAAGCTATTTGCCACACACAAAAATGCACGGACCAATATTTATTCTTTTTTCAGTGATACACGCTCTACTAAATTCAACAATTTACCGTTGCTAGTTCCTTGGCAAAGCATTGTGACCGAAATGCTTCGCCAAACTGACACCGCTGCTCGCCGAAAATTTTCGCGCGAAATTTGCCTTTTAGACCATATGGCTGCAGCGAGCAAGAAGCCGAAGCTTCATTCTTTAGTGGGATACAACACATTGAAAATATCACCATTCACCGGAGGAGGTCAAAATCAAGTGAGTTCATATGAGGCCTGCACATAGTGTCTTCTTTATGAGGCGGGTATATACGAGATGTTCTTTTATGGACTGACGCTGCGAATAGTTCTCAGTTGGTATAGTTAAACGCCCTTGTGGTTCGACACATGGTCATGCAAACGGTAGTTGGATTGCGGGAGGTGTCTGCCATATTGTCGATAAAGACCGCTTCAAGCCACTATGAAACATTACATCGCTTGAAACGGCTTGGCTCTTGATCTTAACCACGAACCCCCTTTTATTTTCGGTTGATTGCTATACATACATGAAGTGCAGTCGGTTTAAGAACAATGTAAAATGCTTTTTCTGGGCCGCTGTTTCGGAGATCGTTGAAAGTAGTATCAAATTGTTTTCGCAAGAAATGGGCGCCTAACTCTACCTTTTACGCATTACTACAGTGCCCATATTTGAGTAGAACAACTAACTCACCGGAGCAATGAGAAGCTTGATGAAAGCTGTGCAGGTCGTATCCTATTCCAACGTACTGATTTATATATAAAGTTGACACCAAATACTAATATTGCTGTTCCGTGTAAAACTAAATGTCTGCCATACCTAAGTACTAAAATAATGTTAAATTTGAAGTGAGGCATCGTACAATTAAAGTTTTCCGTGCTGAATTTGCACACATTCTTTTTACGCAAAATTTATGGACAGACACGGCGCAAACCTCTGCTTGCAAAAGCAATAACGCCTGTAACTCTAATAGCTTCGATATCCAAGCAGTAAATTTTCACGATTCACGCAGTTTCGAAACAGACACTGCACTTTATGCGTGACAGCCGAAAGCAGCCAAAACATCCTACAGCTGGCGCTCCCCATACACCGAGCATGCACGAAGCGAACCAGGGCACGCGGTAGCAGTGCGAGCCGGAGTCTAGGTGGTGTTGGCCGGAGCAAGCGGCGTCCTGGCTGTGACGTCATTCGCGAGAGGGCGCCACTCCAACTTCTCGCCGCTAATAGCGCCCCGCGCGTCTGAGGTGCCGGCGCAGGCTGCAGCAGCGGTTGTGGGGACGGCGCCTGTGCACGTGGCCTGCGCTTCTGTGGTTATAACGTCAAGTACGTTGGAGGTGCCGGCGCGGCGGCAGCAGCGGTTGCTGCAGATGTATGGGAGGTGCGGTGACCGCGGCGGCGCTTGTGTCGGCGTAGTGTGGTGCCGTATGAAAAAAAAATGTATGATTTCACAGTGTATGTAGCCCATGTAGCAGCCTAAACTGTATCGCTGGTAATCCGTCCACATATGAATGTTGCGGCCTCACGAATTTCTTAGCCAACTACCGTAGTGGTTATGTGCAATTTCTGTGCAATGGCACATTGCACAGAAATAATCATCAGCGCCAACACGCTGACACGTTTCTTGGTTGACGCCTCGTTGGTATGTGCCATAATATGGAAATCATAGCCATCGTCAACCACGGCGATCATCTCAAAGAGCTTTGTCATGGCACGATATGTACCGCCCGCTTCTTCTCCAATACCGCATTGTCGGAATGTTCCCGCAGTAAAATAATTATTACTCTAATCAACACGTGACGACCATCCGAAAGTGTTATTTGCTGTTGCTGCGACAGGAGTGTACAGGCAGATACGAAATAATACCGGATATGCGAACGCGTTCCGGACTCCATCCTTGCGCCCTCTGACGAAGCAGGCACCAGGTGTCCAGACATCACATTGCAGATGCGTATTCTTTCATTCTTGTGTGCCTGCCAATGCTTGTGTGCCTTCCATTCTTGTGTGCATGTGGTACACCATCGCCATGATTGCAGAAGGATTACCCTAGGAGGGCGTCGTCTGTTTCGGTCGGCAGTGAGTGCAGTGCATTGTCGCGTGCCTAACGGCAGAAACAAAGTCCGCTATCCTAGAGTTATCTACTACAATCATCGCGATTCCCACAACAGGCTGTCAAGATGTGGGCGTATTGCCAGGCACACAAGTCTGAACGGACACGCATCAGCAATGCAATGTCTCGGCACCAGGCCCCTGCTTCGTCAGAGGGCACAAGACGGGAGTTGGCCGAGTGTTCGAAAATCCCTTATTTTGACCCCGCCTGTACTTGTGGTTCTGGCCTAATGGCTAGAGTATCGGGCGGCTGTGCTGGGGGGCCGAGAATCAAATCCCGCCGCTTGACGTGCTTGATTTTCATTTTAAAGTGAATGCGAAGCTACTCGACGAAAACTCGACAAGCGACCGACCGACAGACCGACCTAGGAGAAGGCATGGAATAGTAGCCTGAAAAAAGCTTCGCTTTAAAATGTAAGAATATGCAAGTAGCAATAATGCCTCACGTGGGAGGTACAGCGCAAGGGCCGGGAAGCACGTGCTCTAAATACTGCTATCGTAGCAGCAATCCCTGATACGAAGCTGTGCTACGGATTGCATGGGTGTATACCATGCAGTACACGAACGTTACCAATTTTACTTATTTATTTATTCAAGGTCCTCACAGGCTTCGAAGTGGAGTATTGCGTGAAGGGGGTTACAAAAGGTTAAACAATGAAAAAGGGCAAAAATCTTGTTATACATGAATTCACCAAAATGGAACTTATACAATAGTTAGCGATAAAGATCATTTTCAATTTTATTTTATGTTTTATAATTTCCTGGCGGCGTAGTAAAGAAGTGTTTTTTTTTTCTATGAGCTTCTAATTCGCGACATTCCAGCAACCTCGCGCTACATTTAAAATGAGAGGGCGTTCATTTGATCGCCGACTACAGGAATAAGTGGGTGCCACACGTGTGGCCGATTCTAAGAACGACCGATGATGACCCCATTTCTTCGTATTTTACTGCCTGTAGCCAATGCCCCAATTTTGGTTCAATGTGATGAAGCTCGTTAGATATTTATGTGTCCCATAAGCGCTGCAAATCGCTTCCAACTTTTTCGTCCGTAGGAAAGGCTTCAAGTCTATCGCAGAGGCGGCTATGAAGAAGTTCCTGGGTGTTGTTCCTGTTGATGTGGTGGTTTCGTCTCCAATTACATTGCCCTCAATGCCTCTATGCCCAAGCGTACCGTGATATGTTAATTAGAGATATACATTCTACACAGCAGTGAACACAAGTAATAAGTAAACATTTTTTATGTTTAATGAATTACATTATATATCCTAAGACGCTTACATTATATATCCTACGACACTTATAATAGAAATTTGAGTCTTTCTATTATGTATGTGCTTCACAGCCGGCAATACTGCATTGGCCTCAGCTGTGAACATGCTCATTTCGGGATGCAGAACAATTGATTCAGAGAAGGATGGACCGGTTACTGCATAATATATACCAGCATGTGGCCTTGATGCATTAGTGTAATATTTTGGCACGAGTACTTTGCGTGCAATTCGAGAAAGTGCATTCTAATGTGCGTCACATTCTGTGAGCTTCCAGTGCAATGACGGCAACGGTTTTTCTGGGGCCATCAGGGAGCGTACATAAAGTGGGACATTTATTTCTTTTCAAGGATTCCTCACACGCAGAGGAGAACGGCTCTCTCGCTGCAGGCCAGTTACGAAACACTATGGCAGAGGTCATATTGTTTGTGGTTGAATAAGAAGAATGTGCAATATGTGTGTGTTCTATGAGAAGATATGTAACACTGCTACATTACCGCGGTAGATGAAGAGACCACTCATTGAAGTTTACGTAATCGCTGTGGATCAGTCTTGATCTGAAGGCACCAGTTGCGAGGACGGATACCCAGGTGGTGAACAGGTTATAGATTTATGTGTTTGGCGCAGAAGAACGATAAATTACAGCACCGTAGTGAAGGCGTGAGCAGAGAAGACTCTTATACAACTTTAGTAGAGATTTCCGATCACTACTCCAGGTTGTGTAGGACACAAGTTTGAAAAGGCTTATTGTTTTCAGGAATTTTGTACTGAAATACTTAAGATGAGATATAATCGTAAGCTTAGAGTGAAAAACGATTCTTAAAGATTCACGCTGCTCACGGAGAGCTAACTTCTATTGGTTGAAATACTTGGGACTGCTGCTACTTCTCTGTTGTTTCAAAGAATACGCAAGTAATTTTTGGATGTTTATTTAAAACCCATTCTCATGTCCCGATTTAGACGCGTTCTTTAATTCAAACGGTACCTGTCTTTCGCAGATAGCAACATTGCATAATTTAAAACTGATCTTTTATTGTTCCATGATCTGACGCAGTTGGTAAAAATGCCAACTCGTATTCAAAACGACTCTAGCACAATTTTAGATCTTTTTCTTGTTAGCAGAGGCATATGCCGCCGTAGTCCAGATGTGCAAATATATGATGGCATTTCGGACCATAAAATAGTGTCTCTAACTATCCAGCTATGCTTTGTTAAGAAGTTCGATAAAGTGACGAGCATTGTACCTGTGTTTTCGCGTGCTAGTGACGTGGACATTCTAGACACTTTAGACGATTCTTTTTCTTATTTTTCAACACTTTTCGAACAAAATGAGTGCACTGTCGACGATTTGTGGCGCTTCTTCAAGGACATGGTGATAAAATGTATTAACTAGTTTCGTTCCACACAAGCGCAAGGCACTAAACCAATCAAAGCCCTGGATGACGAAGGAAATCGTACGCCTGGGACGTAATGTAAAAAAGACAAGAAAACAACAAAAAACTATACCGTCAGTGTCTGGCCTAAACAAGATAACTGAGATGCGTATAAAGCTAAAAGACAGTTTGAAGGAAGCGAAAGAAAACTATCAAAGCGAAGATTTGAAGAATTTCCTTCTAACGTCACCAGATAAGTTTTGGCGGTACCTTTCGCCCAAAAAAAGTCCAGTTTCAAGCATAACGATAAACAACGAAGTAGTAAATGATAAGAATGAAATAGCAGAAGGATTGAATGATGATTTCTGCTCAGTTTCCACGTCTGATGATTACCTTACCTCCGATTTTGCCACTTATGACGAAATCACAGCTATTGAGGATGTTTCTATCTCCGGAGAAGGCCTACTGTCACTTCTTCTCAACTTAGATCCTAAGAAATCCCCAGGGATTGATGCTATACCGAACGCCTTCCTTATCAGGTATGCTGAGTGGTGTGCCAAGTATCTGAGTTTGATTTTTAAAGCCTCACTTTCACGCGCTGAACTTCCAAACGATTGGAAGCATGCTAAGATTACACCAGTACCTAAAACCGATGATCACTCACTCGTGTCGTCTTTCAGGCCTATTTCTCTGCTATGTTCTAGTGCGAAAATTCTTGAGCATATAATTTTTAAACATCTTACCTTATTTGTTGAAAGGAATAACATAATTACCCCTCATCAACATGGTTTTCGGAAAGGATTCTCAACGGTAACCCAGCTCGTTGGGACAATCCATGACCTTGCGGCAGTGATTGATATGCATAGTCAGGTTGATATTATATTATTAGATTTTGAGAAAGCCTTCGATCGTGTGAGTCACCAGAAATTACTACTTAAACTCAAACCAATTTTGAAAAACGATTCTTTACTTGCGTGGATAGCAGCTGATCTTTCCATGAGAAGTCAATATGTAACAGTGGATGGTGTGAACTCAAACTCTGCGCGCCTGAAATCAGGTGTTCCACAGGGTTCTATTATAGGGCCACTGTTTTTCCTGTTATTCATCAATGACATCGTTCAAAACGTATCTGTAAAAATGAAACTTTTTGCGGACGACTGCATACTATATCAAAAATTCGCAGTCCGAGTGATCATGAATCTTTAAACACAACATTAGCCACACTGAACACATGGTGTATAAATTGGCAAATGACAATTAATTACAAAAAACAGTCGCAATGAGAGTGATGCGAAAAAAAAACCGTTTTTGTTTACTTACCACATTGATGGTCATGCTCTATCGGAGGTCTCTGCACATAAATACTTGGGAATAATACTCACATCTGACCTAAAATGGAATGACCATGTCGAGTACATCGAAAAAAGGGCCATGAAAAAGCTTGGTTATCTAAGGAGGAGGCTTGGAAATGCCACGCCGGACATAAAACTTCTAGCATACAAGACATTTATTAGACCACCGTTAGAATACGCAGCAGTAGTATGGGATCCCTTTACTGCGTTCAACATACAAAAACTAGAAAGGGTTCAAAGAAAATCTATCCGATATGTATTTAATAGTTACAGCTGGGAGACGTCACCCTCACTCCTCTTGCAAAGGGCGGATTGAACTACAAAGAAGAAGAAATACGGAAATGTTGAAATTCTTTTATTTGGTTTTTCATGGAAAGATTCGACTTGACAAGATATTATATATAAAACCCGCATCTGAAAGTGCAGTCCGCTTTTGTCGCTCTAAGAAAGTCATAGATTTTATAAATCACACTGATACGTTGAAAAATAATTTTTTTCCCTGAGCAACCCGTGAATGGAATTGTTTACCAGCTGATGTTGTAGGATGTTAAACAGTTGACTTATATATAAATGCACTGAGGAACCGATCCTGATTTTTGTTCCTGTAGTAAAAGTTGTATAATGATGCATTTCATTCTGGAAAATGCAAGGTTTTTCTCTGTGTGCAGTTACTTTTCAATTTTAGTTCGCTATGTCTTTGTGATGTTTTATGTTGCAACTTTTTGTCATCAAAAATTCCGTATGCCCACTCCTGCTTAAGGCCTGGTACCCAGGCTAGCAGTATGGAATAAATAATGATAAAAAAACTATCTGTACATCTTCAACGTATACGGAATAAAGTATGCAGCGTGGAATGACTGTACGAAGTTAATTCACTTTTGAGACATTGAAAGTTGCACAAGAAAGAACACGGCCTAGAGAGAGAGAGAGAATTAACTTTATTAAAGGTCCTGAAGGGGCCTGGGCACCCCTTACGAGGGCTGGCCCTGTGGCTCCGCCCATGTGGGGACTGGGAGTCGGAGCTCGCCAGCCACCTGTTGGGCCTTCTGGACGGCCTGGTGTTGAAGGGCCCTGTCGGGGCACCTGAGGTGGTTGATCCAGTCGTCCTCGGCTGGCAGGAGACCCGAAGCAAGCGTTTAGCGCGGGACACTGCCACAGCATGTGATTTAAGTCGCACTTTGGATTTTGGCACTTAGGGCATTCTGGCCTTATATCTGGGAGGTATTTGGTGCATATATAGGGGTTGGGGCAACTGTGCGTTTGCACCAATCTAAGCGTTAATTGTTGTGCTTTATTTAGTGTTGGGTGAGGTGAGGGGAATGCCCTCCCCGATAACGTATAGTGCGAGCAAATCTCGTGATAGGAGAGGAGTGGCTCCCGGTGCGTGTTTGGTCTGCCGACTGGTGAGCCGGCCCGCGGGCGCGTAAGATCTCGCCTAGAGGTGCACCAGTCGCTCTAGCTGAATGGCTTAGATAAAACATTACCAACTCTTACGTGGAATGTGCAGTCAGAGATATAGCTTTCAATGAAATTTAACATGTTGCCGCAGACACCCAGTGTAGAGAGGTGTCATCGTTTTATGAAACGCCGTAGGATTTCTCGTTTTTAAGAAAGTCATATAAGTAGAACTGTTCATGAACAAAACCCTGCCTAATATTTGCCCCACTACGGAGTGGATGATCGGCTGTTGATCGGACTTCCCTCAAACCGCATTGGTGTGCAACTAGGCGCCAATTTACCATCGTCTTGGACAATTTGCAAATGCAGCGCGTTAATGCCATAGGCCTATAACTGGTGGCTAAACACGGGAGCTTGGCCTCTTTTAGAGCGATAGCAATGATATTGACACTCCAAGCGCATTTCTGCAGTCATGGTCACCGTGATGTTCTGTATTAAGTCCAAGAAACGCTACTCGTAACATGATCACCGCGCACAGTACGCTGTATGTGCGAGTGAAAGCGTGCGAGAGTGAGCCAACGATCGCGGCTCAATAACGCGCGCGCGAGGGAGCAAAGCGAGACGGAAGCGCGCCGTCTTCTGTCGCGCGTGAGCCATGGGCGGGGGGGGGGGGGT
This sequence comes from Dermacentor silvarum, assembly GCF_013339745.2. Lineage (NCBI taxonomy): Eukaryota > Metazoa > Arthropoda > Arachnida > Ixodida > Ixodidae > Dermacentor > Dermacentor silvarum. The sequence continues at coordinate 101,997,836 of NC_051158.1, read as the reverse complement.
GGGGGGGGGGGTAGAGGCGTTCTACTAAAGGCTGTTTCACATGGTGCGATTTTGCACTGCGATTATCGCAGCTGCGATTTTCGCAGATGCGAAATTCGCAACGGCCATTTCACATGGTGCGATGTCAACAATGCGATTATGCGACGCCCAGGGTTGCTTGCTGCCAGATTTTGTCACACACGCCGCATAAATTCGTTTAATGTAATGAAAAAGACGTGCGCGTTATAATATAATTGACCTCTCTTTATTAGGATCAAATAATACGTGCGTTTTGTAATTTAAAAACGCTTCAAAGTTTTGTTTGTTTTGGAGTGCGCAACAGCGGTTTGTGAAGTTCAATACGAGGAGAAATGGCGGACGTAAACAGCTGTTCGCAGGTCGTCGTTCAGCGTTGTGTGCTGTCTCGTGTGTGTTTTATGCCTGTGTCGTTCTACCTGCGGTTAAACAAATTACAAGAGGACCTATCAACAAGCCCCTATAGCTGTTGTCATCGCATATGCAGTATTCGGGATTCGGCGGAGTCGTCTTGTCAACGCAGAGACCCTCGCGCTACCCGTGATTAACGTCAGCTTCTGAAAAACGGATGTGTGTGTGTATTGCTCGTGATTGCGCATTAGTGGTTCCTGCTCCTAGCAATATTCTTGCACAAAACTTAGCAGCAAGCACCAACCCAAAAGCTCACGTCTGCCCCTGAACAAAGCCGCAAATGATCTGTGTGTAATTACTGAACGTGCAATAGAGTTTGTGTTGTGAACGTTTATCTTAGTGCCAGCCTGGCTCGTCCGTCTCGGCGCCTGTGCTGTAATTATTCATACAAGTGCTCTCTGAATATTTCGAAAGGAGTAAAAGCCGACACCACATTTTTTTAGGAGCTGCAGTCACTTGTGTACGTAGAATCGTATCATGCTGGCATACATGGGCGTCGTCTATTTTCTCGTCCTGTTTCTTGCGCTGTTAGTGTGCTGTGAATCTGTATCAAGGTAATATGGTAAGGTAATATGCTGCATACGTAGCGCAGCCGCGTAGCCACACGGCTAACATTAAAATACCTTGTTAGGAGTACGTTTGTTTGTTTAATAACAAAATCGAACGCTAAAATTTTGTATTCATGGTGGCAAGTGTAAGGCAAGAAGCTATCGAAACTATCCGCTAATGGCATGCGTGTGCTTCTAGCTGCTTCAGCACGTTATCCCTGATAACATCTGATATCCCTGATAATAAAAACCCTGATACCCTGATATCCCTGAATACCCCTGATAACCAAAAACATATGCAACTGGAGCAGGTGCTATGATTCCTTTCCTGGAAATGAAAGCCAGCATCCCAGTCTGTTAAGCTAGTCATGTTCTTAACCTATATTAGACCAATGTTAGAGCATGCTAACTGGAGCCATTTCAAACTGGGTTATTTGACCAAAATAAGAAAGTGCAAGGAAAGTATCAAGGTACAGTCTAATCTGGTATTCCCGAACCTATTGTTATATCAAAACTTTATGCCTCCCTGAAGTGCCTGCATTAACCCAATGCTGAAAACAGGGGAAGCTGATTCCCTTTCTTGCTATTGAAAAGCTGCTAGTATCTCAATAACAGACCACTTATGTTCTGAGAGAAAGTGAGGGGCACTGACAATATCTCTAATCTTTTGTATGAGCCTTCACCTTGAACGAAAATGGAATAAAAATATTTACCTTTGCAAGCCTCAGAATCCAAACATTCTCAAATTTTGAGGAGCCACATTAAATTTTTGAGATACAGACAATAAAAAGTGTGCCTAAGTACAAGTGCACACTGAACACACTTGAGTGGTTGAGTGGCCAGCTGCGAATGCAAAAGCGTCCATAGCTACTACCTCGAGGTAACTGCTAGGTTGCACGTGTGTTTCTCCTATAGCCCATGTACCTGGCAAGGGGAATGGTTATACGTAGTCCTGTCCTTTTTTTTTTCAATAAGTGGTGGCTAGCTGATTTCATCTGTTTATGTATTTATCGTTTGTGTGCATCTTATGTGCATGTGTTTGTGTCATGTTCTGATTGTTATACGTGCAGTGATGCAAGAATCTTTCTTTTTAATATATTGCACTACAGTCATTTATTAAACTTTGTGTTGAAATGTACAAAATGTGGCCACCCAGTAATGGTTAGGACAGACAGCAGGATTGTCAAAAAATATGATGCAGATCCAATGCACTTGCTTGAATCGACATGAGGCGAAGCTTTCACGCAACGGTCAGTTGAACTCTAGAAAACTAACTGCAGTGTTTACAGTTGTCCTTATTTCACCCGATGCAACACATACTCATAGACAATGTTTGCTTATTCACCGCACAGGTCACATAATGTAATGTATACATAGCACGGTGAACTCACTCAAATGTCGGCTCACTAAGACTTCGAACTAACCGTGAGTCTGAGTTCGTTTCAGCCTGACTGAGTCGAATTTTGGTGAATACGAGTAATAGCAAGCTCAGTTGAGTAAACTTTGAGTGAATATTGTCATGTGGTAGTCGGGGAAAGCTGATCCAAGTATAATTTTAGTGAATATGAGTCAAAGCAAGCTCGGCAAGTAGATTTTTGGTGAATATGACTCAGTGCAAGCTCACCTGAGTAGAATTTTGATGAATATAAGTCGGAGCAAGCTTGGCTAAGTAGATATTTGGTGAATATGACTCGGTGCAAGCTTGCCTGAGTAGCATTTTTGTGAATATTAGTCAGATCAAGCTCGGCCAAGTACAATTTTGGTGAATATGAGTCGGAGCAAGCTCGGATAAGTAGAATTTTGGTGAATATGACTGAGCAAGCTCGATTGAGTAATGATGGGATATGGTTATACGAGTTTATGCAGTAATACATGTAAGTGCAGACTCATTAGCAACATTGCCTCCATCTTGATGGGCTATACCTACGCCTCACTTTATGAGCTGTGGACATGCAAGACCCACCCACACTTGAAAAGATACTATCATTCATATGAAGGAATGCAACCGGCTGACTTCACTGCACAATTTTGATCTGCTTTTGTTTAATGAGTTATCTACTGCTTATAAAAACAAGGTGTTCGCCTGCTTTTCGCATTATTGCATGTGTTTTACAGGAAGTAGAGACAGAGAAGCAAGAAAAGGCAAGGATGTTTATGGCTAAGTAGTTTCTTAGAGTACTGCGATATGTTACAACCAGCATAAACAAAAGTAATTCGATGCATTGAAGTAAGCGAAATGTGCAATTACCTTTTAATGTGAGGGTTAATACAGATGCAGTAAGGATACAGAGTCTGCAACACACTGAATGTTTATCGGTTTTTTTATTCAGGAGAAAAGTAATGCATCAGAAAAATTAGAAAAAAACTGTTTAAATATTGCTTCGAAAATAAATTGGCAATACTGCTTATTCCCAGTCAAAGCGTGAAATATGCTATTGTAGAACATTCATTACGATATCCAGTTTGCACGTTCGCTTTGCGTCTCGCAGCGGAAGTAACAGAACCTTGAAATGAGATAATTCATTGGGGAAAATGCGCATGAAAGCCCTAACCAACCAACTGCAACTAAATGGTCGCGCGTATAGCGTGACCAAGCATTTGGTCACGCTATACGCGCGACCACAGCATTTGTCCGTAGTTGCATATTCTTTAAATTGTTCCGTCCGTAAAAGCATACGGCGATAAAACTGTGGCGTTTTCGTATATCGCGAGTTGTCTCCAGAACCAGAAAATTGGGACGACATCCGAAGGCCAAGCCTTCCCGTGAGGGACACCTCGTAGTATTTACCAACTCGCAGCGCGTGTGAATAACGGAAAATCACGCAAAAGTACGTACTATCAGCACCCGAAGCTAACCTAAAAAAAATGTGGTTGATCCCTCTTATATAGGAATCGGTATAGAACACGAAAGTGAAACGTGTCTTCACAGAAGTAGTGTAATGTTTATTGCACATTGATATATAATGTCTATTGGTGTTTTGTGGCTAAAGCGCCCTTAGGCGTTGATGCACCCACGCTGACGCCTGGTGGCACGTCTCCTCCATCACGACTACCAACGTCGATGACCATGAGCAACCGTCGTGCATATGGAAGCTGCACTACGCTGCACACGCTAGCACAACGCGAAAGACGAAGCACGTAACTGACACACTAATACAACGCGCAAGACAAAGCACGTAACTGAATCGTCACCGAGTCAAATCAGCGCGTACAGCGCGTCGTAATTGCAGCCTCCGCGATCAACTTCAGAAACATTTTCAGAGCTAATTGCGGAGGCCACGCTCCGCTGTGCTGAGTACGGTGAACGCCACCTAGGTGGCGTTGGTAGTGCTTCTTGATGCCAGCGTCCCTTCGAATGCTGGCATCGAGGCGTCGTAGTGCTGAGACCACCGAAGCGTTCACTGTCGGTGCGCTTTAAGGCCGGAATACATAGAGCGAATAACCGGCGTCCGAGCGAAGAACTTCGTCGGGCGGCGAACGTCCGACGGCCGGCGTCAAGAAATTTGCCGTCCGCAGCCGATCTGCCTGTCCAAACATTTTCGTCGGGCGAACGCCGCCGCCGGAAGCGTCTAGCGCGCAGCGGTGGACGTCAGCCAATCAGGAGGCACTAGTTCCGGTCGCAATGCATGCTGGTGTTTCGCGCGCGCGCGCCTTTTCGCGTCGTCTGCAATCGCGTTGGTGTTGCCGTGTCTGCATGTCTCTGCACCGATTGAGTAGTTCCTAGTATGATCTCTCAGGAATCGCGTTGTATTTGTACATCCCATATCCGCTGATCTGCGAGGAAACAGACAAGCAGTGCAAGCTCTCTACAACAACCTTCAACAGAAATCTTCTGATCTCAGAGGCCACATGCTGTCGTCATGCCTATCTCCCGACTTCCCCGATAGATGGCGCTGGCATCGGATATTTCTTTCGCTAGGCTTAGACGCGTTCGAAACGAGAAGCGATCTCGAAAACTACTCAAGGTTATCCATAATACTCTGTCGTCGAAGCGGCCTGAGACTAAGCGAAAGCCGTTTACGCAGTCATTTGCTTCCAACTAAGTGAATTCTACAAGGACAACGCCAAATTCAGTTCGAAGCGGGCGGCCGGGACCGCCGCCAACACGGCGGCCAACGCGCGGCGGCGTTCGCCGCATGTATTGCAACACAGCAAACATCCTGCGTCGTGTCGCCGCGTCGTTACTTGACGCGTGAAGTTCGTCGAGAAAGTTCGCTCCATGTATCCCGGGCTTTAGTGTCATAATGCAGTACTTCTCTTTTCTGCTCGTAGGCGGCGGCACCGCCCCGAGCAAGAGCGCGGGTACACGGAGGAGTGTTAGATATATAAGGCGCGTCTGTGTAGCACTCTGCAAATGCGTTTGTGGCGCAATGGGTTAAACGCTCGGCGATCTATCGTCGCGGACCGAGAGGTCGTGGGTTCGATTTCCAAATTTTGCATGTTTGTGGAACTTTTTCTTCTGGTTTCTTTCTTTGTATTATGTTCTATGACGTATTTCCGTGACGGAAATACGTCAGTGAAGTCTTGGTGGACCCCGGCATAAAACACTTTCGTGTTAAAAACAGCGTCGCCAGATTAGCAACGTAGCCTGTCAACAAACTCGTAGAAATCACAGAACCGAATCTGACCTACGAGTTTTTATCTGCACTATTCGCGTGTCGGTGCTGATGTTACGTACCGATTGCGTAATCCAAGGCTCCACTCAATTAGTTGCACTGTTCGAGGCTCGTTGATCCAATATTTATAGACAAAAAAGTATCTATAATCGTTGCGTTGAGCGACCGCCGCCATTTTCCAAAACAGACCGCGAAATACCTCTCGGCGCAATTTCGACGGAAAAATCGCAGCGATTGCTGCGACGTTGCGACGCTGCGACCAACAGCCGAAAATCGCAGAAACGGCCCTGCGACTTCGATTTTCGTCGCATGCGACGGAAATCGCACTTCCGGTGCGATAATCGCAGTGCAAAATCGCACCATGTGAAACGGCCTTAAGACGGCTGCTGCGTACGGCGCGGATGCGCGGGCGCCGTATTTTGAAAGCGATCTGCGACGTGGACAAAGTGCGCGCCCACGCGGGCCTCATCTTAAAGCGATCTGCGATGTGGGCAAGGTACGCTTAGTGCCGGTAGCTTCGTATGCCCTGTGGTTTTCGAAGTTTAGTTCCCGTTGAAGCGAGAGACAGCAAGAAGGTCAATTCGCTCGCTGCTGCTGCCGTGCTTCCTCGCTCCAGCGTTTAGCGAGTTTCTGCAGTCATCGAGCGAGATGTGTTCATGTCCACTTGTGCGCGCGTGACACCGTGCTTGTTAATTTTGTTAGTAAGCGAATGTTTGCAAGTATATAGGGCGAATAAAACTACTACCCTTAGTTCGTATAGCTGTCTGCTAATTTGCTGTCGCAATCGAAGCTTCGCTTTTCGGGAGAAACTGCGACTTGTTTAAAGTGTGGATTATAATAGCTTCTTCCCAAGGAGACAGAATTGTGCCCGGAGGACCTGATGACGTTGAGAAAAGATGGGAGAGCTTTGTGGGTGCCAACGTGTAAGAAGTTAATCATTTATTTAAAGATGCGGGCAGATCCTGGAGCATATTTATTACAGCAGTTTCGGATTACCTGGAGCTCGCCTAGGTAAGAGTGTTGCCAGGTTTGGCTATATATAGCCAAATTGGGCTACGGGAAAATTTTTTTCGCGTCGACTTCGATGAGTTGGCTATGTGGCTATATTTGGGCTACTGAAAATCTGCGACTTGGCTGTGTTTGGGCTTTAAGTGCCGCACTAATCCACGCTCCAAAGGTGGCTCTGATAGGGTAGAAGCAAATCTCGAAGGCTGTGTTTTAGCTGGCTGAGCCGGCCGCGTGGCTGTGCGTGTGTGTGTGCGTGAAATGACCCCCTCCCCCCACTTTTCCTTCCCTCTCTGCGCCGTTGCCTGAGCCGGTGGCTTTGCTCTTTGATGCACTTAAACTTACACCCTGCTTGACCGTTAGGCACCCGATCCCCGGACATCGGGATGAATCTGGGAGTAGTAGGTTTTTCACAGTACACTGTACTAACATGGCTATGCTCAGGAAAAGAGAGCAATAACATAGGGTCGGGGCCGTCGGGCGATCGTGGCGCCGCCATGAAAGAAGAGAAGCACGGGTGAATGACACACTCCAGTGTGTTCATGGCCATGTCTTTCGGATGAAGTATCGCGCCGGGCACAGTTTTTGACCTACTCCACGTTTCTGGCGCGAAGCCTTACTGCCATTTTCCTTTTCCTGCTAGATGAATTTTTCTTCGTGCTTAGATTCGAGATTCATTTCGATAGGTTGGACGTAACATTAGATCCTCCTCAGAGAGGAGAATCCAAACATGGGGAAGTGGGCCAAGTATGCGAGAACGTATAAAAAAGAATGGGAGCAAGACCCCGAGCCAAAGGTGGGTTCCGGTGCTTTTACCTCTAGATGGTTTGCCTGTAACGTCGCGGATGCAGATACTCACTCTGCCAATATCGAAACATGTTTGCCACGATCACATCAGCGCACCACGTCACATGAACTTCACCCACCGTGTTAGCTTATCTTGTGAGGCGTCGTGCTGCTGGCTCGATGACGCGGGTTTGATTTCCGGCCACGGCGGCCGCATTACGATCAAGGCGAAATGCAGGAACACCCGTGTACTTAGATTTAGGTGTACGTTAAAGAACCCGAGGGGGCCAAATTTAATCTGGAGTCCCCCACTGCGTCATGCTCCGAATCATATCGTGGTTTTGGCACGTAAAACCCCAGCAGTTATTAGAATTTTAGAACAGGGGCCTCAACGTATTGGAGCCCCAAAGAAATAGCGTTGAAGCCACTGCGCATGCACACGACGGAAACTGTGTTTTGGTTTTGCGTCGGGCACGCTATTTCATCGATTTAGCGGGAGCCCCAAAAGCTACCACAAAAGCTTTCGTCAACAAGCACGGCGGCGCCCATCGAAGCGACGGCTCCAATCTAGCACAAAACTGCGCTCGATTCGTGGTAACGCGTGTTCGTAAGCTAGATGAAGTGATTGTGGTCATCGCTTTCTCTCAACTAACATGTGTAATGAAGCTTGATTCATTATATGCCGATGATGCCGAATTCAATTGTCGATTTCATGGCTCATAGGCCTATCACGGATTCACTTGGCTGGGTGAAGGTGCGTAAAATTGGTTATTCAAAACTGAGTGCAACAAGTTGCATGCGGCTAATAGAACAAGTTCTAAATTGTAATTAAAGGCGAGAACACGAAAGTCTAAATTACTTTTCTTATCATAAATGGTATATTTTATTTTAATATTTATAACAGCTTTTCATTGACACCGTAGTGACGCTGCAAACGCAACACGCTATCCGCAAACGCAAAACGCCTATTCCAAACTCTTCATTCCTGTATGCCCCAACGCTAACACCTGCAAAACTCCTTGGGGCCCCAAACTTTAGAGACCCCTATTCTAAAACGTTATTAGCCATCAACATGGTTTGCTTTATGACAGTAACCGGTTTTCACAGCATTACCACTGTTATCAATTAAAAGCCATCGTGGCTTTTACCATTTCGAGCGAGTTAGTTCGGGACTTGCTCGTCGCCGAAAACGACTGCGCGCTTCTTAAGCTAGTGTGCCGGTTTGCGCAGTAATCTTTTAAAGCTTAGCTTACACTAATTCAGACAGTGAGTGGCATCTGTTGCCTGTCCCTTTTCTTAACGCATGTTCTTGGCGTGCTAGCGACCTAAGATGTGTCCCAGCAAATCCGGACCAAGCTAATTGAAAAACAAAAACAAACAAAAAGAGCAGAAAACAAGTTAGGACGATGAGACAAATAACGCGAGATATCATAGCGCGAAAGACTTCTTATAGCTCATCAAAAAAGAAGCCGTGAACACGTCGCCGTCGCAGATCGCTGGACAGCTGAACTTCTACGCCGTAGGCAGAGATAACGTGAGAGATCGATGACGCTGAACATAATTTTGTGTTCACGACAGCTAAAAAGCAGAGTTCTTAGTTAATGTTACTGTAAGCAACTAAAAATAATAACTTAGTACTATCTGTCATAAAATAAAAGCACTCATGCGCTCTCTGCAGCGATTCGCTGGAACTTAAGAGTTTCCGGGGCCAACCAAAAAGTGTTCTGTGCAAGCATGATGTCGCTGTTGTTGACATAAAGGGCCGACCGTCACGGCGGCACGGAAATTTTGTTACAACTGGTTGTGTAAAAAAGGATTGGCGTAGTGGAATGTGAAAATGTATACCCAAATAAAATTGCTAATAAAAATGGCTATATTTGGCTACGAAATATTTTGCACTGTTTTTCTGTTTGGCTACATTTGGGCTGCAACTTCTCTAGCTTTTGGCTACGCCGCCTCGTCGGACCTGGCAACACTGCTAGGTTAAAATGATTTTCATACCGCCGTCGCCATGCCCTCCTAGTCGTACCATCGTTGGCACTCCAGCTTCGTCGTCGGGGTGTCGTCATAGCATCCTCGTCACGCGATCGTTGTCATACGCTCGCTGTCCTCCCATTCTGCTCTTGTAGTCGCCGTCACGCTATCGTTGTTATACCATCGTGGTAATTACGAACCGATGACCTCCCCGTCATACCGTCGTGGATTTACCGCCTTTGTCTTTCCGTCAGCGTCACTACTTCATCATTCCGTCGTTGTCACTGCACCGGCGTCATACCGTCATGCTCATAGGGCGACTTTGGCAAGCGAGTGTGATAGCAAAGCGGAATGATATTGGAGTATGTCACATATATCTAAAGGAACGGAATTCTATGATAATGACGACTAAGGAGGTCAAATAAACATAACCTCAGGAATACGGTCTGCGAGTACACTGCTGGAATGCTAATCGCGTTACCTTCGACAGTCATAGTGAGATGAGTGCCGCCATAATTTTGTTAATATAGAAACTTCTCAGTTTCTGGATGACAAAATTGTTTTCAATACAATGTGTATTTATCATCGACCTTATCTAAAAAAACTGTATGATTCATGAGCCATTTTATTTGAATTAGCTGTAATGTCTGTTCTTCATGGAAGAGATATTCATACCGTATCTTCAGGTAGTATCTCATATATATGTATCTGCAATACTTGCCCGCGCTCATTGGTGGCAGGGGATGAGGCACCTTTGCCGAACTATATCGTGTGTTTCACGGTTATTACGATGAACACAAAGGCGGAAGCGTCAGCAATTCACAGAGCACGGCCTTTCCTGTATCGCTCTACAATTTTCAAGTTAATTATCATCACGTAAGATAGAAATTTGTCTGCATATACGTGCTAGTGCTGAATGAACCCCGGGGTTGCCAGTAGGAAATTGCTATGAGTGTATCAAACTAGAGACAAGTGCAGGCACGTAAAGAACACACAGTCAGACAGAGAGAAAACAGCTACTACGTCACTAGCAGGCATGAAGTTACGCATGCACCATAGTATTAAAATACGTACTCATGATCTCTGACACTGTGGGAAACCAGCGCATAGTACTAAACGACGCTTTGTCGCCTTACTTTCCATTATGCCCAAATTCTCACGCTTTGATCAAACGGCAGGTAGAGCTGGCTACATATAGATAGTTGTGTCTTCTCTGAACGAAAGAGAAGCTTATGTACTATCGACCAAAAAAGTTTAAGGAACACGGGATCTCAGAAAACGCTAAATATCCGAGCAGCCTTTAAACGTAGACAGTAAAACCGTGCATCACAACGTTGTTCGCATATACCAGTAGAGGCTGGAAATGGGAATATCAGGCTACGTTTTGAGGCTGCGGAGATATTAAGCTTTTTGTCAGATCCCTTGGTCCGTAAACTTTCTTGGTCGGTAGTACATTGTTTAACTAGCAGGCAGCAAAAACATGCGTGGTCTAAAGACGAAAACCTCTTTTTGAAGAACGTTCTTAACTATGGTTAGCATTATTTCAATTGTAGGGGGCCAGATGCATGAACTCACGTACGCTGCGAATTTTGTTAGACACAGCATGCGGTCTAAATATATCAGGCGCGTTACTTTTTTGGACATATTATTGGGTTTCTAAGTGGAATCAATGTGCCCTTGTTGCTGAAACAATTTATATGATCATACGTCACTATGATGTATAAGGCCATCATCACCAGCACCAGCAGCCTATTCTAATGTCCACTGGAGGACGAAGGCCTCTCCCAGCGATCTCCAAGTATCCCTGTCTTGCGCTAGTTGATTCCAACTTGCGCCTGCAAATTTCCTAATTTCATCACCCCACCTAATTTTCTGCCGTCCTCGATTGCGCTTCCCTTCCCTTGGAACTCATTCTGTAACACTAATGGTCCACTGGTTATCTGCCCTACCTAATACATCATCGGTCCAGTTCCATATTTTCCCCTAGTGTCAACTAGAATATCGGCTGTCCACGTTTCTTATCAGAACCACTGCTCTTTTGAGCTCTCTTAACGGTACGCCTAACATTTTTCGTTCCATCGCTCTTTGTGCCGTCCTTAGTTTGTTCTCCAACTTTTTGTTAACCTATAAAATTCTGCTGCATGTGTTAGCACCGGTAAAATGCAATGGTTTTACCTTTTTTCTTTTAAAAGAGTGTAGTAAGCTCCCAGTCAGGACTTAGTAGTGCCTGCCGTATGTACTCCAACTTGCTTTTGTTCTTCTACAAGTTTCCTTCTCATGATCGGGGTAACCTGTAACTGACCTAGATAAACGTACTCCTGCATAGACTCTAGATTCCAACTGCAATCATGAATTCTTGTTCAACTGCTAGGCTATTGAATATTACATGTTTTTTCTGCATAATAATCTCCAACCAAGCTCTTACACTTCCTCGGGAAGGCCCTTAGTAATTTGCTGCAATTCATCTACCGTTAGTTTTTCTTCCTCTGATGCCGTGTGCCTAATTCACAGCAATTAACACGAGCCAACTAATCCACGAATAAGTCATACTAAATCGAATGTTGTTGAGATATGCGCCGTTTATCCTCACACTCAAGCCTTCCCGGTCTACTAGTTTCAATACTTCTACGCTTGGAGTGAATAGCCCTGGAGAGATTGGCTCGTTGCCTGCCCCTTTCTTGATAGGTACTTTTCTACTTTTCTTGTGGAGAAGCAAGGTAGCTGTGGAACCTTTGTAGATATTTTCCAAGATGTTCACTTACACGTACTGTACTCCTTGACTACGCAATGCCTCCATGACTGCTGGTAACTCTACTGAATCAAATGCCTTTTCATGATCTATGAAAGTCATATAGACGTGTAGATTGTACACCGCAGATATCTCAATTAACTTATCGATGACGTGGTGTGTATAAGGTAATGCGAAATAAATATTTATAATAGAACTTTTCACAAATACAACGATCCACAGTGTGAAGTAAATGCACAAGTTGAAGGTGGAGACGTTTGTGCAGGAACTTCTTGCATTTACATGAGGAGTGGTCAGCGCGTTTTCAAATAGGCTGTGATAATTCTTTGCAGAGATCCAAAGGCACAATGTGAAAGCATAAAGCATTCAGAAACACAAAGGAAGACAAATGTGAAACCTTAAGCACTGAAGGACTTTATTGATTGTATCTTGAAGCTCCGTTTGTGAGAGGTTCTTAAATATGTTATCATTTGCGTAAATATTAAAGTAGGTGGTGCAAAATACGTTATTTCGCTCGTATATTTGAATTCTGTTATCTTGTGATACAGCGCTTTTGCTGGTAAAGTTGGAGGTTAACTGAAAGAAACGGTGAGAAAGTAATCAGAGCAGGCACTCAACATTATGGCTGCTACGCAAGTGCATAGCAATGTAGCAGGTAAAGCACTAAATGCTGAAAATTATTTTAACATTTCTGGGGCATGAACCTTGTTTGAAACATTTCTTTTTTTCGAGAACCTTCATGGAAGACGTTGAGAAATGGTTATATTTTAAGCCGAGGCACTGTTTATAAGAGTACTCCATCATAATTTGTGGCATCGGTCACCATATTGAACTTGGAAAACTCCAGATGTGTCACACTATTCAAACGTTAATCGAGCGAAGACGCAGGGCCTCCTCCAGCTTGTGCCTTTCTGGAAAATATTTTTGTTATGCTTACCGTCGTACACTATTCGACTCGTTTTTTTTTCTGCGAAATATTCAGAGGTATTTGAGGTTCAAATTAATATATTTTACTGGCAAATGACCTTGTAAATCTGCACACTGAAATAGACGTTTTAATGACGTAGTTGTACTGAAATTCTTTTTAGAAGCCCAACCCAATTATTCTAGTTGCAAAGAAGATTTCGCGACTAGTCCGTACCTGTGATACACACTTGCTTCAATACAGTATTAGAACCCAAAACGTTCCGTAAAACAAGCTGTAGCATATTGCCCTGCGAGCACTCACGTCAGTACTCCTTAGGCTTTGTGCCTTTTGGTGTAAGATGCTAAACCTAGGCTGCTAGCGACAGAAGGGAGTTATGTTGATTTCGACATGTAATTTGCAGAGCAGCAGAGCGTCTTGGTCGGCAACACCCTATCCGTTGATCGCAATACGTAGTTTTATATAGGCGCAAATCAGGACTCATACGCATCCTAACAGTCTTTTGTTTATGGCCCCATACTGCGATATAACATAATTACTTGGAGTAAATGAGGCGGACAAATTTTGAATAGTGTACATTGTTATCACATTGTTGCATATGTATCAATATATAGAAATGTACGGCTTGTCTTCAATCTTGTTCCTGATTCTCCCAGGAGTACCCTAGGGCAGCATCCTGGGACCATTTTTATTTAATGTATACCTTAATGATACCGTTAATCTAGATGAAGCGGTCAAATTGATAATACACGCAGACGGCACGAGTACTATCTTTGCTTCTGAAACTACCATGGAAGTTTTTGATCGCGCTAACGCAGCCATTACACAAATTATTACTTGGTCAACTAAATATTGGTTGGTGAATTACACCAGCCAAACGAAATCTATGCTGTTCCATACAGAGGGAAAAGTAATTCCATCTCGAAAGTTGACGCTGTGTGACTGCGATGTAGACACAGTAAATGAATGTAGGAGTTTTTTGTGCAGAGCAAACATGTCTTTGAACGCGCAAACTTGTCTTTAAAGTAACGCGACTACTTTTTAAACGTAAATACTATCTGCAAAAAGTGGCTCATTTCTCCTCTATAACGTGATGTGTCTGTCACACAAATTATTGCATACTGGTTTGTGTATAACAACTATAGGCAATGTAGGGAATGTAAGTAGACTTCAAAGAAAGGTTGTTCCAATTATTACCCACTCTCCAGAGGATTTTAAAATACACCAATTACTTGACAAGCTAGGGTTATTACGGATCCAGGATACGTACAACTACAACGTTTGTGTTAAGTTACCTCTGCCGCGAGGAGAAAACGCTATATCATCTCAGTCACACTTTCTTCCACTGATTAGCGACCTGATTATAAAGAGGAGAGGTGAAATTAAAGATGCACCGCAAGTTGGTAAACGTACTACAGGTAAAACATAAAACACATAATCTCACCAGAAGCACGGAAAGAACTGGTAGGAGACGCAGCAGCTGAAGCTGCCGCACCGATGGGCCTAACTCACAGGTGGCGGTTGTTGTGGTTGTAATGGTGGCCACCATAACCGTAACCGCCGCCGTAACCGCTTCCGTAACCGTTGTTTCCATAGTTGTAGCCATAAGGATTGTAGCCGTTGTAGCCGTAGGAATCGTAGCCGTAAGGGTTGTAGCCGTATGAACCATAGTTTTGTGGGTAGTATCCATAGCCGCTAGCTGGTCCAAAACCTTGATTCCAGCCATGAGTTGGTGCGTAATGTCCAGTCCAGGCTGAAGGAAAACCTGCTCCTGCACCGCGAATAAAGTTAAGTTTAATATACAAACTATGCTACAAAGTAAAATATAGGAGCTTTTTACGGATCCATCAATACTACTATTGTATCACGAATTCCACAGGCGTTTCCAGCTGAAATCCTTGAAAGGACACCAAACAGAAACAATTATTAAGTTAGACTGTTACGGTTTTCTTTGAAAAGTCCATTTTCGTTAACTTTTTCATGGCGGCAAATGTAGATATCCGAAATCAAATGTGTATTTTTAATCAAATATGTAAAACACATCGAGAAAAAGCGTAATCAACGAAAAGAAACAATGTGTTGCGGAAACTTTTGAGCAATAGCGGGGAACCAGTAGGCAGAAAACTGGAAGTGGGCTTAACCCCAAGGCGCTTATACCTTCGTTTGAAACTTGTACAGAGAGCTCTCGTCATATGTACATCAGGAGCATGCATTTATTTCATCACGTGTGTGACACCAATGTTGCCGGAGGACTTGCATTCATCAGGCTCCTCTAACCGTGCTTTCAAAAGGAAGTGAGTCGCGTCCCGAACTTCTTCCTGGTTCTGTGTTCCCACTCCTAACCAAGAAATGACGCTTTATGCCTGTTATTAAATACTTGCTGAATGAAGTTCGCAGGAACTTCGCACTCAATACCTAAATGCAGCAAAGAAAAAAATTTTTATCTGGGATGTTACGCGTCAGCAGCACTCATTAATAAAGCATTAATTTAGAGACAATTGGTTTGGTTGTTAGAATAGAAAATAGAAGTCCAAATTCAAAGTTTAGAGTTTCGCGCCGTAACCTCAGCCTGGGTACGTCAGTTTTACGTCCCGGAGTTCAAAGCATGTTTTTTTTTTTTTTTTTAGTTGGGCCTTGTAGGGCTGAGTAGACGTTCGAGAAGCTTGCCAAGTACAATATTTATCTCCTTGAGAAAAGAACATGGATCATGTTGACCAATGAGCGATTACCTAGGCTCTTGTATACGCCATCAAGTTCTCTGACGACATGGTGAGCTGGTGGAGGAATTTTAAGGCGGCGTCGCTGCCCGTTTTTTTTTTTTTTTTTTGCTTTTTGTGGCTTTTTCTGACTTAGCAAACTTCTTCTAATAGTAACGGTGATGTGCACATAACAACAGCAGACAAAGCGCGTACACGAACGACGGAGACAAGCGCTGACTTCCTATTGAACTTTATAATCTAAACACACATATATAGCCCTAAGGCACGTGATCACAACCGAAACTGCCGGTGCATGGTGTAAACCCTAAAATAGATCTCATACCTTTGAGACACAAAAACGTAAACTAAGACAGCCCACCACATATTACGCATGGTAGGTAAGAACATTTTTGGAAAACGTGATCGATGGCTAACGGACACCATCACCTTTAGCAACAGTCACGGCTTCAATAATCGTCCTGGTATCACAACCTGCACGCCTACCTATTACTACAGTCTGATTAAAGAAAGCAGCGCAGCCACATTGACTAAAGGCAATGCAAGGAGCCCATCTTTGTCTTTCTGCATTTTGAGGCTATGTTCTTGTAATCTCACGCTCGACTATCTGCCAGTCTGCCCCACGCACCTTCCTCCACAGTAAAGGGGAATGTCATACACTTCACCCAAAGAGCAATCGACGAACCTCTTTCTGTCTTTTGCTTTCTACATGCAAGATTCTTATCTATGGAACACGTTCTGGCGCACAACTTACAAAGTTTACGCGCAGCGGAAAGGAATAGCAAAATACAGAAACCTGTGTAGTTCATACCGTATCTACAGGGTATCTCGCCTAGACTTAAGAAGATTGAGCGGAAAGCGGGGGTTTGTGTTATTCTTTTAATTGCGCCAGGAAACCTTCGGACACCTTGTCCGAAAAGAAAATTTCTTGCCTAGAATGCGCAATAGGAAGTTCGACGTCTTAGTTTACGTTGTTTGTTGTCAAAGGTTTTAGACGCCATTAAGATTTTAAACGATGCATTGGAGCTTAGGTCATAATAAGCTGTGCTAGGTTTATATATGTGTGCTTACGATAACAAAGTTCTATTGGAAGTCAGCCTCGTCTGCGTCGCTATTCGTCCTTGCGCTGTGCGCATCATCATCAATTACTAATTAGCCCGGTCTCGCACCTTGCTTCTAAAGATAAAGTGGTGGTTCTGGCATTATGGAAGGCTACTTTACTGATGCATCTGAAATTATTTTTCTGTTAAGTGTTCCTGCAAGGCTTGTCACAGATTCGGTTTTCTGCGAGATGTCTGCATATACTGGCATTAGATGTCTGTCTGCTATATTACTTTGTACCTCAATCTAATTTGGCAATTTTATCTTGAAATAAATAACATTCGCTCACCACCTGTTTTACCACAGCGTCAACCTACGTCATCTTGAGCAATTCATGTGGCCAAAGAAGCCCTTAACGATTTTCTCAGGGAGAAACAGTCGCTTAATGCTTTGTAGAGATGAACAGTACGACGAGAACTGCACTGTAACCCACTTTGTTTAAGCGCTGATTAAAATTGTTGACCTTATACGCCAGAAAAAGTGAATAACCCCACAAAAATATATTAAAGGCACACGACGCTTCTTAATAAATGTACAATGCTGAAGAAAATAGGTTGCATATTGAGGACCTTTTTTTCCTCCACCTTAATCATTTGGCCTGTACCAGGAAAATAAGACCGGAGGTTTTGCACGCGTGTCAGGTATCCGTCCATACTTCTATGCGTGGAGGCTTCAGGTACTTATAACGTAAGTTATATGTTATAAGAGTTTTCTGATGGGTGTATAGTTGTTGGATACCTAAACAAATAATGTCACCACCTGGTTAAATTCATATACACCCATGTATTCTCCCCTGCTTGAACGGCTTATGCGTGTAAGCCGGTAACACGAATTGTCATTCCTTCGCGGGGGCCCTTGATCATGATCTGAAAACTACAACGTCCAGAGCTGAGCAGTTTTGTTAATTCAGAGAAAACACAGTTGTCCTCTACATTTCAGAATAACGATCGGCAATGTACAGAAGCGTACTACTTAATAAACGCTGACATTTCACCCCACCATTTCGACAAGGACCGACACGAACTTTTGTCAGGCCTACAGGTTATTTCGACGCAGTGTTCATACCTAAGAACCATTCGTGTCAAAAAGGCGCAGGTAAATGTTGCCGCACGGTATAATCTCAGACAGCAATGGACACTGAAGGCAATTTTTTTGTAGTTACACGATACGTTTAGACGTTTCTTGCAGCAAGGCAATTAAGCCGCAACAATTGTTACTTATTCTATCATTAGCGCTGTGTGAGCGCATTATTAAAAAATTGTTTTCAACACGCATTTTCGAGTAATCAAACAAAAATTCTAATTTTTAAGACTCAATATTTTAGCTCCACCGCAATACTTGAGCTACAGGTATGTGCCTCACTCCCGAAACAAAATATGCAATGGTCTTGTGCAAATATGCAATGGCGCTTACCTTGGCCTCCAAGACCGCCGCCGACGCTGCCTCCAAGCGTTATGGTGGTGCCCGGAGCTCCACTAGGACCAACAGATTCGACTCCGCCGCGCAGGCCCCCTGTCAACGCACCCCTTGTGTTTGCAGCGCTCGCGGCACGTGCATTGGCTGCGCGGAGGTCCCGATTTTGGGCACTTCCAAGGGCAACTGAAAAACAAAAAATACAGTAGCATTACGCGGAGTTGTGAATAATGAAAAAAAAAAACAACTTGCATCACATGGAGGCCACACAGACGTAATGTCCAGAACTGTCCGGCTTCTTATGAAAAATTACCAAGGTTTAGACGATGCATCAAATACACTTGCGTTCAAGAAAATAAAAAAAAAATCTAGAAAACGAGCTTGGGTCCACTTCAAAAATATTTAAATGAAAGTGTTATGCGGAAATTCGTCGTTCTACTGAAGAAAATATTCCGTTGAACAAACAAATAAACAATAAAGTCGGATCGGCCCGCAACTGGTTTAGCAGCTACATTCTCTATATATCCTTTTGGTTAATCTGTAATTAGCTGTGAAAGGATCGTCGAGCACCTCATCTGCTCCTGTACTGTATTAGACATCCAAAGCGATCAATTCGGAGCGCGCTCAGCCCAGTTAACGCTTTAAGAACCAAAGACAGTGACTGCATCATCTCACTCGTGAGTGGACTGGAAGAGCTGCGCGAGCTTTCGTGACTTTGCTATAGTCTTCAGACCTGCGAATAGATTTATAGGCACATTGTGGCTCCTACTGTCTATATGAACTGTCTGTACTCTTCCTGTTTCCCTTTTTTTTGTTCGTACAATCCTTGACCCCTTTTTGCGGTGCAAGGTAGGCAACCGGACATCCGTTTGTTTCACCTCCCTACCTTTCCATATTTTATCTCTATCTTCTTTAAGCAAGTATATAGGTTATATTTTCGTTTCGTGTTTGAGTAAATCCGCTAGATAACGGTATATAACCACCTGGATGGAACTTGCTCTGAAAGAAATTGTAAAACAGATCATCCAAGCCCAGCGGGTGCGAGAATCAGCCGCTCCCGGAAAAACTCCGTAAAACACAGCTAATCTGAGAACTTTGCTAAAAATGGAGTGGAGCTTACTTTATTAGCCGACATTGAAAGCCTAGCAATTATAGGATTCCTATACTCCCGTGCTAGTTTTATGATATATTTTCTTGGTCATACCGCTATAATACTGTGCAATTATTTTCTGCCTAATCAGCATGCCTGCCAATATTAAGAATCTTGGTGGCCTCATTACGTATATTTTCGACGCATACAGCTTACGCATACGCATATATGTGCGTATACTTTGTCCGGGAATGCGTAACTGCTACAAGCTAAACATTTTAACATACTCGTATGATTATAAAAAGGCTACTTCGTTTGTATTGACTGAATGGTTGATGGAAAAAATTTTATTGACCCGCCGTGGTTGCTCAGTGGCTACGGTGTAGGGTGCTGAGCACGAGGTCGCGGGATCGAATCCCGGCCACGGCGGCCGCATTTCGACGGGGGCGAAATGCGAAAACACCCGTGTACTTAGATTTAGGTGCACGTTAAAGAACCGCAGGTGGTCGAAATCTCCGGAGTCCCCCACTACGGCGTGCCTCATAATCAGATTGTAGTTTTGGCACGTAAAACCACATAATTTAATTTTAATTTTTTAAATTTTACTGTACGGTGAATCTGCCGAAAGTGAACCGATGATGACCGATAACGATGACGCAAAAATCCATGGAATAAACTTAAATGCCAATTGCGCGCCAAGCTCTCGAGTCAAATATTTCGGCTAGAAGCAGGTGGTCAGACTTATTAAGAAGTTTGAATCTACGAAGTCTCTTATCGCAGGTGTAGTTTGAGCTCGCTGTAGCGTAGAATAAAATTATTTATATCCTTAAGTGTAAGGGCGTTAGCAATTGGACATACCGGCAACCTTAAGAGTGTATGCATTTTGAATGTTAGGAGAGTACAGTGAAACCACCGATATTTTCCCGGCAAAAATGGGCAGGTCATCTTACCTGCGGAGAGAAGGCAAACGACGACGAACGCTCTCATGGTCGTGGTGGTGCGTCGGGAGGCTGGGAGTCACAAACCGTTGACTGGCCCGTACGACGAGGGTGAGCAAACCTGTAGCGCCGGTTCGCTTTTATGGGGAAAACGCCCGCGCCGAAGTCGGATTCGATTTTGGTTTCTTCGCGCTGGGCCTATTAATTGAGCTCTTTTGTTGCATTGTGCAAAAACAATTTCGCTTTGCTTTTTCGTGGCTCCACAGTGCGAGTGCAAACATGTTCAGCACTGGTACGAGCCACTTTTGTCCTGTCACATCGTGCGCTCACCACAAAACAGAAGAGCGGGGTACCACATAACAAGCCCGCTTTCATGCCGACATCCCGTGTGCTATACGCCGGACACAATGTTTATTTTCTGTTGATAGCTGTTCCTTTCGCCACAGCAGATGCAATACCGACTTATCGATAGCTTTTCCTTTTTTTTCTAGGTACACCGCATATCAGAAAAATAGTCTATTGAAGAAATGATTCTGCGCAAGAAGTTTTCTCCTTTTTTGCGTCTCAATATCGTGGTATCGTGCTTTCATTTTGTTTCTAAGGAAGTGTTCTTAGCTTATGGACATTGGTGGTACGAAGTTCACTAGTGTGTCCTTCACTGGAAATTACACTTTCCGCTGCAATAAATTGTATCGGTAGCCAAGTAGCTGTGGCACCCTGCTCCTCACACCGAAAAGGCAACCTTAGTGCGCTCCCTTGACTTTCGTGCTTCATTCGAGACGTACTGCACTAACGCAATAAAGCGCTTCTAATGTAGCTTCGGTGAATGTACAGCCGAACACATGTAACCCCAATTTTTGGTGCGACATGGTTGCCTGAATGGCGCTTGCTTGCAAATAATGCTCGTTCTACTGACGACCTGTGAAAAACAGAAACTGCAGGTTTCAGTTACCATGTGCTTGCACTTTCAAACGTGTTTGTTGCACTTTGTGGCACTGCGTGTTTAATGTACGCACTCTCATTCTTTTACGGCATTTCATGTGTTTCCCTGGGGTGTCACTATGTGTCGTCACTTGTTGGGGGAAGCTGTGAGTAGCACCAAGAGAGTCATGTCATTATTCCTGATGGCAACTAGCACTCGCTAGTTTGAATGGCCTCCACAACGCTTTGGTGCATTAGCGGTTGCTCAGCGGCCACTCCCTGACGTACAACTACAAAGTGGTCAATTAAAGCTGCTCGTTCCTCGTCTAACTACACGGTGTTAAGTCATAACTGCCATTTACTAAACATCCGGTTATTTTCGTTTCGCTTTCGTACATCAGGGAAAGCCGTGTCATGGTCTTTTATCCTCCCCCCCCCCCCTCCTAAAAAAAAAGAATAAGTCTAATGTTGAAAATCCTGGACAGTAACATCATGACCGAACCACTGGCTTCGTAAACTTAGCAGCGTGAACGAGAGTCAAGCCAACGAGGAGGAAGCAAAAACTAGTTCTCAATAGCTACTGAAAACGTACTTCTAGGAGCCCTATAGCGTAAAACTATTCCAATCTGTTTTTCTTCAATTATTACTGGACGTCAAATTTACGTAACCGCACACGGAAGCATCTGGTGGTGCAGCAGTATTGTTTGAATGGATTAATGTAACGATTTCTGGTCACTTACGTTTGCTTTTAAAACAAATAGCACCGCTTACATTGGCGAGTTTTTCTTATTTATTTGACTCACAAGAGGTGAGGAGCACGCGGCAGAGGAGAGGGTGTCGGTTGGCCGAGCAAGCACAGTGAAAGAAGATAATAGGATAAAGAAGATGGTGCCGGCGTCTGCGATGGGCCCGCTTCTCCTTGCTAAGCTTCTGGTGGCTAGCTGGAAGCTCCGAGTAGCCAGTGTCCCAGTGATTGGTAGGCCGACAGGCACTATGCCTTTCATAATGGGGCAGTATCTAGCTATACCGAAAGAAAAATTGTGTTGCTCATCATATTATGCCATCTTTATTGCGTACACGTCATTTTGACATGCTGAGGTTACGCAATTTTTTGAAGCCGTGTGACGGACAGACGAAGTGAGCGCAGCCCGAAAGGCTTTGATCAGTAGTGGAAGCCTAAAGGCAAAAAAAAAAACACGTGCACAATCGCAAATATATGCATTTTGTTTCGGTTTATTATCGCATAACCTGAGTATCCATGTCATTTATTAAGTGAAGTTCGTGTGGTTTTCGTGACGTCTCGTCACAGTCATCTGAAAGAAGGGGGTGACAAATGTTTGACTAATAGAGGAAGGCTGATTGCCCAAATGAAATAGGAACAACGAAACAGTTAGAAATAGATTTAGGTTATAGCTCCCCAGGTCTGGGTCTAGGATAGGTCAAGAAGTTCTTGAATTGTAACATATTTCCGTGGAAGCCCTCGACCACACGTATCAAAGACTACTCAATGCACACCGGTATAGATGTCACAACTTTCCTGACAACAATGTAAAGGATCTAAAAGTTGAAATTTTAAACCCGCTGAGCTGTTTATTGATAACGTTCGCGCACACCGCGTTTGTTAATTAACTGCCAGCAAGTCTATCAGGCGCGAGGACAACGCAGATTTCTTGAATACCTGATTGACAACATCGATATGATCCTTTGTAGAATATCCCTTCCTGAAGCCAGCCTGTTCTCTTGGTTGACTGATGTCAAGTGTTGCCCTGATTCTATTGGAAATTATCTTTGTGAATATTTTATAAAATACTGTAAGCATGCTAATGGGTCTATATTTCTTCAATTCTTTAACGTCTCCCTTATGCATTAGTATAATGATGGCGTTCTTCCAGCTCTCTGGTACACTTGAAGTCGTGCGGCTTGTAGCATTTGTAGCAATTGTAGCAACTGCTACGATTTTGTGGATGTCTCATTTTCCCTTTAATTCTCACCACCTAGCGGGTTTACGCTGAACTATTACATCAAACACTTGCCTTTGCTTCGAGTTCTTGATAAGTTCGACTTCGCTCAGCCATCTGCTATAGCCGCTTGGTTAGATCAGACGGTAGAGCGGCTGCCCCGGAAAGGCGGTAGCCATGGGTTCGAGTCCCGGACCAGGACGAATCGGCAGTTGCAAGATCGAAGACCAGCGGCGGTTGGTCCCGCTACCTGCCTGTTTCAGCGGACACTGCAAAATATAATTTGTGGACACCAGACACCAACGTCTGTCTGGGTTCGTCATTGTGTTCTCGTTATGCCGTCGTTGTCTCTCCATAGAAGCCATAGAGTTCCTCTCCAGAAACCACTCGAGCCTCGCCAGGACCATTCGTTCCATATATATATAGAAACTTTATTTGGCTGGTAAATATTTTAAGGAGCGGTGGTAGGAGCCCCTCAGTCCCGGGCCCCACTGGCCTTTGCCGCCTGCCTGACCTGGCTAATTCAGGACTTTTGTCCTGCCAAGTCGGAACGGGCGAGCTGTGCCTCCAACTGCTTCATTGTGATATTATTAGATGTCCTATTAGGGTGCTTAGTACACTCCCAGGTTACATGTATTAGCGTAGGTATGCCACCGCACCAAGGGCATGTGGTCCTATTGACCCTTTTCCCGGCGCTCCCGTGGGCGCTGCCATGTTTGATCACGTGGTGACGCGTCCATTCCTTGCCTCAGCTGCCGCCGTTGCCTCCGCGTTTACAATGCCAGCGCGCGATGCCGGTGCAGCGCAGCAAACCTCTGTTTCGACGCATATCTTAGACGGTGGCTTTGCGCATGACATGAAGCTTTGACCACAGCTTTATTGGACATGTAAGTGCTTTCAAACCTCATTACGACTTGTCCAAACGGCGCGAGCAGCATATACAGTGCTTGTATTAAAAGCGGGGCCAGAAATGTATTCCAAGCTGCCCAAAATTTCCGCTTATGAATTAAATCGGGATCTGTGTGCTCTTCGTTCTTTATTTCGCAAACATTTTGAAGCAGTGGCTTGCCATGTTTCTGACTCAGTAAAGTTCCTCGGTGCGGCCATCTGATTGTTTATTTTCAGCCCAATCGCTCGCGGGTGTGCTCTGCTGCGATAGATGTGTTCTTGCTGCGCACAAATCTTGGAATGTAAATGTTCTGTACTTTGTGGTAGCTTGTAGCACAGACGTATTATCGCTAGTCCATCGCTTACTCTGTGGACTGTCACGAAACGTTCAGCTTCCAACATTCATGTCTTGGTGTAGTCGCCGTCACTCACGCTTCAGCACATTGATTCAAGTGTGCGCACATTCACTTATTATTGATACGTTGGCGATAGGGTGCGTGTACGTTTGCGTGCGAGTAGGGGTAGATGTGTGTAAATAACGTGCGAGAAACTTACTATGCCAGTAAGTGGCGTTGCTTCCTTTTGTAACGAGCGGTACTAACTCTTAAGTGCTGACGTTGCGGAGTTGAAGTCCTTTCTTTGGAGGTTAGCTATGCAGCGCTGGCGGATGAATTATCCTTTTTTATCCTCAAGGAAAGCCGTGCATCGCGAAGGGCCGACAACACAGGCAGTCCTTATGTAGCAGCGGCGACACTGGTTGATTCCATTCCTTAATATGCGAATCACTATTTTTGCAGCTAACTACCGCACACGTCTTCCCTTTATCGTTGCACATTTTGCAGCATGAATTGGGCACAGTGCATGAGCGAACACCCACTTTCATTTCCGACAGCTGATCGCATAGTAGCAGGGCAGAAGCAGTAGTGGTTTCGTATTCGGGTGCATTCGCTGAGGCAACGTATGGCGCGCCGCCGATAGCGCCATCTCGTTCCTCTAGAGCAAACTGCTCCGCGAAAAGGGTCAATAGCGGGTGGGATACATGGCGTTTAGCAGTTTTAGATGGGGGAATACCCCGGTCTGTCTCGGCTGCCTCTTCCCCGCTAAGTTGCGGGTGAGGCGGCGGGTATTTTCTGCGGATGCCACGCTGATGAGCAAGGATGTCTTTGACATTTAAATTGATGGGATTTTGTGAGGGATTGTGTGAGGGGTTGTGGTTCGAAGAGGACGTCATCGCTCGGTTAGTAGACGCTCGAGCTAACGCGTTAGCCTGTTCGTTCCCCTGTATACCCCCGCATTTCCCGGGCACCACAGTAGGCGATGGCGTTGGTTGAACGATTTGGGGATTATCGCGAGGCTAGCCGTAGTCAAGTGCCCCTTGAGAAACATGCAACATGTCTCCCGGGATTCAGTGACCACGACCGAGTCCCTTTCCGAACGTTCCGAGTGAGCGAGCGCGATCGCCACTGCTAACATTTCGGCCGAGGTGGGGGAGCCCGCCGTGGTCGACGCGGTAATTTGGTGCTGGCTGATCGTGTTCACGACTGCCAGGGCGGACCTCCTTTGGTAGCGCTGCCCGGTAGCCTCTGCATACGCAGCTGCGTCTGTGTAGTACGTATTGTACCTAGTGTTATTGGAGTACATCGATTGAATATGTTGTACGCGTGCTTTGCGCCTTTCCTTGTTGTACTCGGGATGCATATTCTTGGGAATTGGAGCTACTGTAATTTTGGATCTCACCGAAGTAGGGAGAGGTACGGCCTGTTCGGTGAGATAATTCGGGTATGCTGGGATATTAAGTGCCAATATTGCCCTACCAGTTTTTGTGAAGCTGAGGCGCTCCCTCTGTCGCATCAGAGTGGCTTGCCTCAGTTCGTCGAAAGTGTTGTGTACTCCCAAAGCTAGCATGCGCTCCGTGGAGGTAGATTCAGGCAGGCCCAGAGTCGCCTTGAAAGCTGTTCGAATTATCGTGTTGGCCTGCCTCTCCTCTTCCCTGTTCAGGATTTGGTAGGGCAAGCCATATGTGATTCGACTAATCACTAAGGAATGTACGAGCCTTAGGGTATCGATTTCTCGGATTCCCGCCTTTCTATACGTCACTCGACGTATCATTTGGGCTATGTTGTGGGCTGCATAACTTTTCCAACATAGCTGGCTAATGCAACTGGCCGGTATGAGGTAAGCTCATAAGGAGTCTTTCTAGGCTTCAACCACGCCATCGTCATCATGTTTTCTTCATTCTGTCACCGTCACGCTGTCATCGTTATACCGTCGTCATCATTTCAGAATCCTCATCCCATTGCCGTCATAGCACATTCGTCGTTCCACCGACGTCATTTCTACTTCGTCATTGCGTAATCATCACTTCGTCATCGTCATGCAGTCGTAGTCGTGCCGTCATGGTCATGGTCGACTCTCGTGAGCAAGTGTCGTAGCAAAGTGGGCCGATGCCGGAGAGAGAGTATGTCACCCAGGCAATGGAAATTTCAGCATGACGACTGCAGGTTCTACATACAGATGTATTCAGCAATGTGGTGTGATGCTACATTGCTTGAATGATAGTCGCAATAATGTCGACAGTCATCGTGAGATGGGTTTTGCTGTGTTTTTATAATAATTGTGTGTGGTGCGTGCGAACTTTTTATAATGCTTTTTTCAACCTAGCTAGGCTGGAGAAGTGCTTGGAGAAAAGTGAGGACCTTCACTTGAAAGCCCTGTTTTATGTGAAAACTCACAAACCGGAATGGCCGTTTAGAGTGGTAGTGTCAGAGAGAGGTACTTGGCAGAAAGCGCTCGCCAGTTTTCTTCAGGATTCATTGCGCATGTTGCACATCGATGATCCGTTTATTGCAAGAAGATCGAGTGATGTGCTGCAGTTCTTTAGAAAGAATTGTGACAAGGGCATTTCAGCCTGCTCTATCGACGTGAAGAACTTGTAGTACTCCATGCCCCAAAGCCCCCTTTTGGCATGTGTTGAAGAATGTATTGATCATTTTGGAGTAATTGGGTTTCAGACTAAGACAGGCATATCAGCTAGTGGGTTCTTAGAACTTCTTACGTTTTATTTGCAATCAACCAACGTTGAATGCGATGGACACATCTGCCTTCAAAAGACAGGGGTTTGCATTGGGTCGTGTCTGGCAACCATACTCAGTAATATATTCCTGGCTCATTATGACAAAGTTATAGAAACTTCTATGTCATCGGCGAAGATCACCAAAATTTTTAGATATGTGAACGATTACCTAGTCCTGTTTGATTCCCCTCAATCTGTAAATGATGTACTTAACATTTTTTCTCGACATCTTGACAGTCTTTAGATAACACATGAAATACCGGTCAATAATTCCATCCAGTTTTTCGACTTAAGAATTTTGCTGTTCAATAATCATATTTGTTGGGAATATCATCCTCGTGACAATAAGATGCTGCTTCCGCATCATTCATATCATTCTAAGCTGGTGAAACGAGCAATCGCTAACCTGTGTTTTGACAACGCGTTCCGCAAATCATGCCCCCATAATATGTCTAGAAGCTTTGACATACAAAAAGAACGTCGATCGGACGCAGGATACCCTGACCATGTACTTGTATCAGTAGCAGAAAGTGCGTTAAAGAAGTTAAAGAAACAGAATGGCACGCACATGAGCAGTGGTGACAACATGAAAAAGGTTGTTGTGCCGTATATGCATAACGTATCACACGCTCTAAAGAAGCTTGGACGAAAGGTTAAAGTAGATGTAATATTTTCCGCTCCGCAGAAATTGCTTAGCTTATGCAGTGTCGCAGATACGTTTGCCAAGAAACGCACCAGTTCTAAAAAGAAACATCAGCCCCCTCTTGTGTCGTGCGTAAAGAAAGTTGTGTATCGCCTTCTGTTATCCTGCGGGAAAGTTGGGCAATCTGGGAGGTGCCTGAATGATAGGTTAAGAGAACACAGACAAAAATTGAACCGATACCGAGATGGTCCTGTTTCTGTGCATTGCAGTGATTGTGGGTGCAAACCCTTGTTTAATAAGTGTTCTGTTTTGTATAGAAATGTAGAAAAAGTTACGCGAGAGGTTGTTGAAGCTACTCTGATAGCGAGTGCCAGTGACAGCGGCATTAGCTCCCCTTCAGTTGCTCTGACTACAAATGAACTTGCGTTCCTGGATGCGGCCGGTTTTCATGTGCGATGATTGGGCCTATTCTGTATCTGGGACTACACATACGGTTGTTTGTCGAAAAAAAAACTCAGTTGAAAGTTAGCGCTCGCCCTGCTCTCGTTCTTGTCCGTGTCTTCTAGCGCTATGACTACCTCCGATTTTTATAATGCGGTGCCGAAGAGAGGACAGTTGTTGTCCGGGACGCTTGCTCGTCTTTCTGCCACATCCTTTTTTTTAAACGAGGGGAAGAAATAATAAATTTTAGATGACGTAATAGTTCAGCGGTAACCCGCTAGGTGGAGAGAAGTAATTAAAGGGAAAATGAGACATCCACCGAAATGTAGCAATTGCTACATTTGGGTGGATGTCTCATTTTTCCTTTCATAAATTTTAGATATATATAGAGCAACAGCGCACGCCAACAATAAAAAATACAAAAAAAATAACATAGCGTTTCTATTAGAGCGCTGGTGAAGCCTGATGGTGAAATAAGTACAAAAACACATACTTTTTTACCGTTTCAGGAAATGATATTCTGAGTGACTAGGTAACTCTTTGGCACCCAAGCGAAAGCACTTCTTACAATCGTATAGTGATATTGTAGCTGTATACAGCGAATTTTATTGCGTATATTTCAGCATATTGTTCGCAGTTGTTTAT
The DNA here is from genome assembly GCF_013339745.2 of Dermacentor silvarum. NCBI lineage: Eukaryota > Metazoa > Arthropoda > Arachnida > Ixodida > Ixodidae > Dermacentor > Dermacentor silvarum. The sequence goes on along the minus strand of NC_051158.1, from coordinate 101,968,979 downwards.
ATGTCGCAGTGCTGAAAAAGCGTTGTGAAACGAACTGTGCAATGCACCCACCAAGGCCAGGTATTCCGATGCCCTTACAAAGCTTACGATCTGCATAACACATGTTCTCGTACGCAAAACTCCGACAGCTGTAACGGAAGCATTTTGTATTTGCTGAAACAGATCTGCTCAAGTGGAAACTCACACGAATCTATATGCGATGGTTATCCCACTCTTTACGCTCGCGAGCTATCGGCGTTGTTTTTACCTTTGCAGGTAACGGTGCAAGGTTCAGATGAACAATGTGTTCATATGGTGCTGTGCTAACGTTAGCAGAGTATTTCGTAATTGATACATTGACGATACATGCGTTTTCCTTTGCTAACAAATGTATTGATAAGGCACTTCGCTATGAGCTTTCCTTCATGCTGGGCGCAAGAACAGTGTGCTTGCATTCGTTTCCGCGCAGTTACGTCTGTGAGTCTCTTCATCGCTGTAGTTCAAAGCGTAGTAGTATGTTACCATGCAGCGACTAACTCGATTGCTGTAGCATATAAAAGAAAAGTTGACTCCATCGTAATCAGAAAAATCGCGATACAGTGCTGAGTGTGTCAGTAGACTTACTTGTTGAATCGGAAATTTCTAAACGGTATAAAATTCGCTTAATGCACTCACATGTTCCGTAAAACAGTGTATTTTCGTGTTTTTTTTCCCGTATTCGCACGTATCCCGTATTCGCACGTATATTCTTACAATCATGTAAGACATTTCTTTGCACAGACGTGTGAGAAACGTTATGAGAAGTCAGACGGTGTACTTTTCGTACTGATGTGTAAGCGAGAGCTGGCCTATATTGCTCGACATGATATGCTGGGTGACTTGTTTTTGTGTACGCTAACGATGTGCTTCTGATTCATTGAATTTTATAACTTGTTACCCGTGTTATCGACTGTTCAATTCTTTATGTCCCTCTAACAAGGGACTTCGTATACACACGTCCGGTGATTGTTCCATTTTGAGAGATTTGGGACTGATCTGTTCGGTTTTCCTTCCATCCGTCATGTGAACAGCAGAAGCATAACAAAAACAGCAATGAAATTTGGGATTTTCCTTAGATACTGTGCCATAACATCTAAGGTGAAATGTTCCCGAAAACTTATATTTACGAGAATGTAGCCCCTCGTCTCCCTGGGTACCATTGCGAGCTCTTGCGCCGCAGCTCTAAGAAGCGTGGGGGCCTTGCTACATATTTTACGGACAAACCTACAAATGAGAAATTAGCACACCTTTCAGTCATGAATGAAGAAGTAGAATGCTTAGTTCTACATGTTGACCAGATGCTCACAGCAGTTGTCTACAGGCGTCCTCTAGGGAGAAACGAAAACTTCCTTAATTTCTTGGTGACGGTGTTATGTCATCCTGCGTTTAATTTAGGCATATTTTTATTATGGATGACATAAATATTGACCTGAAATCATCAGATCACTACGGTAGAACTTTTATGACTATGTAGTGTACCTCCGCCTGTGAAACTTACATAGGTCTGCCAACTAGGATTACTAAACACAGTGCTACTTCATTGGAGATCTGCATAACAAACCTAAGCCCAGACGACGTAACGTCGGGTGTTTTCTGTTACAATATCAGTGATCAATTAGGAGTGTTTTTTACTGAATCCATGATATGAATACAGGCTTGATGCAGGGACAGAACCTAAATGACAGTTTATGCTAAATATTTTTTTATTCAAGGCACTCGTCCGGAGCGTTATAATGAACCAAAAAATGTTGACTGTCTGGGGTATGATGTTGCGCATGCTTCAAAACTCTTTTGACAGAGCGTTTCTCCTCCAGGAGGTTGTGGTGCGTAGATATGAGAAATCCAGAAAGCCGTGGAATAAGAAAGGTGTCCAACGCATGAAGGTCAGAACCAAAATATATAAAGAGTGTCTCAGTTCCCGGAATGCTGAAGTGCTTGGCAAATTAAAAAAATACCGAAGTCCTTTAAACAATGTTTTAAGTAGATCTAAAAAGAATTACTACAAATAAAAAATTTACAGCACTACGACAACCCCATAAAAGTATGGCAAATGATAAATGTCCTTACCAATAGAAGACAAACACTGTTGTGACATAACGGAAATGACCATGAGTGGTAAAACCATTTATTGTGAATATCTAGTTACCAGCATGAATATACATTTATTAAGCGCAGGGTCTTATCAAGTACAAGGATTTGGACTGGTCAAGTTGCTATAACAACTACGCCTATGTGAGAACACACACCACAACCAACGTCTCCTGATGAGGTAAAAGGCTCCTTAAAACTAACGTCGCAAATGACGAATTTGGCGAAAGGAGAATAAGTAAACTTTCTCACCGTACTTTAAGGGCAACCACTCATATTATAAATTTTATGCGAAGGACCGGTGTACTTCCCCAACAGCTAGACGTACCACAAGTTGCAGCTATGTGCAAAAGAGGGGATAAGAATAATTTGTCAAATTACCGACTCATATCGGTGCTCCCTATCTTACCGAAAATCTTTGAAGCTGCGGTTAACAAAAGGCTCGCTTCTTTTCATGAAAAGTAGAGAACCTTCTCAAGTAGCCAGCATGATTTTACGAAAAACCAATCAACTGAGAAATCATTATGGTAGATTGAAGACAGGATGTTATGAAATATGGTAATAAGGAATTCGTGCTTGGTTTATTTCTGGGTGAAAATAAAGCTTTTGACTCGACAACACGCAATATCTTCCTGAAAAAAAAAAAACTGCCTAGGTAAGGTGTGTGTTCCTTTGCTTGTTTGCTGCTTGCACTGGAGCTCATTATTAACTATTTATGGCACTGGTATCAAGTCGTTCAAATAAACAGCATGGTGCTTAAAACCTAAGTTAACACAAGGATTTCCACAGCAGTCACTATTGGGAACGGTATTATTTCCAGTTTCAATTATTGCTGATAAGCTTATACCAAATTTTCCTGAAATAATTATGTATGCATATGATACTAACATTTATTTTACATCCACGTAATTCATGAATATATAAATAAAAGCTAATACCCACCTTGCGTCATTTTATACGTGGCTTAGGCACAAAAGGCTACAGCCTAATCTAGCAAAAAACAACCTATGTCACATTTCTGGCTCTGAACAAAGCCGTAAGTAGTGAAATAGCTTTCAACGTTTGAAAAGCAACAGGGTCAAATAGCACAAGTTTCTTGGTCTTTTTATTCCATGAGCACCTCTCGTGGAGGGTACGTGTTCATAAGCTAGCCATGGAGGTTTCCCGAACTGTTGAACGTCTTTGTAAAATGGCAAATTTGATGCCTATAGCTATCTGGCTTAAGGAAAACGGCTATCATTCACTGTTCTCGAGGTTATCGAACAAGATATTGGTATGAAGCTCTAAAACACAAACTGAGCCATGCTAATTATCCAACAAAAGGAAATATTCCGTATTTATGAAAACTACCAGACAATAATTCCTAGTCTACAAACGTCACCACGCTTTTTCTTCCTTCTTGAATAGCATGTTACAAACCGTAATGATTATTATTTCAAGCTACTATATCCCAGACACAACGACGCACTCTATTTACACAATTATTGCGCTGATGTGTCTTATATTGATGTATCTGGGTTACAACCGCAAAATTAGTATCCTCCATGTAGGAAAGCTACTAGTGTTACGCGGACGAGAACCACTTATGGCCGACAACATTTAACTTATCAAATCTCGGCATTGCTGAATCGTCTGTGAACTACGGAGCGCAACATGCTTACTAAGAAATCTTTCAAGTTTCTTTTAACTGAAAATAAAATCGAATATAACTGGCTGTTCTCACTTCCCATTATATATTCAAAGTGTGCTGTAATTACTACATCGTAAAATTTTGTTGCTTGGTACTTATTTCTTATATAACTTCTACACGCAGTTTAAATACCTGAAATCTGTACAATCTTACTTAGTGTTGATTTCGCGAGAGCCTTTCATTGTAGTCATTGTAATATGTTAATGTGACAATGTTGTTTTCTTTGTTATATCTTAAAACGACGTCGCATTTACTATTGTGCTACGTGTAAGCTATTCCCTGTTGCCAAGAAAAATTTAACGGAGCAGGAGCCTCTGTCAGGCCTCGATGCCTTTTGCTCTTGTCGCCATTTCTGTAAAGGTATATAAAATAAATCTTTCTTTCTTTCCCTTCAAATGACAGAAAAAGCAATTTACACCGTAGACGAGAACTAATTATGGCAAACAACCAACTGGATTCAAAACAATAACAGTTCTAAATAAATTATAAAATAATATTAGTTTGAATTACTTGAAATGCAATAAAAATTAGTTGAATAATTTATTTCGGAAACAATGTGGAGACTGTTTTGGAAAAACAGGGGTGATACGATTTCCCCTTTATGTATTTTCGTGAGTATGTATGTATGACCTCAGCATCTTGCTAATACAGCTGTTCTAAGAAGGTGCAATAGTTGATTTGCTTGCGCATGGGTCTGGGCGTGACTACAGGGTTGCTGCAATAATAGCACGCGTGAAATCATAGTGGTACAATCGTCTGATGACAGGTTCTTTAAATCTTTTGAGCACGGAAATTATTCAATAAGGATGTTAAGAGAAATAAAGAAAATTCGATGAATGAAAACAAACGCCATTTTTTTCTTGCAGGAGCTATAGTGAGCTTGATGGGGAAAGCAAGGTCTGAAGTAGTGTGTAAATAAATAATTCTGAATCTAGCTCTAATGCCTAGTTCCCTGAATTCCAACTACGACTCCACCAAGCTGGTTTTCTGCTCTCTGAAAGAGACTACAACAAAATTCCTCAACGGTATCTTGGTGGCCGGTCTTGGTGGGCGCTGCTGCTTCCTCGGTCTCTCGTCGCGCAGGACGTCGGTGGGATGTGGTGCTGGCACCGCAGGTTGCTGCTGCTTGCTGGATGGAGCAGCACTTACCGCTATGGTACATTACTCGCAGCGCAAAACTGGAAGGACCGCTCATCGGCGTTCTATTGGATATTAATGGCTTCCCATTCACAACTCATAATAAGTGCTTAGGGGTCCTCGGATTTACTTTCTCACTCCTGGTTGTCCGTTTATGCTTTCAATTACCATATGTACTTGGTTGCCAAATTTCTTCACCTCTTCCTTCCTTCAGTGTTCAGGCTTTTTAGGTACAGATATTTGTGCACTTGAGCCGCCCATTTATTTCCATCTACGTTCGGGAGCCTTTGAACACTAGTAATTTTGCCTCTTCGCATCTCATACTTCAAAAGAAGCCCAACCCGTGTAACCCGGCACTGCCTCATTTGTGGTTTCACCGTGGGTCCCAAAAGTGTACAGGAAAACTGATCTCTGGTTAACTTTCAACTCTAACAAGATTTCTGATTTCAAGCACAGAATGGCATTTGCGAACGTTAGCGCTGGCATCATTACACTTTTTATGATTCCTCGCACCAACTCGCATTTGTTGCAGCCCGCCAAGGTGCTATGTGTTTCATTATTGCTGCGTACCGCTTGCTGCTCATTTTCAGATTACCTTAGTGGATGGTTGCGTTGTTATTTCCTATGTTTATAAGCTCGAAGCGCTATCTGGAGGAGGACACGGCAGCTGAGTTGAGTGACACTTGGAGACGGCATGGGAGAGTGCGACAGCGACATAGGCTAAATATAAAATATACTCATTCTTAGTGTATCAAGAATTGCTGACTATTGCTGCGCGTTCTGTGCGTGAAGAAGTCGACTTTGTATCCTTTGGCGTCGGCACCTTGTTGTCGGTTTTTTTTTGTTTTTGTTCTTTTCTCTTGAAGTGCTTACAACATAATAAAATCGCAGATACGTCAAGCTGATGTGCCAGTGACCTAATAACACTTTTTTCGAAAGCTCCCTCCGCTCAAAGGAGACGTATTGCGTTACTTTTGTTCCACGTGCGAGGATGCGATGGTACTAAACTATCTCTGCTAAAGCCGCTGCACATGCCGCTAGCTTCAGTCGAATAACATGCGCAGTCAATAAAAGTGTGGAGAGGCGTTATAATACAGCAAATTAGTAATTCCAGCAATTTCAGTTGTGCGACGTGCATTTTGGTGAAGAGGGAAGAGCGCCTACGAATGTTAACAAGGATTAAGTGGTCGGACCGTTTGTGTATCCACTGGAATTCAGCCTGTCGCAAAAGAAAGTACGTTTGGGTGTTGCAGCAGTGGCAGAGTCCGTTATTTCTTTCGATTGGCTGTACGCCTTCTGGCATGAGTTTGTATGCGCCTGTAATGTACAACGTATCATAAGAGCAAGCTGCGTTGGATGCCTCAAAAAGCTGGTTTAAGAGTGAGAAAGATAACGCTAAACTCATAGTTTTGTTTTTGAAATTATGGAGTGAAGTTTCACCTCTGTATACTCCATCGAATAATCCACTAATCTTACAATTACCTTACTAATTAACTTCTAAGAGAAATAACCTTTCGACGTTTTGTACAAACGTGCGCTCCATGGACATGGATAACGGAGATCAATTTGTTCCAAATTTTCTTGATGTGGAACTGTGCCTGGGTACTCCCAGGATACAGTAGTCAAACGAAAACACGTGCTCAGCAGAAGTTGACGCACAAATTAAGCCTCTAATTTGTTGCGAATAATGAAGTAACGGAAGATCTTCTGCACGGTATACTTGAGAACAGGGTTCTGATTGAGTTGCTTCCGTCGAATCCGAGAAGTGCTGCTCTCTAACACGCTAACAATTATCATATCAAATGTTTGGTCTGCTTAGCTTACAGCACCTTTATTGATGCTTAGGACTATGTTCGACAAAATTGGGCCAAATTTAAATAGGCTCAGTCTCAGCTATCGACATCAGAGAGACAAGTTTCCACAAGAATGTCCACTTGGACAACTGACAAATAGCGTCCGTAGACTGAGGAGTACGTAGACTAGTTCCGCCGTCATTGTAAGCGGTCGAAGCGGGTAACCTAGAATTATTCGTACGCTTCGTTTTCTAGGAGCAGTTATTACTATTTTTGCTGTTTTTTGGCATCCACAAAATTTCCCGAAAGATAGCTCACAGTGCAGCCCCCATGCCACTGAATTTATAACGTTTCAGGGAAGGTCATGAAAGGTGGCAGCCATTCCAAGCGTGCTCGAGGGTTTCCTCTAGAACAATTACGCACAATTCACCGAAAAGCTTTTTGCACCGCAGGTGCAGTAAGGTAGCGCACATATGAAACAAACGCTTCAGCGGGCTCACCTGGATGAGCGAGCAGTTGCGAACTCGAATTGGACCTCCACAATGTAAAAGAATAATTCAGAACCCCAATTTCTGAGAACAGCTTGATGGCGCTTTGTTGGCGGTGGAAAAAAAAAAGAAAACATGCGCATGGGGTCGCACGTTCAGAATGGTTCATTTTCTTCGCGTGATGGCACGCTGAGACGTCTTGAACCTACAAGAGGAATTGTAGTGTGCGTAAAACTGGGTTTCTCTAGAAAACAAGTGGGCACTGATCACGATGACAACAGCTGCAGGCACATGGAAAAGTGCAGCACTTGTAAAGTGTTTGAAATTGGGCTACAGGTAGCAGGAGCAAATATATATATATATATATATATATATATATATATATAAACAATGGAAAGACACCTTCTATCTCGTATGCTTTCCTTTACTGGCGTTTGCATGGCATTCTTTATTTTACACTACCATAGAGCGCGTGGCAGAATATGGCCATATAACGTGCGGTAATTGCGTTCTTTTCCTGAGATACGTCACAGCGTATAGCGTACCTTCAAGAAATGCTGGAAACCACGTCTATATTTGAAAAAGTATCAAGAAATGTTATGGGGAAAACACGTGCGCAGTTTCCGTGTTTAATATAAAAATCAAGCACACGAAATAAAATACAGGCCAGCAAGGCCATTCTTTACCGGTAACAAATGGAGGAAATATCAGTCGTATTTCAATGCCGTTCGAATGCGCTCTACTTTGAAACTAATATACTTGATAGCAAGAATGACAGAACTCGTATTATTTAAAGAGTAGTAGAAAGGGCACAAGCTTACACACCACTGTTGCTTTTTAAGACATTTGGTGCGCAAAGCATTGAAAAGTGCTGGCTTCGTTCTGGTTTTGGGAGCAGCAGCAATCACCAGAAATAAAAGGCCTAGAGACAACGAGAAGCCATTTATTCAAGAAACACAGATGATGAACTCAGAGCGGCCGCCAGGCAAGCGCTCAAGCACACAAGCGGTTATCCATTTTCTAGGCGTGGCATATGCCTCGCGCCCACGCGTTTACTGCGCTCACCGGCCACAGTCTCGCTGCCTAATGCTGCCGTCGCTGCAATCAGAGTGCATCCCTGCGCTTGCGCGATGATGCGCCGGATCTTGAATGAGGAATCAGCCGTTCTTGCAGCTGCTTCAAGACCACGTGGTGGAAGCCATCGGCACGTGCAGTTTATGAGATGCGGACGTGCTATTGTAGATCCCTGGCTGTAAAAAAAAAAACAATGCACGTTTACGTGCACGGATGGGGTCAAAGGTGCGCTCGAGTGCTTAACCCACAACTAAATTTTTACTGAAGACGTAGCAACATATATATTTCCAAAATCACCGCTAACCGACAAAAAAAAAAAGAAACATCGCAGATTCCGACAGCGTATAGCTAGGTATAATTGTCATCGCTGGTTTCGTTCAAACGCAACTGTCAAAATGAATTCTCGAGTTTTACGTGTCATAACTACGATCTGATTATGAGGCACGCCATAGCGGGCTACTTGGCATTGATTTCAACCACCACGAATTCATTAACTTACGCCCGATGTACAGTACATAAGCGTTTTTAATTGTATCCCACCTACATCGGAATTCAGCAGCTGCAGCAGGAATCGAATCCGCAATCTGAAGTTCAGCAGCGTGTCGCCATAGAGAAACACTTTTATCAAGACATTCACATTTGATGGCCGGAAATTACATTTCTTGTTCTGTAAATGTGAAAAGTTCGGTTTTTTGCGGTCTGTGTAATATATGCCTCAAGGTGTACTCCCTAAATCGCTTGTAACATCTTTCAGAATAACTGCTTCAAGACAATGTCGTTGATGTATTGGCTCTGCGATTTTTGACAGAAAGTCACACGTCAATGGCGACAACGACATGGTGAAAACGACAAAGGAGGATGATGACGAAGCGGCGGAGGCACAATGATGACGCAAAGACTGCGACACTTCTCTGACATCTGAGAGTGTAATGAGCTGAACTTTGCCAAGGAACACTGAGAATTACTGCCGCCTAATTAAAGCCCTGCTGCAAATGACAGTGATAAACTTGCCCAGGAATTCGTCCCTTATAACAATCATTCATCAATGCGTAAATTATTCGTTGATGTTGAAGCTACGCAGAAGCCATCAGCTTCAGTGTGTCATTGTCAAAGCTAACAATTGAGTCACTGTGCCTGCTCATGAAAACGGAGAGTGTGCTTTACGTTACAACTTTACGTTAACGGAGCTCAAACTGGGTTTACGGAGAAACTGCTGCTCTTCGCAGTAAAATAATTTTGCAGCATTCGACGGTCTACGCAGCCATACAATTTTTACTTTCAGAAGTATGAATATGAAGTAACTGAAAGTTGGACTTGTCATGCGTTTTCCATGCGCGAACTATTTGTTTTCTGAACGCAGCAGGACAACTGCTGTCAGTGCTTCTATAGCGATCTGCATACTCCATCATCACTACATTGGTAGTGAGTGCTTGCTAATTCATAGTTTCCTTTACCTGCATTTGTCCAAGTTTTCACATTGTTGCATTAAATAGTCAATGTATTAGTCAAGGAGGGTGTTGCAAAAGACCTGTACGTGCAAATTACAATGACTGCATTGCAAGCCTCTTTTTTGTTCTCTTCTTACTGTAATGGTGTGCATGTATTGTACTGACTTTGTTGCTTCTGATTGTGTTACCGGCGTTGTGCGTGTAGTAGTGTGCATTTTTGCTGACCGCTTCACCGCGAGTGCCTTCAAAGCTCCTATTACTCTTTTATTCAACAGCATAGTAACAAACATTCAGTTAGCGCGTACGTTCGGTTTATTGCATGAAAGTGTCGGAAATATGGCATAATCTCAGGCACGAAACAATACATACGAATGTGGTTGTTTTAACGTTTCTTGCCAGAAATAGTAGGATCCAAGGGACAAAGTATTTATTTTTCTTTTAAAAGACACAAAAAACACGTTCATTTGAAGGAGCATTATACACGATTTAGGGATAAAAAAATTAGGAGGACGCTTAAGCTGCGTCTTTAAGAGTGGAACGCGATAGCATACGAATATCCCTGAATGCTTCTCACGCTTCCCGGAAACTGTAGCTTATGTAACCGTAATGTTTACTGGGAAACGCTGGCCGCCAACGCTATGCACGAAGGCCAGCTTTCTGGTAGAAACGCGGCATCATGCGTTGGCCGAACTTCCGTTATTACTTCGTACTTTGAATATTTCAGACTGACCACATTTAACATAAAAGGCATGCGCTGTCGGTGTTTTCTTTCATGACATTTGTATGTGGGCTGTCATTCTTAAAATTCCGACGGATAACTTTGTCAAGAACGTAAGACAAGGTATGAGCAACTTTAGTGATGGAATGGTGTGGAAATATAACTCGCATAAACTGCATGTCATATAGCAAAGTGTGACGTATACCTATACCTGAATATATACGGAAATTTTTGCTCACGGACAACTCCGCCGACGCCGAGTCCGACACCGGATTTTCTGCGACACGGGGCCGTTAACGCTATCGCGCTAAAAAGCGCCGTTCAGCCAATCGCCTCGTGAGTGCTTCAAACATAACGAACAAAAAGCGAAGAACAAGCTCCTTTCAGTCAGGCACACCGCCAGCGTTTCGAACCGGGTCGTTTCTGGCTGTTCGCAGCTATAGACCACCACACCGAGTTCGACCCCTCCCATGTTCCCGAACCCTGCATATTAACACCTTAAGAACAAGTGGAGGTGCGAGGTGCGACGTTCATCAACGCTGGCAATGCGCCTGGCTGAAGGGCGGTGCTGCTTCATTTCACACTTGGTATTCTCTTCCCACCAAGCGCCTCCCTATAGGACCCAGGATAGTTTCATTGCGCACAATGAAATATACTCGGTAAGTAACACATGGTGTAGGCTAAGCTACAGTTTGATTCATATTCTACGTGACGAATTTAATATAAAAGTATGGCAGTGAGTCGAACTATATTCGTGCCCTAGCTCTTGCCAAACGTAAACAGAAACGCTATAAGGCAAAGCTATTCCAATCGCTTTTATTCCATTTCTGCCATTATAGAGCTCCACGATTCGTCAAAAATCTTTGAGCTACGCGCACTCCACCTGTCACGTTAAGCGGCACCATGTAAACTGCCTCAACTATCCCTCTGATATCACATGTACACACTGATTATGCACGATTACACCGAACAAAGAAGAAAAAAATTATTTCCAATTCTGGGTTTTTTTTTCGCCATTAGCGCATCGCGATTGGTCAAACTGTTTTCGCGCTACGCCCACTTAAATTTTCTGTCACGCGTCTTCATTAAACCGCGAAACTTCACCACGTCAAAGTTGCAACTACGCACTAAAAATTAGATCATTATGCCGAGCAAAAGTGAAATTTCTTTGTAATAGCCGAAGACTGCCCCGTTCCGAAAGAGCCACGTCGATCGCTCTCGCACGGCTTTAAGAAGCAGCCGGCGAGAGCGAAATTATTTGCGTCTAATGAAAATTTATTGCCTGGCAGTATAAAGTTGTCGAACCCTTCCGGCCCGTATACGACATAGCTTTGCCAACACTTGTTTCGCTGAAGACCCGGTTTTAGGCTGCATTTTAAACTCCTTCTTCGACGCCGCCATGATTTCGAACCAGCCATCGCATGCTAAGCACAAGAAAGAGGACCAGTCACAAACGCCGGCACCATTCTCCTCACCCTTTTACTTTCACTACCCTAGCTCGGTCCCACCGAACCCTCTCCACTGCTGCGCTCTCCTTGCCTCCTGTTAGTCAATAAGATTTTTAGAAAGCTTTTCAAGGCAGGCAATGCTATTTGCTTTGAAAGAGAACAAAAGTGGCCTCCTATAAACGATCAGAGGGCTTGATTGGGCTACTCAATGGCTCGGTGGCTGCGCTATGCTTGCGTCGGCGTTTGCGCAAAGGTGACGTCAGACGTACTTTTATATACGACATTCCTAATCACGCGTCGATGCACGCTTCACTATTAGTCAAAGTGACGAAAACAAAACAGAAAATGCAAATAATTCGAGAAGATTCCACACTGGCTGTTATATGCGCGCATACAGAACGTGCGTGGTACCGATCTATGTGATTTACCACTCTTTCCGTGTCGGTGCATTGGTTCAATTTATTGCTAGCCGTTGCGTTAGAAATAAAAGCTTATCCGACAGCATTCGCCTTGGCAAGAAAAGGCTAAGAGACCGCGTATTTGTTCTTACTTTGCGAGAGGAGATCTTATTGATGTTGCTTTGTTCTGTGCTAACGCCACCGAGACAACGAATGTATTTCTTATTGTGTCAGTGACACGCGTACTAGCCTGCATACCTGAACTTCTGGTGGTCTTCATGTTGGCAGATGGACAATGAAGGTCATTCTACACAAACCCACGGTTGTTGCTCATGGCTATGGTGTTGGGCTGCGGAGCACGGGGTCGCGGGATCAAATCCCGGCCATGGCGGCCGCATTTCGATGGGGGCGAAATGTGAAAACACCTGTGTACTTAGATTTAGGTACACGTTAAAGAACCCCAGGTGGTCCAAATTATTCCGGAGTCCCCACTACGGCGTGCCTCATAATCAGATCGTTATTTTGGCACGTAAAACCCTGAGATCGCGGGATCCAACCCGGCCGCGGCGGCCGCATTTCGATGGAGGCGAAATGCAAAAACGCCCGTGTGCTTGCGTTGTATTGCACGTTAAAGAACCCTCGGTGGTCAAAATTGACCCGGAGCCCTCCACGACGGCGTGCCTCATAATCATATCTGGTTTTGGCACGTAAAACCCAAGAATAAGAAGAAGAAGGCACGTACCCCATAATTTAATTTTTAATTAATTCTACACAAAACTTGCTACGGAAAGCTGCAAATAATGAAAGTCAGCGAAATACTAAGGCACTTGAAAAGATAAAAATTACTACTCTTTCTTACATCTTTATCGCTAAACTTCTCCTTGAGAAAAGAACGCAGCGTCATCCGCATGGCAACAGGGTAATGTTTCCAGAAAAACAAAATAAAGCTATTTGCATTTGGTGAACTAATAATTTAAAGTATATTTTCCATCCAGATGATATCCAGAAGACGAAGATTGGTGGCAAAAGCTTTTTTTTTTAGAAAATGATAGGTGATGTAGAGGTGTCGAGTCTCATTCAGTCCAAAAAACTAGACTACTGAAAGGCACACCGCATCGTGAGTGTCCAGTACACCTACTAACACACCAAAGCGCCTGCACCAGGCTGGAGATATCTGGTCACATGCCATAAAATATATTTTATTCGAAAATAATGAGGAAACGAGTGAAATCTAGGCAGAGACAGATTGGTATTGTTACGCTGCGCGGTGGAGCCGAAGAAGAGGAGATCGAAGAACTGCGCGTGTGTTAGAGAATGCCTGACTGCCTGCGATACCGTCTCTATGCCCCCTCGATCATCTTGTAAATAAACCCATCGCATCCGTAACAATATCATAGCTTAACATCGTAGCTGGGAAAACGTCAGCACATTGACGATGAGTATACCCAATGACATAGGCAACTGGAAAACGTGCAGACAAACCTGGGCGGCGCAAAAGATATTACTTCGAGATGAATATTCGGATAAACGTTTTATGCTATAGCTGGTATATTGAAGCGAAAGCATCCAATAGTCCATTGCGCGAAAAAGCCGACGTAATGTCATCTGGACAAGCGTAAGACGACACGTAAATTCCCATTGGCTTCTATGCGACGTCATGAGCGCGCCTCGACGAAGGAGGCCTGACGAAAGTGAACACCTACTGCAGCGCTGGTGCGCCAGGTGTTGCGTGAGGAGAGAGAGAATAACCGCGACGCCACGTCACTCTCGCTCATGCGCGTTCCTTGTCTGCGCAAGGTCTCGCCGGTGTTCTAACTGCTCCTCGGTAATAGATCTAAAGGAAATAACGTATAAAAGAAACAGAATAAATGCAAAAGGAAGAAAGTTGGCGGTACTGAGTTTCGAACCTACAACCCCACGCTCAGAAGCCGAGTGTCTTACCTGCAGGGCTAAATCATCGCCACTTAGATACACGCCTGTACACTCTGCTTTATGACGTCGTGCTCCTTGGACTGAAATTTGCATTGCACTTTGCATATTTTCAAGTATCGCTTATGTCCTAAAACGGGTGTTAGAAATTTTAGACAGTCAGATACCAACAAATTATGTGGCTAATCGCCCAAAAACATCTCCTGCATCACAAGACGATCGCGAACGCACACATCAAATCTCATTCCTGATGATTAACAAATATTACGTTTTAATTAAGCTGCAAGGTATTCACAGAAGAGGATTTTAGCGTCAGTCTGTAGATGTCGCCATCTTGAGATGGAGCACAAATATTACTTTTTTTTCTCTCCTAACAATAGGACACGTTACTACCTTCACGAAAAGACCAAAGCGTCTGTACGGCGACTCTCGCACTATAAATCAACTTTGAGCATTGTTCTTGTGGTACAACTTCTCGTCGACGTTGTGTCCATTGCCCTGGAAGCAAAACACCTGCGCAAACCGTCTTCACTGCAGCAATTGGGGCACAGAAATGCAGTATTGTTCGCACTCCATTTGTTAAAAAAATAAAATTTTAACAACGCTCCACAAGCCTTCCGCGGTTTTCCCCAAAACAGCTGCAAGTTCCGTGAGTGCATGCCTGACACAAAGAAAGTATCACACTGTAACTCTTTTCTTGTGTGCTGGTTGGCCTCGCTTATAGCGTTACAAGTGAACATTTCTAAGGCTAGTTGCTGAGCGCCACTACGTCGCAGTTTCTGAAGCAGGCCATTGTCTGACGGCCTTGAACGAGAACGACTGCGGGGACTTTTGTTATCAGATATCATGATATTAAAGCGAAGTTTTATAGCGGAGCCCCTGGGAACTCGTGGACCCTATGTGCTGCTGTGTACTGCTGCCGCTGCGGCATTGGCGCATAGCTCACAGACAGAGCAGCGCTTATATAACGAATTAGCTTCTGTACAGCTTCTATAGACGCGCCGTTGGGCGGCTCTCTTCTCTACGCCATTGCGCAGTTAAACGACAAATTGTAGCCAGATATCGTCAATGCTACAAATACGCAGCTTCAAACCCATAATTTGTTTATTAAAGCTTCAGGTTCAACATGAAAGAACTTTATACGCATAAGACAAGACGAGGGCAGAGAGCAGGCTAAGACACACGAACGCAGACTTACAACGGTGTTTTATGTGAAGCAAGCAACCACATATATAGCAAGAGCTGTGACACATCACGTGTGCGCCGCCCGCATAAAATGCCTATCTTTACGCAAGAAAGATAGCTCCTGGCTGGAAAGGGCGACAGCCGCACACAGGTGTCACCAAAACTGTCAATTCAGCTTCAATGATCTCGCGGGTTACCTGATTGGGGCTTTTGCTAACGATTGAGCAGGCAATATATACCGGACTGCACTTGGCCTTATTTGTGGCATCTGCCTGATTACGCTTGAAATTTCTACAGTGCGCATCCAAGAACAGGTGGCGCACACGTGATGTGTCACAGCTCTTGCTATATATGTGGTTGCTTGCTTCAAATAAAACGCTGTTGTAAGTCAGCGCTCGTAAGTCTTAGCCTCTTCTCTGTCCTCGTCTTGTGCGCATAATGTTCTTTCATGTCTTACCGAGATGCCCAAACAATCACCTTACTAAGGTTCTACGCATTCGTTCCCAGTGGTTGGCGCGTGTCTTCAGTGAGTTTCTTACCGAGTAAGGTGTGTCGATTCTAGAGAGAGCGCAAAAGCAAGCTGGGGTGATCTTGTAGATGGCGTGACAAAAAGAGAACCCATCCAGGAGACACGTATATCGGCGGTGTCATGCATAATGTGGCAAGCGTTGTCAAGATTACTGTGTCTTGCTGATTAGCTTAGCAGGCACGTAAACGCTATCCGGCAAAACCCGTTGCACAATGTGAGCAGTTTTAAAGGACTTATATCATGGCTTCACAAAAGATTCGATAGATTTAGATTGCAAGTTACGTGTTGGATCGGCATAAGTCTTCAATTTTCGCGTTTACCTCAAGATAGTGTAGTTGTATAACCCTAATCATCAACGTTTATTCAGGAAAATGATAACACAGAAGTGTATGCAAACAACTTGACCCCCGACGAACGCGTAGCTGAGCCGCATTTGGAATCTTAACTATGAAAAAGCACAAACAATGCATGAAGAAGAAGGTCGTTCCAAGGGGTAAACCTAGCACTGAACTTGCTTCGCCGGTGTGCATTATAACTGGTGGCTGCAAAACCTTAAAATGTTCGCGACCTCCTGTGTTATACTTCGATGATATTAAGCATGGAGTATGAAAGAAGTACCAAGATAATTTCCAATAGAATTAGGGCAATACTTGACTTGGCTGGCTGGCTTCAGGAAGGCATATACTACGATGGATCATATCCATGTCATCATTCAGGCAATCGAGAAATTTGCGGAGTACCAGCAACCTCCTTATATGGCGTTCATATATTATGAAAAGGCATTTGATTCAGTAGAGATACCAGCAGTCATAGAGGCATTGTGTAATCAAGGAGTGCAGGAGGCATACATTAATATCTTAGCAAATATCTCCAAGGATTCCACAGCTGCCTTGGTTCTCCACAAGAAAAGTAGAAAGTTACCTATCAAGAAAGGGGTCAGGCAAGGAGACACAATCTCTCCAATGCTATTCACTGCATGCTTAGAGGAAGTGTTCGAGCTCTTAGACTGGGAAGGCTTAGGAGTGAGGATCAACGGCGAATATCTCAGCAACCTTCGGTTTGCAGATTACATTGTCCTATTCAGCAACAATTGAGACCAATTACAACACATGACTGAGAACCTTAACCGAGAAAGCGTAAGAGTGGGGTTGAAGATTAATATGCCGAAGACAAAAATAATGTTCAATAGCCTGGCAAGGGCGCACGAATTCAGGATCCCCAGTCAGCCTTCATTCAACGACCGCGAAGGCCAGCCTCATGACCCTGACAAGCTGACCGTCACGGAGAGCCAGGAACCAGCGTCGGCGACTTTCGTGCAAACAGCGTGAACCCCTGTTGCTCCTACAATAAAAAAAATGCTCTTACAAGGACTGTGCCCCCATATCTGAAGCCAGTTGTGCAAACATGTAAAATAAACCCGTTTCTCGTTTCCTTCAAGCTCCCGACCTCTTCTCCTCAGCAACAGGCAACTCTTGGCTATAGATATACGGACGACGGCGTGGGCCCGCTTAACCAGCTTGATGTGACGAAATGGTATAGCGCAGGCCAGCTATACCATGTTTAGGCGCCCCGGCAGCGTAGGCAAGCGACCCACATGTGACCCCGTGTTCGAACTACGAATCCCAGTCCCAGATCACAACACCACCCGATGCATGCGTCAGTGGTTACGTAAAGTCGACGTAAGGAGATTGGGATAAATTCATAATGGCATAGCCATTATGAATTTATTCGTCATGCGGTGCCTATGCAATATTTATTTTTAAATCACTGAATTCGTCGTAGGTGTTCGATGAAGAAGCAAGTTGGTGTAAATTACTCATGTGGCCTTTGACGAAGATAGGTCCTCCTATCGAAACGTTGGCCAGCCTTTCTGAGGCACCTTATCCCTGTTTATAATCCTTATTCTTCGTGTGCTACTCCATTAGTCAGCCATCTTTTTTGATCATGTGGTTTAAAAGAATTCAAGTGGGTATATAACGGAAACCGCATCGTTCCTGTTTAAAAATTAACAAAAGAAATGACCAAGGTCAAGTGCATCTTTGCTACCGTACGAATCGTCTGTTACCGTAGATTAGAATTTAATGTTCAATGTACAAAATCTTCCCGATGAAAAACAGCTGTAGGAGTGCATCGCTTGCTTCTAAAGTTGTGCTTACTGGTAGGTATAATAGACTGATATTCTGCGAATCGCACAAAGCGCTTGGCCATAGGTTTCGGAGTGCCTTATTATTACAGCCTGAACCGATATTGGACAATGCTTTTTTTTGTGATCGCTACACTTAAACAAGATATAAATTTTTACATGACGCGCACAATAACTTGTGTATGAAATATTATGTAGAAAGGACATTTTTCACCTTGCAAACCTACGTTAAGTGACCCGCTTCGCACAGTGTTCGTACCAGCTTCAATTTAAACAAAATTCTAATATCATTTTTTCTCCGTCATCAGGATTCTATAACAGGCAGCATAAATTAACCATCACCTACAGGATGTCATTCACGACAAAAATTGGCTTAATCTGAGCCTTTATTTTTCCTTCAAAGAACGATATATTGTGGCTGGCGAAGCACAAGCGCCCAGAAAGTACGCTAACCAGGAGAGTTGGTGAATCGAGTTACACCTAAACACATATATCCAATAACAAGGTGGTACAGAAGGGGTGCAATTGGCATGTTTATTCTTTGGAAACTGTATACGGTAATTCAAATACGCGAGAGATTCTCCAGATCGCTGGAGCAAGGAATCGACTGCTTCAATGTCACGCGCAAGTGTATGCCGTCGCAAGCAACACATAGCTCATGTTAGTGCATGACCTTGATCACAGGGCCGTCAACAGCCATGGTGGCGTCGACGGTACAATCAATTCAAACTACAGAATGGAACGCGCGTGTCCGGCATTGCATATTCTGAGGACGTGCAGGTGCGAAATGTCCTGATGACTGATCTATGGCGTAAGAACGTACTTTACCATTGTTACTTGTAAAATTGTTCACTACAGACGCATGTCGTCAAAACGTACGTACTACCGACAATGAAACACGGCTGATTCCCCAGTATTCCATGTCCCTTCTAATATTTCCGCTTACGCTTTTTCGTGTTTCCCATTCAGCGTCAGGCTTAGAGTGTGGCGCTTGCTATCTGGACGACACCGATCCTATCAAGAAAAGATCACCGCTCATTGCGCATGCGCACTGCGCACACTTTGAGATTCCCAATCACTCTGTTGAAGCAGCGATAAAAAGGGCACTAATTCAGTCTTTCCCTCTTTTTTTTAGAATGGAATACAAAATCAGTGCTTGAAGCGCTTGTCTAATATATTTGAGAGTAAAAATGGCTTTGTAACCCTTTTATATAACTGTCTCTAAAGAAAAAAAAGGCATTGGCTGCTTGGCGCCTGGAAAATGAGTTTCCTTTTATTTTTGTCCTATTTTGTTTCATTTTACATTTGAGTAATTGGC
This sequence comes from Dermacentor silvarum, assembly GCF_013339745.2. Lineage (NCBI taxonomy): Eukaryota > Metazoa > Arthropoda > Arachnida > Ixodida > Ixodidae > Dermacentor > Dermacentor silvarum. The sequence goes on along the minus strand of NC_051158.1, from coordinate 101,949,575 downwards.
CTAAGAGCTGTTGTGCGGGGTACTGCCTGCTTGTTAAAAAAAAACGAAAAAAAAAACGCTGATGTTCGGTGCATGTCATGTTTTAATGCTGTTTGCCATCGCTTAGATGTGTTGTCGTTTAAAAAGATATGCAGTCTAAATCATACTGGCGACAGTTATATTTATTTAGAAGTGATTGCGGTATTTTGAGCCGATGTACTCCACACACTAATTCAATTCCAATCCACTGGTCCCACTCTCTTCTTCTGTATCATAATGATGGTCTTTATGATGGGCTTTATGACGGTCTGGTACAAGGACGAAAGAGTGTGTTCAGGATCGCGGAGGCTAAAATGAGCCGCACACTTGTGTTCTTACAGTGGTAATTTCTCCTGCAGTCCATCTGTTTCGGGACGTTCTCATAGAGTACATTCAAAACTCTATATCTAGGCTTTGCTCTTTTCGCAGGCCTTGTCGGTCGAGACGTCACATTGTTTCTTTTCTTTTTGGTCCGAAATGACGTCACAACATAGCGCGAGCAGCACTATTCGGTTTACACCAGCACACCTGTGTTTGCGCGAGTTCCCGGCTGCTATGGTTGGTGCGGCGCACTGTAGATTATGCTCTGGATCACTTTCTTCAACAATCAAACCTACCGACGTCACATATAACGCAATGCGTTGAGCCCAACACTCCATTATGTGGTGACCTTGGGCGAGAAAGGACGTACTAAAGTAGCACAGCATTGTTACGCTGATGTTGTGGCCCCATAGTATTCCCCGCTCTGTGCGGGTTGCATGGACTTGAAACCTCGTGGCTTTTTTTTATGCGGTCAGTTGTTCTTCTGCACCAGGCATTTACGCAATATTTGACGCAGCAGCCGTGATATACAAGGTGGATTAGCTGTTTTCCAACCTATAACCAGCCTTTTAGGCGCATTTATATACCTTTATAAAAAGCATAACATATCAGCCTACGTATCAACTTTCCGATGTAATTGCTGCAATTTCTTATAGTTGCCGCAAAATTTCGGGCGCGCCATAGCAGCACCTGAAACGATTTTCTCATTCGTAATATCAGAAAACCGCCTGCTAAGCGCCAGTTTCACTTAAACTGTTGTTAAGCGGAAAACATCTTGAGACGAAGGCATTAAAGAAGACAGACAGAAAATGCTCTAAAAGTTCCAGCCTACTTTGTCATCGTTGCCTCAATATTTGTTTCGCTGTGCAGATCTCCACACGTGTTAACAACGTGCCTTCCAACCCTGGCGAATTTTTCTTAAGGCTTAGGGATTGGGGCTTCTTTTATGATTTTAGGAATGTTGCACCAAGTCCTGCGAAAAATAAACTATGTTCACGAAAACGTTTTCCTCTGCGGTTTTCGAACTTTCAGTTGGAAGTCTTCTACTGGGAAAAGGACGACAAGGCGTACTTGCTTAGAGCAAGATCATACAGACAAGTTCCTAAAGCTGGCGAAATGAGCAACATCAGCTTCGCTGAACAAGTGAGTTATCTAAAACCAGTGTTTTCAGCGTCGGCCTCTGCTATTCCAAGTTTGATGCTGCTTGTGCTCTGCGTGTAACGGTAAATTATGGTTAATAAAGTGCGTGCGCATCCCTCAAAAGGCGTGTCTTTATATGACTCTCCACTTCCTGATAATTTTTTCCCTACCACGACATTTTACTAGCTTCAAAATGGACAAGTTGATTAGCAAGTGGGACGTCACGACAGTCACTCAACAGCTGCTTGACCCGCCATGCTAGCCCAGTGGCTAAGGCGTTGTGCTACGGACCTCGTGGTCGTGGGTTCGGTTATGGCTGCTACATTTCGACGAAGGCGAAATGCAAGATGCTCGGGTAGTTGGATTTTGGTGCACGTTAAAGAAACCCAGGTGGTCAAAATAATTCTGAGACGCGACTATGGCACACCTCCTAATCAGGTCGTAAACGGAGCAGAAGGTAGAAGTGATGTTGAGCCGCAATTAAAAAAAATGTGGAAGAGATTAAAGTGAATCAAAGGTGTGGTTGTCAAGCCATACACACGTCTATGTTCCTTGCGATCTATAAAGCGTGCAATTCATATTGCTAACTAGGAATATCCAGGTTAGTGTAGGTTGTGCCTAATAACAGGTTGAAGAACGACAATCCTTGTCTCTGGTCAGTGCTCGCCTTTCTCCAGCAATTGTTGTACCTTACTTCCATCTTTTACTAATGCCTCCTGTTATCGCCTTATGTAGACGAGATTACCAAGAAAATAATACGATGCTTTCACAATAGAAATTTCATGAAAGCGTGGCGGCTTCGAATATTGATTCATGGTCTGCTGGAACTGCTCACCATGAATCCTCAGTCATCAATCATCATTCGTCTGAGCTGTTCCAACAAAAATTACTCGAAAAGCTCCGGGTACAAGCTTCGTTAATTTGCAGAATCTTCTGTACACTTCTTGTTCGAAGTGGGGCCTGCGAACGGCCTACTAAGGAACGCGATCACAAACAACCAAGCTCTTTCGGATTGTGTTTGCCTTGCCATTCACAGCTGTGGTAGGGCAGCAAGAAACTCGTGGAATGGAATGGCACCGCGACATTTTTCTGTGACTTACTGAGGGGGACGCAGCAAGGACTAACTCCTACTTGGCGCATACACGTAAACACCAAAGCATGAAACAAGCATCAAAGGAAAGTTTCAAACCAAAGCGGCACGTGATGTGCCTAACACACAGGTAGTAAAAAATCCACCTCCATTCCCCCCTGTGAAAGCGGATGCACACCTGGCCACGAATGTTGACGGACCACGGTATCTCAGAAAGTGTTCGATTCCCGAGCAGCCTGTAGCAGTGGCCAGTAAAGCTATATACGACACTGTTGTTGGAATATTCTAGTCGAGGCAAGAAATGCAGATACGAGGCTGAGTTGTGAAGCAGCAGAGATATTCAGCTTTGTCTTAGATTTCATGGTCCGTAATATTTGGTCGTCGGATGTACAGCGAAGCTGTTGCCGACGTTATACAAGCACCACCACCACCACCACAAGCGACATATGTCATGCGCGCACGCACGTGTGCGCTAATGCATTGTATTTGCTCATTCCTCTAGGCCCTCCGCCAAGTGCAAGTGCCTTATTGAACTGATTCAAGATTTCAAAGTAAATTGCGTCGGAAAATTCGTAAACTACGACTTACACAAAAGCTGCAGACGTGATAACTTCGGATTGTAATTCGAATATACGCGAAAACTTATTTATGTTATGTGGAAACTCAAAGACAAATTTACGGCTGCCTTTTTCGGTCTGTCCGAGTGGCCGGGGACGCTAGGTGGAGCTACGCTTTTTGGACAGTGTTTGCCATAATGTCGATTATTGTCGCAGCACACACGTGCGACAGATGCAACGGTCAGAGTGCCCACGCATCAAGGACATATACATCGTGTGCAGACGTACGTCACGCACACGCACGTGTGCAGAAGTGCGGCACACATCCTGATTCTCCTAGGCCTTCCGCCAAGCGCAAGTGCGTTAGTAAACTCATGGAATTTCTCAAAGTAAATTGCATCAGCAAATTTGTAAATTACGACTTACACAAAAGCTGCAGACATAACTTCACATTTTAATTCGAATATACGAGAATAATGGCCGCGTCACGTGACGATATCACATGATGGCGTAATCTGATGACGTCATCACGGCAGGTCATGTAAAGCTCGCCAGGCCATGTAAAGTGTAGGACAGGCAACCGGTGGACAATTAGAGTTACAGAATGGGCGCCAAGTGAAGGGAAGCACACTCGAGGATGGTAGAAAACTAGGTGGGGTGATACAATTGGGAAATTCGCTGGCGCAAATTGGAGTCAGCTAGCGCAACACAGATGTAATTGGAGATAACTCGGAGAGACGTTCATCCTGCAGTGCTCATAAAAATAGGCTGATAGTGAAGGTGATGACATTATGATGATTATGCGTCACGTGAATGGTCAGCCAATAATATTTCCAGACTTCCTGCGTTAGAGGCTACTGGATTTTCAGCCTCAGTTGGTCGCTTTGAAGGCGCCGGCGGAAAATTATCCATCTCGGAAGCCAAAACTTGATCAATGAAATTCACGAGCGAAGTGATGCAGTGCCGGCTATGTGACTCGCGCTATACATTCAACTTTTTCTCTATATTTCCAGGTGTAATATTTCATGAACTTGACCTTTGTGAGTCACGCCAGTATTAATATAATGACATGGTGGGTTGTTCTTGAGACAAGATTGTTGGCAGAGATGCCGACGATGCTTTCTGCAAGAGTAGACTAGAATCGCGGAAGGGATCCATCAGAGGCGGCGGCAAGCATCGAGAGTGATGCAAAAAACACCAAAATTGCGGCGGTGCTGCCATCGCCTTATCCTGAAGCTCCGGCTGTTTGAGCTGCGCCCATTGGCTTCTCCGAGCATGCGGGCCGATTCGTTGTCGTTTTGTCCACACGCTGTCGCCTTCTCGGTGCGCCATCGTTATTGCTTTGCTTTCATTGTTCTTTATCTGCTTTCTTTGCAAGATCTCAGTGAGGAATAAAATCACTGTTTCCGTCTCGCTGCGTAGCTTTCAGGAGAGTGCATATTCTACCCTTTGTATGCAGAGTGCTCGTCACTTACCGTTTGATGGTTTGGACCGCTAAACGTGGACGGGTTAATATGTTTTCTGGTAACTCGGAAGGATGAGCAAACCCCCAAGAAGAAAACTACTGTTTTGCACATAGTAGTAAAGAAGCAGGCACTCGGTCACACGGTCGTGCAACGGTCGTGCAAATCTTAGGCACAGCGACAGTGTCAATCCTCAAGTTTTACTGGCTGCTATTGCTAGGTATTAACTTGGTTGCTGCAAGGTCTTAACTTGGTTTAACTTAGCTACGCATGTAGGGAAGGTATTCTCGAGCGATCATTTTCGGAGGTACCTTCTCTTTCGCGACATTTCGCGTGACTAGCAATGGACGCGTCGGCGCCTACGAGCGACAGCGTTCCTGGCATGCCAGCAGCTAGGCAGGCAGGAACCGTGTCGGTGTCGGGCGAAGCGAGCGCGCACTTGCGCCGGCGGTTACTAGACAACGCGAGGTGACGTCATCGCTACGGCTTCGGCGCATGCACGGCTATGTGCACGGCCCATGCGCGGAAGCAGCTCTACGACAGCAGGCGCCACTTTTTGCGACAGCAGGTGCCACTTTTTACGGTTCGCTAGAACAGCTTCGCTGTTCATAAAATTCGGCAGAGGCACTTAAGACTGCTGACGTGTGGGAATGCGAAAGCATTATAGACCCTGTGGTGAAATGTTTTTATTGCGATAGCAATTATATAGACACTCCAAAGTGGATTTCTGCCGTCGGCGTCGTCGTCGCCGTGAGGTTCCGTATGACGTCAATGGCGATGAAATCGTAGCCGCGCTCCGGACGCTGTATGTGCGAGTGAAAGGGAGCGAGGGGCGCGCGCTTTCACGGGGAGCGAACGCACGTTGGAGAACAAACGCGCGTTCTGCGCCGTGCTCCCTGAAGGGCTGCGTCTCTTTCCTCCGTTACAATCACCATATATAGAAAGCAAACGCGACTTCTTCCCTGGCGCGAAATGCCGTGGGGGGACGTCCGGAGGGAAGGAGGGAGGGGAGGCGACGTTTAGCTGCGGCACCAAATGCGTATTTATATAAAAATATCACAGCATATCCACGGGGTGAATGATGATGAGTGGGCGAAGCTCCGGAGGGAATCATCGGATCTCCCGCTTAAGGGGACGCTAGCACAAACGCGTAAGAAACGTGCAGTACTCTCTAGTAAGGGGGAGCGGCCACAGCGTCTTACGCAGCCATTTACACATGCCGGAACGTGCACCGCGTTTGCCGACGCCATCACAGTGACTGCTGAGAGAGTATACCCCCTGTGTTCATAAACGCTCCTCGACTTGAACTTGACTTGCCACCGCCTTGGGCAGCGCGTTCGAAACGCGTTGAAGGTAAGGCGGAGAGGCCACAGCGTCTTACACCAGCTTCTTACACGGGCCGTAACGCGCTAGCACAAACGCGTTAGAAACGCGCTAGAAACGCGGCCTTTCGTTAATGTTGGGTATTTATTGCCATCATGGTGCGTGCGTCTATGTGCGCTTCGTGGCGTAGTGGGCTAACGCCGCGCGCTCGGAAGCGAGGGGTCCCTGGTTCGATTCCGCGCTACGGACACAACTTAGGAATTTTTTTCTCATTGTTCTCAGACTGGTTACACACTACTACTACGACGACGGGGACGGAACGGGTGCCGCTATAAGGAGCTTCGCTCCTAAAAGTTGCGAGGCGAGAAGGTAGGTAAGGTTTCCGACGCTGCTAGACGAGTGTCCCATTCTGATCTCGTCGAAAACCTCCGAGCCGCCCCCAGAGGCAACGGCAACAGTCACCAACGCCACGCGCGTTCGGTGCGAAACGCGGATAAAACGCCGACGGCGTCGACAACAGTTCTGCGCGTTGCTGGTGCTGCTGCATGTCCAAGTTTATACAGCTGATAAAACTACTATCCTTACTCCGTATAGCTCTCTACTAATTTGCTATCGCCATTGATGCTTCGCCTTTCGGGTGAAACTGCGACAATTTTTTTTCCGGGCGTGTTTTGTCCGCGCAAGCTGTCGTTTGCGTTCTACTGCGTTCTAACGATGCCTCGGTAAGGCCAAATCAAAACGCGCCAAGCGTTTCAAAGAGCTCGCGTGCCCGTTAGGAGTTCATACCTTGAAGGACCACTCAGCCTTGTCCAATTTGACATTCGTGCTCTTGATTTTATGCACTCATTTAACACAGTCATGATGTGGCGCCACCTCTTCCACGAATTGCTACGCGGTCACATGCCTAACGACACACGCACTACGCCTCACGTTTAGTCAGCCGTGAAGTGTGCTGCGACGTGAAGTGTGCAATGACGCACGCACTAGGCACACCTTTGGTCAACCGGAACCATTAAGCTGCCGTGGCTTCAGGGAAGCGGGCTCTTCTCGCGCCCGGAGACGCTGCTTCGATTCCCACCAAGACCCAAATGTACCAAATTTTCTTTTCGAAGGCATTAAGTTGCTTTCTTACAGGAACCTCGGTGAGAAGTTGTATGTCAATCCGTGCATTTCTTGAAGTGTTTTAGCTGTTTGCGCTGTCGGCCCTTTTTGGTTCCATCATGTGGTCACGCCGCCGAATACGACGGATTTTCGCGTAATGGGGTATATAATGCTTTCGCAATAAAAACAGATACAGTGGACTGAAACGTATGTCCAAGGTCTATGCAGTTACTGTAGTCTCTCAGACGCGACACGCGTCCAGCCGGTGCGTGAGGCCATTATTTAGGTGAAGGCGACAGGGGCGCCATCATCATACCATTAAAGAAACGCTTAAGCCTACAGCCCGCTGTTAATTCTCTTTCCCTATCAAGAATACTCTACTTTCTGTGTTGTTTTCCACCATTCACCTCATTCTTCGCTCATTCTCAATTTTTGTTTGTACCATGTTTGAAGTTCACTGTCATAATTGTCATGTACATTTCATTTGAGCCGTCGACGCAATTTTCATCATCATGACGATGAAGAATTGCGCACCAACTCACCGTCACCTTCTATATGCATAAATATTCTTGCGATAGCAATTACATGGAGACTCCAGGCGCATTTTCCCATCGGCGTCGCGGTGATGTTCCGTATAAGAGAGAGAGAGAGATAATTTTAAGGATACTAAATGCAGAGGTGTTCTGTATAAAAGCCAAGGGCGATACCACCGTCGCCGTAAGCTGCATGTGCGAGTGAAAGAGGGCTAGGGGAGCCGAGGATCGCGGTTACATCTTGCGCCCGGAATGGAGGAAAGCGGGAAGCTACGAGTGCGCGATCTTCCGTCGCGCGCTAGGTGCCGGGGGGGGGGGGGGGGAGGAGGAGGAGGGACGGCCGTTGCACTCCCGCAGCAACTGCATTTTCCGCGGCCGCACGTGCCCTATCTTGAAAGCCATCTGCGTTGAGGGCAAAGTCTAGGCGCTTCGGCTGCTCATATACCTTTGTGCGTGCGGCGTTCTCCCGCGGGCCGCTGAGTTTGCGTTGAAGCGATAGACAGCACGAAAGTCACTTTGCTCGCTGCTGCTGCCGCACTTCCTCACACCAGCGTTTTGACAGTGAGTCTCCACGCTCATCGAGTGTGATGTGTTCACGTTTGCTTGTGCGTGCTGACATCATGCTTCTTAATTTAGTTAGTAAGCGAATGTTTGCAAGTAGTTACGGTCAGTAAAACTACTATCTTACTCAGTATAGCTGTCTATTAATTTGCTATCGCAATCGATGCTTCACCTTACGGCGAAACAGCGACCTTGATAATTCATCAATCGTTTGTTTTTCTTGCTGTCGCAAGGGATGTGCCCCGAGAGAGCATTCTAGTCACGCTCCAATTGAATATTTATATTAATGACCATCAATCTGCTGACACGACAGTAAACTTCACAATTAGTGCTGACGACATTACATTTCTTCGCACTGGTCTGGACGTAAATCGGTTGCAGTGTAACCACGCTGATACGATATTCGCGTGAACCGGAAAATAAAACGTATAATCCGAAAATCGCATTATACAAGCAGCCTCAAAATAGCTGGTGACAGACTCACTAGCAAAGGTTAGTGTGGCATCGAATGATATTGCTCTGCAAAGCCCGTTGTGCAGAGCAGCATCACTCAACACCACACAAACCACCGTCAACGCACTTTATTCAGCAAAGTTGAAATAGCTCGTGAGTTCTAGCCAAACTTTGTTCTTTTCAATGTCGGTAAAAAGTTTTCGTGGAAGTTAATGAAAAATTGGGGAAGCTTCCCCTTTAAGAGTGGAAGATAGCATTCAAAGATCCCTGACTGCTTCTCACGCTTCCCGGCAACTGCATCCTTATGTATCCGTAAAGTTTACCGGGAAGCGCTCGCGGAGAACTCTACGCGAGCGATCTTTCTGCTAAAAATGGGCCTCTTGCGCGAGCCGATCTCGGTGGTAGTGCACAGCCGCACCAAAGAAGTTACATCGTTTTCCGGTTTCTGTTATTATTTCGCACTTTTAATATTTCAGTCTGAGAAGATTTAACATAAAACGCGTGCGCTATCGGTATGCTGTTTCATGACATTAATTTGTGGGTTGTCATTCTCAGAATTCCTAGGAAAAGCTTTGTCAAGAATGTAAGACAAGGTATGAGCAACTTCAGTGATAGAATGGTGCTGCTATAAAACCCGCATATACCGAAGCCGTAAAGCAAGCCGTGGCGTATACATATATCTAAATATATGTCGGGATTTTCGCTCACTGCACGCCGACGCCGACACTGGCATATCTGCGACATGTGGTCCCTTACGCTATCGCGTTAAAGGAAGCCGCCGTTTTCTCACTCAACTCAGCAGCGGCGCACCGCCAGTCGGTGTTTCCCCACTGCGGAAGCAGCCTTTTACCACCGGCGACACGCCGCGTGCGTTTTACAGCGAAAACTGTATATAACCAGGCGAAACTAAAAACCATTCGCCACATGTTTCGATAAATGTCTCCATTGGCTGCGCCGTCAGTTACGTCATTCTCCACGTCGCACCCAGGCGCGCGCGCCATTGGCAGCGCCGCTAGTGACGTAGTTAGCGAACACGTTCCCGCCATTGGCACGTTGACGCTGGTCTGCCCGCAACGCCGCTTCCTCGGCTCGCCGTTGTCGCATGCATTCGATATCTCGAGTTATCGGCGTCGTGGTTAGCAGCATCCGCCCACCAGTGGCGCTTGCGTTCCACTTGGCGATTTCAACGTGGCCGTTTTGTCGCAGCCGAAGCCAAAGTGCAGCTCGAGAAAATCCCGCCGAAAGCGCGCGCTTGGCCCCGGCGAACGCATTCCCGCCATTGCCACGTTGACCCTGCTCTGCCCGCAACGCCGCCTCCTCGACTCGCGGTTGTCTCGGGTTAGCTCGGCGTCGTGGTTAGCAGCATCCGCCCGCCATTGGCGCTTGCGTTCCACTAGAAACACAAACATGTAACCAATAATTAAGAAATGCTTCAATATAGCGTCGGGATTAACCCACTGCTAAACACCGGGGCCGCACGTTTCAGCTTCGCTGGTTAACCATCTGTAAGGGGTGCTCGGGTGGTGATTTTTTTTCCTCCAGTGTGGCTGGGTCTTAACGTGTTGTTCGTGAGTCGTTGGAATGGTATTTAAGCTTGTGCACCGCAATACAAAGCAATGAATTTTATTATTGCTAGTAAAAGCCCCCTTCTGCAGTCCTATTATCAAATTTTATGTGAAAAACGATTGCAATAACTCTATGGAATATACTGCTGTTATGGGACAGTGGCCGGAAAAAGAAAAGAAAGCCTATTATGCCGAAAAACGAATTATGCGGTATTGTATCAACAAGATTTCACCGTATTGCCACAGTGTAATGACGTTGTAATACAGCTTTTCGCTTGCCCCCAATCTAACCAAATAAAAATGAAGTAGACAAAAGCAAAAGTAGTCATTTGGAATGCAAAAAATCGGTCACCGAACATGACAACGTGCATTATGCATGCAGGCGGTACCCTTGATATTGTTCTGGAGCATAAGACACTTGGCGTTATTTTTTCTACGCACCTCAGGAACCGTTTCCTGCAAATGGTGCACTCTTACGATGCCGCTTCCATCTCCACTATTAAATAAAACTTGAGGTTTATTACGCATTATTTTTTTACTTAAATAATCACTGCAGCTAAGTCTAACAACTATGAAACGAAATTTACGAAAAATTTTACTAGTGAACAAAATGCTATTGTCCACGTTGCAGATTTGCCTTTCTTCGCCTCCAATCAAACTGTGTTGCAGTATTATAGAATTGTTAAAATGCTGCACTCATAGATTTTTTTGCGTTGCAGTCTTTTGCTTTGCTTCTCCCGCTTATTTTAGCCAAACTTGCCTCCTTAACCTAAACTACAATAATGCGTATACATTAGAAAAAATGTGGTTGATCCCTCTTATATAGGAATCGGTATAGAACACGAAAGTGAAACGTGTCTTCACAGAAGTAGTGTAATGTTTATTGCACATTGATATATAATGTCTATTGGTGTTTTGTGGCTAAAGCGCCCTTAGGCGTTGATGCACCCACGCTGACGCCTGGTGGCACGTCTCCTCCATCACGACTACCAACGTCGATGGCCATGAGCAACCGTCGTGCATATGGAAGCTGCACTACGCTGCACACGCTAGCACAACGCGAAAGAGGAAGCACGTAACTGACACACTAATACAACGCGCAAGACAAAGCACGTAACTGAATCGTCACCGAGTCAAATCAGCGCGTACAGCGCGTCGTAATTGCAGCCTCCGCGATCAACTTCAGAAACATTTTCAGAGCTAATTGCGGAGGCCACGCTCCGCTGTGCTGAGTACGGTGAACGCCACCTAGGAACGCCACCTAGTGGCGTTGGTAGTGCTTCTTGATGCCAGCGTCCCTTCGAATGCTGGCATCGAGGCGTCGTAGTGCTGAGACCACCGAAGCGTTCACTGTCGGTGCGCGTTAGTGTCATAATGCAGTACTTCTCTTTTCTGCTCGTAGGCGGCGCCACCGCCCCGAGCAAGAGCGCGGGTACACGGAGGAGTGTTAGATATATAAGGCGCGTCTGTGTAGCTCTCTGCAAATGCGTTTGTGGCGCAATGGGTTAAACGCTCGGCGATCTATCGTCGCGGACCGAGAGGTCGTGGGTTCGATTTCCAAATTTTGCATGTTTGTGGAACTTTTTCTTCTGGTTTCTTTCTTTGTATTATGTTCTATGACGTATTTCCGTGACGGAAATACGTCAGTGAAGTCTTGGTGGACCCCGGCATAAAACACTTTCGTGTTAAAAAAAATATGTGGTTGATCCCTCTTATATAGGAATCGGTATAGAACACGAAAGTGAAACGTGTCTTCACAGAAGTAGTGTAATGTTTATTGCACATTGATATATAATGTCTATTTGTGTTTTGTGGCTAAAGCGCCCTTAGGCGTTGATGCACCCACGCTGACGCCTGGTGGCACGTCTCCTCCATCACGACTACCAACGTCGATGACCATGAGCAACCGTCGTGCATATGGAAGCTGCACTACGCTGCACACGCTAGCACAACGCGAAAGACGAAGCACGTAACTGACACACTAATACAACGCGCAAGACAAAGCACGTAACTGAATCGTCACCGAGTCAAATCAGCGCGTACAGCGCGTCGTAATTGCAGCCTCCGCGATCAACTTCAGAAACATTTTCAGAGCGAATTGCGGAGGCCACGCTCCGCTGTGCTGAGTACGGTGAACGCCACCTTGGTGGCGTTGGTAGTGCTTCTTGATGCCAGCGTCCCTTCGAATGCTGGCATCGAGGCGTCGAAGTGCTGAGACCACCGAAGCGTTCACTGTCGGTGCGCGTTAGTGTCATAATGCAGTACTTCTCTTTTCTGCTCGTAGGCGGCGGCACCGCCCCGAGCAAGAGCGCGGGTACACGGAGGAGTGTTAGATATATAAGGCGCGTCTGTGTAGCTCTCTGCAAATGCGTTTGTGGCGCAATGGGTTAAACGCTCGGCGATCTATCGTCGCGGACCGAGAGGTCGTGGGTTCGATTTCCAAATTTTGCATGTTTGTGGAACTTTTTCTTCTGGTTTCTTTCTTTGTATTATGTTCGTGTACATTGTAAGAACGTCATTCCGTATTTCCGTATGACGTATTTCCGTGACGGAAATACGTCAGTGAAGTCTTGGTGGACCCCGGCATAAAACACTTTCGTGTTAAAAAAAATAGCAACCCTAATGATTTAAAAGATTTGTGCCACAGGTGACACTCTTCGTGGGTGTTTAGCAACACCCCAAGCAAAGGGTGTTTCCCAGCACCCCTCCGCCCTCTCTCCCGCAAAACGACTAGTACTGATATGAGATCACCCTTCGATACGGGTCTAACACCACCAAAACCCTTCCAAACGGGTGTTGTCCGGGGTTTCAAATGGGGTTCCTAACTTACTAACCTCTTTGAGTTTACTACAGCAATGTAGTTTACAAATGAACTGCCTAGGTCTTGCATGTGCTACCTAGCCCTAGCTATGCATTATCGCATTCAGTATGAATTGGGGTGGGTGAGGTGTGGCCGAATCGCTCTCCTGGTCGACCAAGTGGCGTTAACGTGCGAAGCTAACCAGAAATAAGTGGAAAAGTTTTCGCTATTCTCATAATGTGCACTCTTGTACACCGTATGCTTCTCATCGACTTTGGAAAGTTCACTGCTGCCGAGCAGGTATCGGCAGCAGTGCGGTAACGTCTGTAGTATCTTCATCCACCTTGTGTTCTGCCGCCCAAAGAAACGAAAGACGCCTGACCGTCAAATGCCGATATTGTATCAAGTGCGTGTGCTTGCGAAGCGTTGAGGTCCAGTAATAACCGAGCACATGGGCGGGAATACGTGTGTACCTATTTTGCCGGTAGGTTACCGGTGGTAGCTCTCGTCTGCCGTCGACAGCCGTGGCGGATGCTCTACTAGAAAATCATCTGTAGTTGCACAAGGGGCGCCCCCGAAACTTCGCAGATTGATAACCACCCTTTTCGAGGTGAGAACACCTCAGAAGCAGCCAAGCATTCAACCGGGGGACACCTCTAACCATTAGAAAAATTGGTGGCCTCCCAGTGGCACTGGGTTTCGATCCGAGTACTTCCCGAATACAAGGCGGGTTCTTTACCTCTAGATCAGAGCTGAAGTAAGTTAACCAGTAGATTAGGGCAGTGCAGTGAATGAATTTGTACCAGGACTTGTACATATTTTAAAGGCTCTACAGTTTTCATGTGATGTAACGTGTTTTTGTGCGCACAATACAAAAGCGTAACCTTCGAATGGTCAAACATTACAATAAATTTGTAACTTTTACCATTTGCACCCGTCGAATGAGGATTGTAAATTAGGAGGAATTGGGCTCTGCAAATGTGTTTCCTTAGTGAACAACCCCTTTTGGAAACATTGGTGCTATAAGGGTGTATAACAGAAGCGCCTGTATTTCACCCTTAAGCATGTAAAATATGTTAGAGTGTACACGCAATACCGATCCATATAATATGTCTGGTCTTGGCAGGAACTACAAAAAGCAAATACTTCAATTTAAAGTCCCAGTTATTCTTAACGAATACAGGAGTATAGTTTTCTCTACAGCGAAGAATTGCATCATTTGTTTCTTTTGCAACCTAGGTGCAGCTTTTCATGGCCATATTTCACCCTGATATGATTGTGTGATCTCTTCTCCTGTTAAGAAATAAAACTCGTATTCCATAAATAAAAACAAATTTCATACATCATTTATATAATATATGTCTGCCTGCCAACTAGATTTCACGAGATTTCGATTTGTAACTGTTAGTGTCACGTCTTGTGCTTGTACTGTGTTGTGTTTCTCTCTCCTGTCATCAACACAGCTGCATTGTGTAATGCAATTTTAATTATTATTTTTAATGCGTTGTACGCTGCCACTGTACAGGGGTTTCACGGGCTCTGTCAAGCTGCCAGAACTATCTGTTACCTCGCAAATCCTGCCAGCGTTTCGCATTTCGATGGGGGTCAATTTAAAATAACGCTCGCGTACTTCGATTCACGTATACGTTCAAGAACCCCACGTGGTCTATATTGATTAATGTTCCCTACGATGGCATGCAATATATATATATATATATATATATGTATATATATATATATATATGGTGGCACGTTGGTCAGCTGTGCCAGGTTGAGACTATCACCTGACGCCTCTTACTGACGTCCTGCTCTCGCAGGGTATCGCTGCACCCTGCAGGATTCAGACCATTACGGCTAACATAACATGTCTTCCACTTGTGAATTTAGCTTCATCAGGCAAGGACTTCCACAGGGGCTTTCCGCAGCCCACCTTTGCACGCTGCAAGACATTCAGCCAGAAACTTGTGCACAGGATGCTACCAGGGTGCTTCAAAGTGCACTCTGGTGCCTATACCGGAGTGCCCTTCCCCTAAATTCGAAGCATGATTGCCAATGACCTCCCGCCTCAGCACAATGAAGAAGCTTAGACATATTCTCGTGTCGCACCGAGACATTTTCGGCTTCGGCAATCGGCCTTTGGGTCATATATTCGTTGTCGGGCATCGCATACACAAACGCAAGGCCAGTATTATTCAACGATGCCCCTATCGAGTGTCTGAGTCAGAGTGAGGCGTCGTCGACCAGGTAGTCAACACGATGCTTACGAAGGACATTATCAAATCATCCTTCAGTCCCTACGCGTCCCATGTTGTTTTACTTAAAAAGAAAGATGGATCGTGACGCTTTTCTGCGGACAATCGCCACCTCGACGACGTTATGAAGAAAGACGCTTACCTGTTACAAGGAATTGATTATGCCTTCGATTGTCTGTATGGTGCCGCTTACTTCTCTTCTATCGACCTTAGATCCGGATATTGTCAGGCTACTGTGGACCCAATGAACCGAGAGAAAACGGCTTTTGCAATTCATAATGGGCTTTACCAATTCAAGGTCATGCTTTTCGAACTGTCTAATGCCCCTTCCAAAATAGACCCAATGATGGACTGTCTGCTTCGTGGGTTCAAGTGGTATAGATGCTTGTGTTATTTAGAGGACGTAAGTGTGCATTCGCCAACGTTTGATACACACCCCGAATGCCTCTCTACGATTCTTGACGTGTTCCGCCGTGCCGGATTTCAGCTGAATTCGTCGAAGTGCGGTTTTGGCCGTCGCCGCATTACGATCCTTGGCCATATTGTGGAGGTTGCCGGCGTACAACCTGACCCAGAAAAATTCAAGGCGTGAAAGACTTCCCTGTGTGAAAGATATTCGCAGCTTTGTGGGGCTCTGCTCCTATTTTCGCCGGTTCATGAAGCATTTTGCGGCGATTGTGAAACCACTCACAGTACTTCTTATACAAGGCGCGCCTTTTACCTGGCGTCCTGCACAAGCCGCGGCTTTCTCAGAGTTAACCACACTCCTCGCAAAGCCTCCCATTTGGGCCCACTTCGACCCATCATCTCAAACCGAATTCGTAACTGACGCGTGTGGTTGGCCCAGCGCCAACGTGGAATGAACTGCGTCAACGTTTATGCCAGCAGGCTGCTGCCTGCATCGGAGCGAAATTACTCAATTACGGAACGTGAGTGCCTCGCTCTTGTATGGACAGTCGAAAATTTTCACCCTTATCTATTTGGCCGAACGTTCACCGTAGTTACAGACCATCATGCCCTGTGTTGGCTTGCCTCTTTGAAACATCCTACAGGCAGACTCACTCGATGGGCACTGCGCCTGCAAGAGTGCACCTACACGGTGATATACAAGATAGGTTACCTGCACAAAGATGCGGATTGCTTGTACCGATACCCTGTCGCCGACTGTGGCTCTTCGCAGACTGAATGCCTTGATTCCGTCTTTTCCGTGAGCCAATTGTATAACATCGCCGGCGAACAGCGTCAGGATACCTACTTACGAGAACTAATCGAGCGCCGGGAATCCTCTCCCAGCGACGCCTGTGTGCGCATGTTCACCCTGCAGGATGGTATCTTATATCGGCGTAACGCGTACCCTGATGGTCCTTACCTTCTCCTAGTTATACCATCAGACCTGCGCTCCACAGTTCTTCGTGAGCTTCACGACGCCCCAACCGCAGGTCACTTTGGTGTTACATGCACACATGGCCGCGTGCGCTGTCACTTCTATGGTAATTTTAACTGGGATTCATAGCGCTAAAACGACACAAGGACGAGGAAAAACACGGGACGAGCGCTAACTTTCAACAATTGCCAATTGTTGAAATTTAGCGCTCGTCCCGTGTTCTTCCTCGTACTTGTGTCGTTTTAGCGCTATGAATCCCAGTTAAAATTACAATGACCTACCAACACGCCCAAACTTCTTCCCTGCTAAAGCGCTTCTATTGGCCCGGCCTAGCCCTCTTAGTACGACGTTATGTCAGGGCCTGCGGACTCTGTCAACGCCGAAAGAAACCGTCTATGCTTCCTGCTGGGTATCTTCAGCCCATCGACGTCCCACCTGGCCCATTCTCCCGTGTCGGTTTGGCCTTTCTCGGGCCCTTTCCTACATCTGATTCAGGAAACAAATGGGTTGGCGTCGCTACCGATTACGCGACGCTCTATGCAGTGACACGAGCACTGGCGACCAGCGGTGCTACAGCGTGGCGGACTTTCTTCTTTGTGATACAATTTTAGTACACGGTGCCCCACGTCAATTGCTGACTGACCGAGGCCGCACTTTCCTGTCGAAAGTCATCGATCATATCCTGCGCTGCTGCTTCACGCAGCACAAAGATCACGACGTCACACCATACCCAGACGAATGGGCTTACATAGCGCTTGAATCGGAATTTAACAGATATGCTTTCCAAGTACGTGTCGGCTGACCACCATAATTGGGTTGTTGCACTGCCATACCTGACGTTCGTATATAATTCATCCTGGCACGACACTGTTCGATACTCTCCCTTTTTACCATTTGTTGGGACGTGAACCAACTTTGCGGTTCGTTAAATTCCTTCCTTCCCCTGCAGATTAGACTAGTGAATATGCACGCGATGCATTGCCCAGGCTGATTACTCGCGCCAGATAGCCCGTAGAAGACTTGCTGCTTCCCAAGATAATCAAAAGCGCGATTTTATAACTAGCGAAACCACGACGAACGTTTTGCTCCCGGTGCCCTCGTGCTGGATCCCTGCTTTGGACCCCCTCCCGATGTGTGGGCCTTTCTGAGAAGCTCCTTCCTCGCTACACGGGCCCATACCGCGTCCTTCGACAAGTGACTGATGTCACCTACGAGATTGTGCCCGCCAGTCCCACTACATCTTCTCTTGCGTTGTACAGCGACGGCATGCAGGTTTTGAGACCCAAGCATTAGCCCCTTTCTCTGTGATGGGTCCTTATT
The DNA here is from genome assembly GCF_013339745.2 of Dermacentor silvarum. NCBI lineage: Eukaryota > Metazoa > Arthropoda > Arachnida > Ixodida > Ixodidae > Dermacentor > Dermacentor silvarum. Next base: position 101,931,694 of record NC_051158.1, on the reverse strand, counting down.
GGCGCCAGGCCGGCGATTCAACTACTGGGGGTAATTTTACGTGTTATTCGAAGAAGATACTTCGATGTAGTGGGAAGTACCCATAAACAGCCTCTGATTGATGTGAGGAAGATGACGTGCCTTCCATGCTGTGCTTCCACGTAAAAGTATTGTGCGATTTGAACTGCCAAAACCACGATTTAATTACGACCGTAGTGGGGGACACCTGGAATAACTTAGACCACCTGGGGTTCTTGAACTGGCACCCCATTCACAGTATGCGAGCTTTTTTTGCATTCTGCCGCTATCGCAGTGCGGCCGTCGAAGCCATTAATGAACCCGCGTTCTCGAGCTCAGCAGCACAACGTGCAAGCTAATATGTTACCGCCGTTGTTCATGCGTCATAAAGTTATCGTGGCTTAATTGTTGCGCGATACCATAGTGTTTAGCGTGTTCAGCTCCCAAGATCTGATTGCTGCAATAACATGAGTTGGCTTCCTATCGGTGGTGGTAGGCAAAGTTTTGCTTTAACCCACTATATGGCTTCTCTCCACACGTTTGCCCACGTTCGCACTTATACCACCTAATGCGCTGCAACAAGTTACTTTTTCGACCTCCATTGGGAAGGCGTTAACTATTATGCGTTTTTTTCGAACCAGCTATGTCTGTGTACTTTAGGAAATATCTATGAACCTGTTGTACATATTCGCAGGTATTGTGTCATGATGTACTCCTTAGCAGAACAGGCCTGGGCTTACTGGCACCACAATGTGTTTCGGCAGTCTAGTTAAATATAAACTTCCTTTCACGGTTTCCGCGGTTGCAAGAGTGATCATTATAATGAAGTACGCGGACAATGTTCTCTTATTCTCCAGTCTGAGGAAGACGACGTGTCCTGAGGTAGCAACATGTAGTAATGTCAATACCGACAACAGTCCTTCTCAGCGTAACGGAATATACGGATGAACGGACAAGTCAACTACAGTATTGAGCACACAACTGCTGACGCACATTAGTGGTGAATTTATGGACTGCGATAACAAAATACTGTACCGCTGGAACCACCAGGAAAAAAAAAAGATATCGCCTTGAATAGGACTAAAACATGGAGGCTGTCGAGCTATATTTCTCTGCCGCAACTGCAAACCTGCCTTAGCAAAGCAGCTAAATCCAAGAACTCTTTAAGCGCGCACTTTGCCTGTTTGGTCACTAGCATGGAAAGGAATATCGCTATTGCTTTGTGTGCAGGTCATCGATCTTATCCCACTTCACGACAAATAAAAAAAAGAACAGCTGTGTCGATAGAACAAATGACCAAATAAAGTTACCTCACACAGGTTCTTTTTTTGCGATAAAGAGGGAAACAAGCGCGTTCGCTTTTCTTATTACAGTCTGCCACGTTAGCCAAAGAATTTCGCTCGAAGCATACCTACTGGCACCTCGACCATGAAAACTTTCCTTGTTGTCTGCCTTTTGTCCGCTGGTAAGATCATATATTCGTCACATTAATCAAGCAGATGCCTCTTTTAAAGCTTTTGCTGTCCACCTTGAAAAGAAAGATTTATTTTATGATTTTTTTTCATGTTGTACAGCTTGCAACCTTCTTTGTGCGTGTCCGCTGGTTTGATGCAATGATACCGACAGTAGTCCGAACCGCGCGGTGATGGTGGGCTCACATTCACTTTCCGACCAAATATATCCGCGCTGTATTCTTATTAAATTTGCATACATAAAAGCTATCGCTGAGAGCAGAGAGCTACCTGGCAACCGCCACCAGGAGTTGCAGAGTCTTTGCCGGCTCCCACAGAGAAATGTACATGAAAAAAGAATCGTGAATAAAGAACAGGCGAGATATAAAGTGGGAGGGGCATACTGAATGATGAACAAGGAGAGATAATAAATAAATATCGAAGGACTACACAAGAAAGAACATTCATGTGCGCAGCACACTCATCGGATGGCGCTTACCGTCCTGCGAATGGTTCACAAATTAGCACAAAATCTAGAGCTACGTTTTAGGCTATAATGGGGAGTCTGAACGTGTCACCTGCCAAAATGATCGAAGGGCTGTGTGTACTTGATTACCTTGGACGCACTACCTGCGGGAATTATGATGTATTTTGAAGTGAGACTAGGACTGAAGGGAATTCCACTACACAAGCGCTTTCATCCGTTTTAGTCTATATAACGCCGTCCATTGTAGCACATGGTAAGCCCACTGAATTCACTTTAGAGTGCAGTACACTGCGTACTGGAGGGGGGCCAATCCGAAATTACCAGTAAACGACCAAGTGTCTCTTGTTGCGCGGTAGCAAGTGCAGGATACACTGAGGATCTTTGTTGGCGGTACCGTTCAGCTACCACGACAAACCCTACGCGATGCTTCAGTTGCTCAACTCTAAGGCCGCGAGGTAAAGCACGCCTACGAACACGTAAAGGAAATGATATTGTAGCTGCAACTCCCTCGTCGGGACGCTGTCAGGAGTAATGTTCAAAAGAATACCAAGCGACCAATTCCCTTGATAAATTTGTAAGCTTCCTGCAATTTATTTATTTATTTATTTATTTATTTATTTATTTATTTATTTATTTATTTATTTGTAGCTAATAAAGTTCATTGTACATCTGTCTGTTTATTTATTTACTACATGCTGCGGGACGAGGTCCATGAAGGAAGGGTAAATATAAGCAAAAAAAAAAAAAAAAACAAGGGACAAAACACGTGAGCACAAAAAAAGCGAGTACTATCCTAACAAAGCCAAACCATTCATATCATCAATGGTGAGCAGAGAGAAATGCCATTTAAATGTGTTAGTTCGGGCAAAATAGGGGCAAATCATTTTGATGAGTGTGGAAAGTTGGTTTCGTCATTAGTGGACTTATACACGTTGAGGGGTAGAGTGCCGGTATGGTATTTAGTAGTTAGGAAATAAATTTCAGCCTACGCATTTCTTCCTACGCAATTCAAGCAGCGGAATGTCATTACATCTCATTAGCTTAGTAGATGAGTCGAAGGTCAAAAATTTTTTGTACACAAACCCGAGAGCCTTTCTATGTCTTTGTACAAGGCTGTTTATGTTGTACCGAGCGTAGGGCCCCAGGCAATACTGACGTACTCGAGGTTCGGTCGACTTAGCAGTAATAAATTGCGAGTTTGAGAGATGGTGTATCTTTTTTAGGTTTGCATTAAAAACAGTTTACAAAACGCGGAGCTTTGTTAACATGAAGGTCCCAGGATAGGTTGCTATACAGGGTGATATTTCAGTATTGGTAGTTGGTAACTACTCTAGGTGGGGAAGCGCCTAACATACGAGTATGAGAGAGCGACGTCTTTTTACGATATATGAGAACAAAAACACTTTCTCCTACATTTAGGGTCATCCTCCATTGTTTGCGCCAATGCCAAATGGTATTCCGGCTCTCATTCAGGCCATTTTGCTCGCTAGCACATGTGGTCTCATTAAACAAAGCGCAATCTGTAAATAGTCGTATTTAAACATTTGGCTTGGTAACATGAGTAATCTCCTTCACATGCAACAGGACTACTTAAGGGCCCAATACACTGCCTAGTGGTACGCCAGGTGTCCCTGGAAGGCACGCCGAGTGTGGCCCGCTCACATCCGCAAACTGCTCGCGATCGGATAAGTATTCTGCGATCCCAGAAACAAGGAATTCTGGAAGGCCATATTTTCTCATCTTAAGTATTAGTTTATCGTGATGTACCGTATCAAAGGCTTTACTAAAATTTGGAAATGTTAAATCAATTTGGTTGATATTATCCATCGGAGAGGCAAACTAGTGAATTACATTGACTCTTTCATCAACAACTGCAGAACTGGCCGCGATTGATGTTGCTCTGAAGTACGTACACGAAGAGTTAAAAGCATTGAAGGTCGTCATTCTTACAGACTCCCTCAGCAGACTGAGACAAGATGCCAATACCCCACTTTTATGCTGTATCGAAGAAACTTCCGGCAAAATTACTTTCTGTGGAGTGTCCCTCATTGCCCAGTGGATACACTCGCACGTGGGCATCTCTAGAAATGAAGAGGCTGATCGCCTCGCTTCAAGTTGTGCCCACCACGAATGTGATTGCCCTGACATTTCCTGCATGCTTGAAAACGCTCGTCTTCTGATACGCCGACACCTCCTAAAGCAGCACGCAGACCGGCGTGTTGCAGACGGATCGTTCCCTCCCCGTGTTCGTGGTCGAGGCTTGCCACGTCGTGCTAGAGCACTGCTACATAAGTTAAGGGTTGGGTTTGTGTTGGGGCGTGAACGCCTATACCGACAAGGACGTGTGGACAGCCGGTCGTGTACGTTTTGTGGCTCCTGGGAGACACTTGAACATGTCGTTTTAGAGTGTCCCGAATTAGTTGCGCAGCGCGCATTGCTAATTAAGGAATATGGACTTATTGGACTGCAATGTGCGACTCTTGACGATTGCCTATTTCCAAGGGGGTGCGCTTCCCACGTGACCAGGCTCATCGAGCCCTGCTAACTTTTCTGAAGGACACTGACTTGGCCTTCCGTTTAAAGACATTATTTGTATTTTGTTTTGTTCTGTCTGTGTCTCCGTCATATCTTCATTTCCTCTTTTCTTTCCTCGTGTTTTCATTTCTTCTATTCCCTCCTCCTGAAAGAGTAGGCAGGCGTTGCGCCCCTCTCGGTGGCAGTTGTCAGCTTGCTCCCTCCCTATTTCCTTCGTGTCCTTGTGTTATATGTGTACAAACCAAATAATATTAATAGTAAACAATAATTCCGTAACTGTGCAGTAGCATTTTCCAAAACCATGGTGAGAGTGCGTTAGATATGTCACATTTGATTTTTATTTGCGTGGTAGTTTTTAAGATCGCACAACGTTCGTCATTTGTCATACTGTAGGATTAGCGTTTATTTTAAGAAACATCTTCAACCCTTGGTGTATTGTTTTCAGTTGGCCTTGGAAATGCCGAAGAGGGCACACTTGGTGCGACAGCTACGGGAAGTCTGTCAGGGGAGCTACGAGGAGGAATCGAACGTGTGGGCCCCAATGGTCGTCCGGGCGTGACAGTCTCCTTTGGTGGCACTATCCGTGGTAGCATTGGCGGCCGGGGTGAGAACAAATGACGCTCTTTACACAGTACGATGTTGTGCTAGTTGGTGCATACCTGTCAATACTTGGGACGCTAAGGGTGAACGGAGAAAGAAGAGATGGACAGAAAGCACGTAAACTGGCAAAAAAAAAATACGGCAAACCGTACTTAGACAAAGGTACACCGCTGTTGATATTGAAGGACAATGGATTCTGCGGGCGCATTAGTATACCATGTGGTTTGTTGTTTAGACTGCCCCACCTTCGGGTTTGGCCCACATTTTTAGACTGTACCATATCCGGTATCGGCGGATATTTTCCTTTTCCTTCCCCTAGTGTAGGGTAGCCAACCGGATACTTTTCAGGTTAACATCCTTGCCTTCTCTCTAATGTTTCGCTTTCTGTCTGACCCATATATTTCGCTGAGTATAAGCCACACATCTGGTCCTGCTGGTAGGCACGTGCAGTTGAACCACCACAGCTGGGTTCCATTTCGTTGGATCTGCGAATCCACATAGCCAATAGATGCACACGTTTTTCACGAAATAAAGTTAGGTGCGAGTTGACACTCTTTCTGTCCATCTCTCCTTCCGCTCAAACACTACCCGCCGCGGTTGCTCAGTGGCTATGGTGTTGGGCTGCTGAGCACGAGGTCGCGGGATCGAATCCCGGCCACGGCGGCCGCATTTCGATGGGGGCGAAATGCGAAAACACCCGTGTACTTAGATTTAGGTGCACGTTAAAGAACCCCAGGTGGTCCAAATTTCCGGAGTCCCCCACTACGGCGTGCCTCATAATCAGAACTGGTTTTGGCACGTAAAACCCCATAATTTAATTTTTTTCCGCTCAAACACTATGCTATTTACAAACAATGCGTCCTGATTTATGCTTATCAGTGTGTAGGATGCCATATATGGTCGTCACAATTATATTCACCATTAAGATATCTTCTAGCTGATCAATACTATATATTACCAAAAGTACACATATAAGCAAACGAGGCCTAAACGAAATAGATGAAACAAAGTAGAAGGCGCATTTCGGCTGCCATGACATGTTTATTCACGAGATGAAGCCCACATTTCTGGACTTGAAAACAGGTGGCCACCACTGGAGCCATCACTTTGCTACACACAACTTTGACTTAAATTTTGAGCGATAACAGTACAGTACGGTATGGTAAATTTCTTTCCTTGAAGCTTTCATTGTTCACTACCTGCGAACCCCTCCGTGAATGATTATCTGATTTTATCAATAAAAGATTCGACTGCAAATGTACAGAGAATTGCTCCAAATCCATATTAGCGTTTACCGTGCATTGGGCGCCCATTTAAAAGGACCCAGAAACGATTTTGCCGATGTTGTATGAACGTACTGAGCCGTTAGAGTAGGTACGTCTGACCGCTAACGGACGCATCTAAGCGATCCAGCTAAAGCGTGTAATTTATTATCAGGTTTTAAAATGTACATCGCTACTGATAGCAGCACACCAATCGGCTGAGTTTTGAGCCGCCCCTGACCAAGTGACGTGATTTGACCATGTGACGTTAGTAGGGCGAGCTATCCGATTGGCTGCCCAGGGCGCGTCATCGATAATTTTTCCAACATTATGGTGAACAAATGTTGTTCGTAATAGTTTAGATGTTAGGCAATTTGTTTCTATAAAAAGGAAGTAACAAAAAGAGAATGCACAAGGACATGTATCACTACACAAAAAGCACTTCCGGCCCACAAGCAAGTGTCGTCTGCTTGTGTCACAACTGTGCTCCGTGTTGACGAGAGCTGCGCGGTCAGTGTTTGTCTCGTTATTTCTTTTCGCGAGCACCATAGTTCGTGCCTTGCGTTGTGGGCTGCTAACGTCGCGATCGGCGACACGTCAGGCGACGACATCGTGCCCCTCTGCAAGTCAGCAGACGAGCGGAGTGGCCGCAGCGCATCGGACTGTTGGTATCCAAACGGCGCCAGCATCTACGCCGAATGATTTCCACAATAGAGCTTAGCGTGTCCGGTATTCAGGTAAACGCAAGCGGAAGTGTACTGCGCGTTTTACGCGATGGACGGAGACTCAAACGTGAACAGCTTCCACGGTGCAGCCATCTGGCGGCACAAAGCTCAACCAAACACAGAACTAATAAAGCAGTAACCAAGTGTATTCTGCTTTGCCTGCTGGCGCAAATTTTTGGCAGGAGCGTAATGTTCAACACGTTGTCTTTTAATACGTTTAAAATGTTTTACACTTGGTTACAGCAATATTATCCCGGTATTTGGCTGGTTAAGCACTGCGCCACCCGATGGCTGGATCGTGCATGCCGATCAGGCCGCTCACAGCGCGTCTACGAATCTCCTTCATCACAGCGGTATGGAGGCGCATTAGTTTACACCTCTGCCTATCAGTCAAAGCGCCCAGCTCGTCTGTGGTTACCGGATTACCAGACAGGCTCGGCGCTGCGACAGAACACTCGCAGCACACGCTGCTTGATCGCTCTCGCTGGGATCGAGGGCCAGGCGGCTAGTAGAGAGGTTGGGGAGCGTTCGTGTGCTGGCTCCAAGAGAACCGGAAGTAGACGACATCACGTCACAACATGACGTAGAGCCAGCGAAGGCGGAGCTTAGCCCCGATCACTCGGCGAACGAGTTGAGAAGAAAATGCATGGCTAGGGAGGAGGGTAACTTGTAATCGTCCGTAGATCTCTTAATATGAGACGCTTCACGTAAATTGTGACGCTAATGTTTTACTGTAGCTCTACCCTACGCGTCAACAAAATTTGTCCGAACCGTTTCAGGGGCCCTTTAAGAAACCGAGGCGGGCAAAATTAATTCGTAGTCCCCGTCTACGACGTACGTCATAATTAAATCGTGGTCCTGGCACGTTAAACTGCGGAATCTGAATTCAAATTAGGACGACGAATTATAAGAAATACCCTAACGCGCTCGAATAATACAGTTCGCGCTTGAGTTCAAATAGCATTTGAATTGTTTATAAAGTTATAAAACCAAACATATCTGCCTGTATTCTCTTGTATTGTGTCGACTATATTTATTTGATATGTGCAGCGCCTCCACCATTCTGATTTCTGCAATAAAATCCAATGCAAGAGCACAAAATCCACCCAACCGTTAGTTTGTGGCGGTTATCAATAATATAAGTTCATTTCGGAGTTGTAATCTAGGTCCGAAAGACTAGCTTTCAAATTGTTGGCAATGAACACTAGTCAGAACGTTTATGTGCACTTAGAAGGTAATATATGCTTCTGATTAAACAGTCAGAAACGTACCTGTCCCTTAGATCGTAAAATGTACGTCATTAGCACACTTCCTTAGGTGGTTCAGCAATGTGTGCCGTAATTCGTGCTTGCAAAACAAGACACGCAGCATAATCTTGATTAACTATCCTTACCTGTAGTTAGCCGCAAACACACAAGCTGGAGAACGAATCAACGTTTCTATTTTATCCGGTTTGATGATAGTCAATGTGATTGCTGGGTATCAGTAGTTGTACTTGTCGAGCACTCATGCATACATATGTTATTAAGACAAAAGCCTTATATGTCTCATCGTTCAGTCGACCTTCAATGTCCTTGAGCGAAAACCGTGTCGTCGAAGTGAAATCGTACACGATGACGACTCGGTGTAGTAACACACTGCACAGACGCGGCATCGTGTCTTACCTACAAACGCTCACGCAACAATTGTGATGTGCAGGTCACCGTCGTCATCGTGTTAATAAAGATAGAGTTAATTAAACTCGAACCCACGACCTTCGGTGGGAGTCGAACCCTCGAACTTATGTGGGAGTCGAACCCACGATCTTTGGTGTTAATTAGGGCGAGGTTAATTAAAGCGCAGTTAATTAAGGTAGCGTCAATTAAGGCACTCGAACCCGTGGCCTTTGGTCGGGAAGAACAAGTAATAAGAAGTAACAACGCATTCGAATAAGAATGTCAGGTATTTAATGAATGTTCCTTGAGCGCGCATGCTTTTGCCTGCACCCTCTTTGGCGTATAGTAAAGTGACTGTCAATTTTTGGTACTTTGACATGACAAGAATGTTATTTGAGCCCTGAGGAACTGAAATGTAGGGGAACCGAAGGCTCCCACAGAATAAGTCAGTGGCTCCACTCATGATGGGACCTGAAGACGAAGTCCCGTCGCAATATCGTGGGCTCTCTGGACAGCCTGGAGTTGAATGTGAATATTGCTGCTCTTGAGGGATTCCTCCCATTGCACTTTTGTGATGGGTGGAGAGGCGTTAAGGGCTGGGCACAACCAGAGCATGTGATCAAAAGAACATGAGTCCTTACCACATTTGCGGCATGACTGTGAGTGGTCAGGGTCTGTCCTGTTAAGGGACCGAGGAGTGGGATACGAACGGGTTTGCAGAAGTCTGATTGTGTTAGCCTGAGGGTTGTCGAATTTGGGGGGGGGGGGGGATTTTTTCTGCCGAGACGATAATGGGAAACAATTTCGTGAAAAGTATATAATTGGTTGTTGTGGATGTTGACCTCGTTCCGAGCCTGGCTACCCACGACAGCGCGGTACGTGACATGGCGCGCTAACCAATGGGACTGCTCGTTAGGATTCCATCCGAGCGGGTTAACTGAGCCATCTAGATGGGCTGGGGACCATGAGATGTGGTATCCTTCTTCGCTGCACTCCCTATTTCTTTGAAGTGCTTTGTTCACAATATTGTTCGCCTGTTCAGACACGCGGGCGGTCTAGAAGGATTTAACTGCTATGCGTGAGTCCGAGAAGACAATAGGGGGAACTTTTGCGCTGTGATAAGCCAGCGCGATCGCCGCTTTCTCCGGCAGATGGGCAAACTTATTATACACAGAAGCTGCATTAACCAGGTTGCCCTCCGCGTCTATAACCCACACAGCGAACGTATCGCCACTATTAATTTATGCCTCACTATAACAAATGTCATATCTGGCAGCATCGACAAAGAGGGCCCCTATTTTGTGCTGATTGATCTTTTCAAGGATCTTTTCAAACATCCACCCTTGTTATGCACTGGGTGGATGTTTCGCGGTACGGGGTCAACCATGATGCGAGTTCTGGTTTGCCCGGTCAAGTTAATTTTGGTCTCCGGTTCATGTGTGGGCTGGATAACCGCTTCTTCTAAAATCTTGATCTCTGGCGTAGAGGACGATATTCTCGTTATTTGAGCCGCTGTGTGAGCTATTAGCTCATCCATAGTGTTGTGGAGTCCTAGCTCCGGCAGCTTTTCGGTGCTCGTGGACTGCGGAAGGCCGAGCACGCGCTTGATACCGGTTCTGATTAGAGAGTCGAGTTTGACCTTTTCCGCCTTACCCCTTACCACGAATAAAATATCCCCCACGGTACATGTCTTTCAGGGTGAAATTATCTATAAGGAAACGAAAAATGAACCCATTAAACTAGAGACTTTCTATCTGCCACGTTTCAAATTTATAACGAAATCATCGTTTGAATAAGATATGGAATTAGCAAGGACGGCGAAACTACTGAAAACGAATGTTTGCAATTTTAAATTCATGTAATTATACTGTATAGTACATAATTCATCTAGCGTAATCAATATGTGAACTATACATGAAACATTTATTACCTTCTATAGGCCATAAATCTCGTAGATGTCCTCGTTAAGAAAATGTAAGGTTTGCCAATGTAAACATCATTCAAGTTCAGATCATTGTAAACGTTTTCTTTGTGCTGAAAAGTTCGATTATAGACTGTAGCATATGATTTATACTAATGCAGGACGAGGAATTGGCAGCGCACCGGCATCAAGCAGCAGCACAGCTACATCAAGCAGCAGATCTGAGCCTGGGAGTTCCGGGAACTATCCACAACCCACCGGTGTTGGAGCAGGCATTTATGGAATGCCTTACGGTGGCTGGTACTACCCAAAGTATAGCCCGTATGATCAATACGGCCCGTATGCTGAGCACGGCCCGTACCCACAGTACGGCCCCTACGGTCGCTACGCTCCGTACGGCTACGACGAGTATCGTCGGTATTCCTCCTATCCCAGAGTGTACGGTAATTTCCGTGACTGGAACAACGACTACGACTGAGCCGCCCGTTCCGGCACCGCAGCTGTTCTATAGCTGCGTCTCCTGTTACTCCTGTCCGTCTATCATGGTGAGGGCTCTTCACAGGTGTCATTTCTGCTGCTCATAAGTCATACACTCACTGTGCCTTGGCTCCGCATTTAGGCTACTATTCTTTCAAAAGTACTTACGACGCAACGCGCTGCTGAATGCCGATGTATTTAACGTAGCATACCCCGTAACTTTCCGTGCAAGCGGACAGCAATTGCAATATATATATATATATATATATATATATATATATATATATTGTTCAAAAAATATAAGCACGTAGGAAAAACATAACAGGACGTTACTGACGTTACGGCCGGGGTCCGGCCTTCATCAAGAGACTCTTGATGAAGGCCGGACGCCGGCCGAAACGTCAGTAAAGTCCTGTTATGTTTTTCCTACGTGCTTCTATTTTTTGAACTACTTTTGTGCCGGCTCCTGTTATTCTTTACTTCACTGATATATATATATATATATATATATATATATATATATATATATATATATATAGGCACCGAGGTTATGTTCACTACAACAATGGGTGAGTCGGCGAACGTAAGGCCTGAGAAACGTTCGGATCGACAGATGGCAGTAGCTGAAGGAGCTCTTTTTCAAGCGAAGCTTATTACGAGGCACATATTTCGGTAGCGTCCGGGTACGCAAAAAGCTATCATCATCAGCATTGGCTCGAGCGTCGTTGTCTTCTTCCGCAGCTGGCTCGTTGGCGCCCCTCGGTTGGCGCTCGTTGTCGAGCTCGGCACGCCCTCGCACCACTGCTCCCGCGTTCGTCGTCATCGTGTGCTTCCACAGCTGGCTGCGTGGCCGCTAATCATTACAGCGTAGAATATCGCTTCCCTTCTGTCGTCGTAATGGTGAGGCCGCGTTTACGGGGGTATGAGTCATTGCTTCAGGGGATATGAGCCATTCATTATCTTATGTCACAGACAGATGTCAAGTTGAAGCTAATTAATTTCGATGAATCGCAAGCGGCAATGGCGGGCGAATGCTGGACATATGCTGAACAGTACATAGATTCATGGCGCAGTTTTAGTTTTCCACCTTGAAACAAAATGATTCGTGTTATTGAGTTCTAGAATTATTATTGCTGCTCGGGAATCTGCAGAAATTTATATCTGCAGAAATCTGCAGAAATTTCAAAACTTCGATCTAAACAAGCCGCCAAACTGTAGCTAGTTTGGGCAATAATTTGCAGATAACTGTTGAACCTATAGTTACTAACCTTTAGAATAATAAGCTCGGTTCATTATTAAAACAATGAGCGAAATTTTAAGCTCTGTGTTTTAGCATAACTTGTCCTATTAAGCCAGTCATCGCATAATTGAAATAAGCTTACACCCAGAGCCAAGTTTGCTACAGTATATCTATTTTATTTTGCGCCAGAAAAAGCTGAGCTTGCGTGTACATTTAAGAAATGTTAACTTGAATTACTTTAATAAACCTTCCTCCGTACAACATGTTTGACCTTGTCATATAAACCTTTATATTAGCGACATTTACCAATCTATTGGGTTTCTATAAATTTTTAGAGTTCAGTGATGGATGATTTTTTTTCGGGGGGGGGGTGGGGGAGTCTATGCGGAATTTCACACAGCTAAATTGTATTTTTTTATTTAGACATATTTTTCTATCTCATACAAAAAACACTTATCGAAAGCAGAAGTAGCCATCCGGACACCCAGTCTATCTTTACCTGAAAACGAGCTGCTTTACCGATGACTGACATAGCGGCAGATCATAAAGGAAGTGTGGAAATGTTGCATGATACACCGACTAATACAAACACAGCATCTGAAGAGATCGCTAGATTACAAGTAGATGTTTCTGGTAATTTGGTTTTTAACTAATTAATTTATTACCTAACCAGGTTGCGTATTGTCAAATTCTTGAGCAGCAAAACACCACCATTTCTTTACAGTACATGCAGAGAATGCGCAGAATATTTGTAAATGCTGATGGCAGCCGTTTCACCACGATGTCATTGCCATGCTATGTATTTTCGAAGAGCGTTCGACCTCATAAGGCATGCGACAAATCAAGAGCAGTCAAAAGACGCTCCTAAGAGCCTGTATTGGGTTGCTAAGTCCATATCTAGCTGTGAAGGCTAGCCAAGGTGGCGCGTGCGTAGATATGGATCCCTTAGTGAAAGTCATGAGGTCACTGTTCGATCGAGGCCTTGGTGGCTGCTCCGCTGCGGGTAGAATGCAAAAACGATCGTGAACCGTGCCTTGGGTGCACGTTAAGGAACACCAGGTGGTCAAAATTATATTGAGTCTCCCGCTGCGGTGTGTCCTCACAACCAGATCGTGATTTTCGCATGTAAAAACACGACATTTATTTAGGATTTTTCTTATGCGACAGCAATTATATGGTCACTCCAGGTGCATTTCTACCGTCGGCGTCGCCGTGTGGTTCTGTATAAAGTACAAGCGCGGTAAAATCGTCGCCGCGCCCCGTATGCTGTATATATGTGCCAGTGATAGCGTGGGACGCTGAGCCGGTGATCGCGGCTCTATCTCACGCACGCAAGGACGGAAAGCGGGAAGGAAGCGCGTCGTCTTCTGTCGAGCGCCAGGCTCCGGGTGTAGGGTGGTATGGCTTCATTATCCTGGGAGCTTGGCTAGAACAGTTAACGCACGGGCTGTTCCTGCAAATGTCTGGCCGTCTCCATAGCCAATTTGTAAGACTGTTTTCGTTTATGTACTGCACGCGCATAAGTTGGATTCACTATACTGAAATTGATTTCTTGTCTCGTTCTTTTTTTTCAGCTCAAGCTAAAGTATGCTCTGCAAACCGTGGCTATGATGCAGAAAAAAATATATTGAATGTCAGACATATCTCCAACAATTACAGCTTTTATGTAGGTGCCTCGAAAGTTTATGAAATAATCCACACTAGAAGCGACGACCAAAATTCTTCAATAAAGCCGCTTGATAGAATTACTGTGGGGATTCAGGGTAATGCTACATTATACATGTGAGTCATCACGCCATAGTTTTACAATGCAACTCCTGATCACACCGTGTTCTTCCTGTATGAAATGAAAACGGTGGGTGTATGTGACGGAATTTCACGGTTTCCGTACATTAGAATAGCCTTTTTTTATTTGCTCTTGAACGCTTTGGCAGTGTGGCGACCCTCGTACATTCGTACTTGCCGACGGCATATGCCGCGTCTGGCTCCTCGCATCGTCTGCTAAATATGTTCCTGGTGTTTGTTGACTCGCGGCTGCACTGCGGGAAACACCATTGGTTCTTCGCTCGACGTGAAATGCAGACACCGCTTCGGCGAATATAAATTATGTGTTGAGTCAGCAATTCTTACATGCTTAGTAACTGTGTACTGATGTCCCTCAGCCGTTGAGATTCGACTAGCCGACTTCAACAACGGCAAGGGAACGCAGCTGAGATCCCTAGCACTGCCTTGTCCATGCGTTCGCTCCCTGCAACGTGAAATTTCCAATCAGAGCGTATCACGTACGCTATAGAAGTGCTCGAATTGCGCCGAGAGGCGACAGCTACCCGTACGCAAATACGGCGACAGTGGTAGGCTTAACTTTTCGTAACGCACAGACGCTGAGACGGAGACATCGGTTAAACTGTGCACGTATGTGGCTTAGAAATATACAGGTATGATTGCGATTAGCCTACTTTTGTTACTTCAGGTGGGTTGAGCCTGCCTGCCTATCTATCTATCTATCTATCTATCTATCTATCTATCTATCTATCTATCTATCTATCTATCTATCTATCTGTCTACATTCTTTCGCCGACGCTGGGGTCCAAGTTGTCTATCCGCTTGGGCCACTAGGTAGTTCACTAGGTAGGTAGGCCACTAGGTGCTCGTGGTCCTTTGTCATTCCACCTTCGTGATCTGACTCTTGCCATACCGTCGTCATCACGCCTTCTACACCGACCCTGTTTTTGTTATTGTGAGTGATGTTTTGTTAATTAGTTAATTAGTCGATTATGCATTTCATTTTTTAGCAAGTTTTTGTGCATCGCGCCGTACCTTAATTGGGGTAAGGCGGGAAAGACCAAACTCGACTCTCTAATCAGAACCGGTATCAAGCGCGTGCTCGGCCTTCCGCAGTCCACGAGCAACGAGAAGCTGCTGGAGCTAGGACTCCACAACACTATCGATGAGCTAATAGAAGCTCACACAGTGGCTCAAATAATAAGACTGTCGTCCTCTAAGCCAGGGATCAAAATTTTAGAAGAAGCGGGTATCCAACCCAGACATGAACCGGGGACCAAAATTAGCCTGACCCAGGAAGCCAGAACTCGCATCATGGTTGACCACGTACCGCGAAACATCCACCCAGTGCATAACGAGGGTAGAAGATTCGCGAGAGCCAAGTCGATCTTTAAAAAGATCAATCAGCACAAACTAGGGGCCCTCTTTGTCGATGCTGCCAGATATGACAGTGGGGATAAGTTCGCTGTCTCGGTTGTAGACGTGGAGGGCAACCTGCTTAATGCAGCTTCTGTCTATACTAAGTTTGCACATGTGGCGGAGGAAGCGGCGATCGCTCTGGCTTTTGACAGCGCAAAAGTTCCCCCTATCATCTTCTAGGACTCACGCACAGCAGTTAGATCCTTCTCGGCCGCACTCGTGTCTGAACAGGTGAACAATATTGTAAACAAAGCACTTCAAAGAACTCGGGAGTGCAGCGAAGAAGGATACCACATCTCGTGGTTCCCAGCCCGTATAGATGCCTCAGTTAACCCGCTCGGATGTTATCCTAACGAGCAGGCGCACCGGATAGCGCGCGATTTCACGTACCGCGCTGTCGGGGTTAGCCAGGCTCGGAACGAGGTCAACATCCACGAAGATCCATTATGTACCTTCCACGAAATTGTTTCCCATTATCGTCTCGGCAGGAGGACATTTCCACCCCCCCCCCCCACCCCCACCCCAAATTGAACAAACCTCAGGCTACCACACTCAGACTTCTGCAAACCCGTTCGTATCCCACTCCCCGGTCCCTTAACAGGATAGACCCTGACCATTTACAGTCGTGCTCCAAATGTGGTCATGACTCATGCTCTTTTGATCACATGCTCTGGTTGTGCCCAGCCCTTAATGCCTCTCCACCCATCACGAAAGACCAATGGGAGGAATCCCTCAAGAGCAGCAATCTTCAAATTCAACTCCATGTTGTCCACAGGGCCCACGATATAGCGACGGGACTTGGTCTCCCGGTCCCATCGTGGGCGGAGCCACCAACTTAATCTGGGGGAGCCTTGGGCTCGCCTAGTTCTCAGTTCCTCAGGACTCAAATAAAGTTCTTGTCATGTCATGTCATGTCATGTCATGCAAGTTATATCCGTCTCTTCGAGTAGACCAGCTCATGAACTAGATTTGTGTTATCTGCCACAGGCAACCTTTAAAAATTTTCGAAAATGTTCGCGGAAATACCCTGTATATTTCTGCTTCTGGTCTGTGTTCGTCTCTGTCTCGTGCGCCGAGAATCGCAGCAAACTTCAACTATGAAGGCCTTACTAGCCAAGCTGGAATGGCTAGAATGACCCTTATGAGATCGTCATTTTCTCAGCTACGTAGCATGGGCAATTTTAGTGGCTGCAGATTGCAATGGAAGCAGTCGGCTCACTCATGTATGCTGAGATTTATCCTGAGGACGCGGAACAGGACAGCGCATCGTCCCATTCATTGGAAGAACGGACTGCAACGAGGCAAGGAATACGGTGTCCGTCCTCGTTCTGCTGTGGGAAGCTCCTGTTTAATAGAGACGTTCTTTAGAGAAAAATGTAACCGATTACACTTACAATTACCTAATTATTTAAAAAATGCAAGCCCCACGACAAAAATTGAGCAATTACTCAATTTATTTGATCACTTCACTATTACTGTCTAGCCACCTTTTATTAACATTGCACACACACAGTAAACATAGCGCGCTTGATTGGCTCTTTCAATGCGTCCTGTACAGCCCTTCCCAAGTTTATTATCTGCACTTATAATTCCCATTTTAAGTTTTTCTTCGGTAATCTGCTCTTATTTCATGTTGAAGAAAATTTGTAGGCCTTCCTTATGGTATAACTAAGAGCATTTGAAGGGGAAAGCCCGAGCGGCGCAAACTCAATGACGCGACGACCACTTTTTTGCTGTCTCATCTTCACTCCGAGCACAAATTTTGCAAATTCAATTTTGCAAGTCATTCTTATTTCACCGAACGCGGACTTTGACTCAGCACTTATTTTTGCTCAGTCATCGTCACTCTATTGCCTCCTCTATTTTTTTCAATGCCAGTGCAATCGTTCGCTCCGCAACGGGAGCCGTACAGTGCATCTTAGGTGAGTGAGTTGTCGCGATGTGAAGCTACCCAGAGGGTTCGACTGCTTGCGTCACGCGTGCGTCTGAGCGCGCACCGCTGCCGTTCCAGAGGAGATGCTGTAGACGCTTGACCACGGTGGAAGAATATTTAGGTGTTGACACTGCGCGCGAGCGAGCGTTCAGATTATGTTCGGCCGCGCGTGGGCGCACCGAGTAGCTCTGCTGCAAGCAGATAGAGGGCGCCGCGGCCAGCGGTCCCAGCTCAGCGGCGCCGGCGGCTTGGCATTCCTCTGCCTCCGCTAAATTTTCGTTTATAGTGGAGTGAGGAAATCTCAAAGCGCGAAAAAAAATCGTTATTTCACATTAAAGTGATAAGTGCACCAGGCTTCGCTAAAATGAAAGTTCCTTGTGCAGGGCGTGGATGACGTGAACACGGATCAATCGGGCAGCACTCAAAGCCCACTGAAGTTACCCTCGCGCGCGCAATTTGTTTCGTCCGGTCTAGCCGTTCATCCAAGCATAAAAAAATGAAAGTGTTAGCCCACGTGCTACCCCTCGATCAGAAGAAAATAGTGACTGCACGAGAAAATGTATTTCATGCTTATCGCTGCTTCCATTCACTCTCAGAAAATCGTTCAATCATCGTTGCGCGAATTCAATGTGGCCGTGATATAAATTAAGAAATGAAACGGTGCAAGCTTCCGATATGCAATGCACTAGAGCAAAGTGGCTGTTCATGGCTAGAACTTAAGATGAGAATGCACATCAGCTATGTAAAAACTATTTCAAATGGGAATTTATTAGGCGGGACGAAGGCAGGCGTCTATCTTGAATTAGAGCATCACTACCACAGTTTACTGATGAAAACCTGAGCAAATGCCTTTTTTATTCCAATTCCACTTAACACAGACCGTGTATATTATTCATTGGGCTTTCGTCCATGGAGGACTGAGTGGCTCTTGCAAGATCTAAAAAAAAGAGGTGACTTTCTTTTTTCCTAAATTGCATATGAGAATGTGCCAATGTAAGCGTGTTTGACAATGCATGCTACAGCCTGTCCGCAAGTACACTTACACCCACCACACAATAATCCCATAGACCTTTTATTTATTTTTTTGCAAAGGCACAATACGAAAAAAACGTGTGCATGAAGCAGCTCGATAAATTTAATAGGTGATAACTATCCCAGAAGCTTGTGGTCTCATACACTCCCGCAATGGAAAAATGTATAAAAACATGCAAGCGTGTTATATACATGCACCGCACGCGCATTGTAAGTACACCGCACGCGCATTGTAAAAAAAAATCAGTAGCCAGGATGAAACAAATTTGAAAATCAGGCACACATCTGCACAGAAAACAGCAGTGTTTTACAGGGTGCACAAATATTTCAAAATATGCAAATGTCACGCAGCTGGACAGAACCATAGTAATGTTGTCGCCGTCCCTTGGAGATACTTGGTTATTTTTTACATTCCGCCTAATTAGATAATTAGTCGTATTTATTTATCAACTTCTCAATTATTATAATTAGATTAAAAGTGTCAATGAGAAAATTGTAGAGCAACATCAAAGACTCCCGATACAGCTTTGTATTGCTCAATACGCGCTACGTAGAAGTGTTTTTCCGAGCATGAAAGAAGCTCACGAATACACGCAAAGTGCCTCCAGCGGCCAGTTGCGAGGCAATATTGCTGTATTCGCGGGTTTCGTTCACGCTCGGAAAACACTTTTATTTATCACGTATTGAGCAACAGAAAGTTATATTGGGAGTTTTCCACGCTGCTGTACAATTTTCTTGTTCATACTTCTTATCCAATTATAGCATTAAAAGAGTTGATTAATCAGTTATGAAAATAATTATGTAATTAAGCGGAATAAAAAAATAATCTGAGTATCTCCAAGCGACGGCAGACAACATTACCTTGGTTCTGTTCAGCTACGTTACATTTACATATTTTCCAATCTTGGTGCATGATAGTAAACCACCCAGTATATATCTTTTACATGCAGCAAAATTTGCACAAACTACTGCGGCACACAGGAGGTTCTCTCTTCCGCAGCGGCTTTCGAGGTTTATTTGACCGTGTGAGGTTCTTTGGACAGTTTGGAAATAAAGTGGGAATCCTTTTATCGAGCGCTCCGCGTAATATTGCCACATGTCTAGCGCGGCGATGACGATGGCATAAGACACATCGGCACTTATGAAAAACAGCAAGAAGAAGAAGCAGTGACTAGCGCGCGCTATTTTAAAACCGTCCGTTCTTGTTACTGCCTCTGCCGACAATTGCGTTTCGTTTGTCCCTCGAGCTTTCGACGTCGTGATAATATGCCATCGATATCGTATCCTCTGAAAAATGGCTGGTGCAGACATGGTCTGTAGGCGTTAGAGTTCGGTCTGCCCTCAGATTTGCACGGCGTCACTGCTCTAGACGACCGCTGTCGGACGGTGCTGTGAATAAAGGCACACGCTCCGCACAAGTCAGGTATCCAGAATTGCAGTTCGGAACGAAGCACTTTCTAGCCATTTCAAACGCCCCTCAGAAGGCCGCTGCCACCTTCGTCGAGGGCCCGTGGCGACAATACCCAAGCACAAGCTCATGAAACGAACGCGAACAAAAATCGTGCCTTCAAAACAGCGCAACCGCACATGCAAGCAGGAAGACGAAGCAGCGGCAGCACGCGCCTTGCCGCCGAGGCTGGGACCGCATACCGCAGCGCCCTCTACGACGGCGCCGAACCAGCTGCAACCAAGCCGAACATAATCTGGACGCGAGCGAGCGGCGCTTTCGCGTGCGTTGGGGGGAGAGTGTCAGCACCTCTCCTTATTCTTACACCGTGCGCTTGACGCATCTGTGAGGATTACTTCCTCTGATTTCCGTCGTGAGGCGCCACCGAGAGGGTACTCTCCCCCACGACCATAAAGCAGGCGCGAGCGCTAGCCGACTGGAGAGAGTAGGGAAGGGCGATCGGAGAGGGTGGTGAACCGTTGGATTGGTCGTATCTGGCTGGCATTAAACAATAGAGGAGGCGCTGGTCACTCTAAACCCATATTATGTAGTCATTTTTGCAAGTCATCTTTGTTCACAAAACTCACAGCGTGACACAGCAATTTCTTGCTGAGTCACCATCACTCTGAAAGCACAATTTACAGTCACTTTTGCAAGGTATCATATTTTTGGCGAGTCACCCTTTTTATGATTCACCAAACTCGAACCGTGACTGAACCATTTTTTTTTGCTGAGCCACTCTGACTTGGACCATCAAATCTCACATATATTTTTGCAAGTCACTCCCCTACTTTATAACCCCTTGATTCACTCTTAATTCACACTTGATTCACTCCTGATTCACCCTATCACGGCCTTGGTTCATTTTCATTCACTTTATCATCTCGGTTTAGGTCCATCACACTGGGGTTGTTCTATTACTCCAAATTTCCAATTTTCATCTTTCTTGGTTCACTATAGTACCGCTTGATTAACCTTCATGCACTCATAATTCACTCTCATTTACTCTTCATTATCTTAGTTCATCTATCTAATCATTATCTTTCGTTTGACTCCTATCACTTATTAACCCCTCTAATTCACCATCAATTAACTCTTAATTTAAATCATTCACCTCTGTGTATACCCATTTATATCATTCTCATTACCATCATTACCATACTTACACCCATTACAATAATTAATTCTTGGTTCTTGGCCACCTTGCGGCTTTGTTTACCCATTTTCCTCGCGGTCATGCCAATTATCAGAATTAATTTAATGACTATCATAATCATTGATCAATATCTATATTCCTCATATAATAAACTATCGATTCATATATAATGATATGGGGTTTGTGATTACGTTAATGAGTTACCGATTTTATGTACATATTTTTTAGATTTTTGGAACCACTTTTTAAAGGTCACTTAAAAACGAAACATATAAGGCTTTCGCCTTAATATCTGCAACGACGCGGAAAGCTCGCTCGATATGTGCGCTGCACAGAATGGCAGTACACTAACGTACGAACACCTGGCTCACAATAAGATCTACTAACATACCACCATCATATTTTAACACGGGGCGTATCGATTCTGTGAACTGTACTGCATGCAAATAGACAGGAGACATTGAGCACTTTCTGTGGTCGTTCCCAAAATACCGGGATGAAAGGAATCGCTATTTTGGAGAACCAACAAAAGACGGACTTTCCGCATGCGTGCCTGCAGTACCTTGTGTTCAAAGAAGGGTCAGCTGTAGCCCAGAAAGAAGCGTCACGTCTTCTTCCATTCCTGGAGAGACTGGTTTAATGGACATGTGGTGACATACCGCAGTAACACTGTAAGAGACGCTCAGGCGAAGCAGTTGCTGGCATCGGTCGCCAGGCTAAACCAACCTGATGCTACAACCCATCACCTCCGCCACCATCACAAGATTGAGGTTACTCCATAACCGCATGCTCGCGATCTTGGTCTTCTGTGAAGCGCAGCGCTTCAATGTTGCTAGGGCTAAGGGAAGGCGCTCCTGGTAGGGCCAGGGGAAAACTCAATAGTCGTCCCTAGGTGGTTCCCAAGCAACAATGTCCGAAGTGGCCGTCGCAACCAAGCCATAGAAGCGCCGTTTCAATTTCTCGGTCAATATCTTGTGCACCCGGCGCCCTGCACTCTTTAGCCATTTATAGTTAGACGACTAAATGTAACGTACGCCAGCAAGCATTCACGTTTTTTGAAAAGGTTGTCTAACCTGTAATGTAATTTATAACCAAGCTCGGAAGCTCGCATGTGTGCAAATCTGCAACCCTGCCTTTTTTTAGACGATCGAAATTGGGCTGCAGGACGCTGATTGGGTGAAGGAGGTAACCAATACCCATGTTTGCATTTTTTAAACACCGTAATACCCGCCAAATTTAAGTGCTCAGTGCTAAAAAAATACAACTGGTTACATGTAATTGGTTACACAAAAAGCAATTGAATCACAGTGAGCGTTACCGAGAAAACAAAGTAATTTGTAAATTTGAATAGTAGCAGGAAAAGTATTTGATTACAAGTAATTATTACCAGAAACAGTAGCCAAGAAGAGCCGACGGCAGTGGTAAAGGCACGTAAAAGCGTGCGCCGCATTGTGAGAACGATGACCGTCGACGCTCGTCGCAATGGACCTTGTTGACGACACTGACAACGACACATTGGCGCGCGACGCTGGGCTCAAATTCAGCGATTTCAGCTCCGATGAGCCGGACATATAATAATATTCACACCCCACTTTTACACTTTCTCCGTTAAGGTCCTCAATCATTCGGTGTAATTCGTACCCATTGTTGCTGAATAGGACAATGTCATCTGCAAATCGAAGGTTGCTGAGACATTCGCCGTTTATCCTCACTCCTAAGCCTTTCCAGTCTAACAGCTTGCATACTTCTCAGCATGCAGTGAATAACATTAGAGAGATTGTGCCTCCTTG
Organism: Dermacentor silvarum; assembly: GCF_013339745.2. Taxonomy (NCBI): domain Eukaryota; kingdom Metazoa; phylum Arthropoda; class Arachnida; order Ixodida; family Ixodidae; genus Dermacentor; species Dermacentor silvarum. The sequence goes on along the minus strand of NC_051158.1, from coordinate 101,908,785 downwards.
CCTGACGCCTGTCTTGATAGGTATCTTTCTATTTTCTTGGGGAGAACCAAGGTACCTAAGGAATCGGTGTAGATATTTGTCAAGATATTCACGTATGCCTCTTGTACTCCTTGATTACGCAATGCCTTTATGACAGCTGGTATCTCTACTGAATCAAATGCTTTCTCAGAATCTATGAATGCCATATAGAGAGGTTGATTGTACTCCGCAGATTTGCTCTATTACCCGATTGATGACATGGATATGATCCATCGTGAAATATCTCTTCCTGAAGCCAGCCTGTTCTCTTGGTTGGCTGAAGTGCTGGCCTGATTCTATTCGAAATAATATTGGTGAATATTTTATACAATACTGAAAGCAAGCAAATGGGTCTATAACTCTTCAATTCTTTAACGTCTCCCTTCTTATGGATGAGTATAATATCATCGTTCTTCCAGCTTTCTGGTACATTTGAAGTCGTGAAGCATTGCGTACAAAGTGCCGCAAGCCTTTCAAGTATGATATCTCCTCCATCTTTGATTAAATTGACTGTTATTCCATCTTCTCCGGCAGCTTTTCATCTGGTTATGTCTTTCAAGGCCGTTATCACTTCATCGCTAGTTATAGAAGGGGCCTCTGTATCCTGTTCATCACTACTTCGAATGAAAGTAGCTTGGCAGCTCTGGTAACTCTACAGGTCAGTATAGAAATCTTCCGCTGCTTTTACTATGTCATCGAAATTGCTGATGATATTACCATGCTTATCTTTTAGTGCATACATCTTGCCTTGTCCTATGCCAAGTTTTCTTCTTACTGATTTAATGCTGCGTCCATATTTTACGGCTTCCTCAATCTTTCCCACGTTATTATATCGAATATCTCTTACTTTTTTCTTGTTGATTAGTTTTGACGGTTCAGCTAATTCTATCTGATCTCTTGAGTTGGACATTTTCATCTTCTGTCGTTTCTTTATTAGGTTCTTTGTTTCTTGGGAGAGCTTACCTACTGGTTGCCTTGGTGCTCTACCTCCCACTTCAATTGCTGCTTCTGAGATCAACCTAGTTACGGTTTCATTCATTACCTCTATGTTGTCTTCATCTTCCTGTTCTAAAGCTGCATATTTGTTTGCGAGCACCAGCCTGAATTCGTCTGCTTTTATCCTTACTGCGTCTTGGTAGGCTTGTTTCTTCTTGACTAATTTTACTCTTTCCCTATTCAAATTCTGAGAAATCCTAGACCTCACTAACCTATGGTCATTGCACTTTATCTTACCTAACATTTCTACATCCTGCACCTTGCTAGGATCGTCAGAGAGTAGGAAATCTATTTCGTCCGCTTCCTGTTTCTGCGCTTCCTGAAAGAAGGTATTCATAATTCGGAGCCTATTCCTTTCCGCGAATTCTACGAACATCTCTTCTCTAGCGTTCCTATAATCGATGCCGTAGTTGCCAATTGCTTGCTCACCAACCTGCTTTTTCCCCACTTTTGCATCGAAGTCGCCCAAGACTAAACTATACTGATTTGGCACCTTTCTCATTGATAATTCAACATCTTCATAAAACTGTTCTATTTCTTCATCATCGTGACTGGAGGTTGGGGCGTAGGCTTGTACTACCTCCATTCTTTACCTCATATTCAGCTTTATTACGACGACTGCTACCTTCTCATTACTGCTGTAGAATTCATCAATGTTGCCCACAATGTCCTTATGGACTAGGAATCCTACTCCGAATTCTCTCTTATCTGGAAGGCCACTGTAGCAGAAGACGCGGCCGTTTGTCAACACTGAATAAGCCTCACCAGTTATTATAACCTCACTAAGGCCAATAATATCCCAGGCAATACCTGATAATTCTTCAAATAGCCCTGCTAAGCTAGCCTTACTCGAAAGGGTGCGCGTGTTGAACGTTGCCAGGTTCAGTTTCCATTCGCCGCCTGTCCGGACCCAGAGATTCTTAGCACCCTCTGCCGCATAGCAGGTCTGACCGCCGCCTTGGTAAGGTGCTCCACAGCCGCTGAGATTTAGGGCCACGGGTAACTTTTAGCAGTCATTAGGGAGGAAGTGGCTGAATACTGCACCAGCGAGGCGAATTCCTGTTCTGGTGCGGGAGTGACTTTGTTGAAGCTTAGTGGGCCTTCCTAATGTGGTTGCACCTTGACTAGTATAGCCCCCTACCTCTCGGCGATATTTTTTTTGCCAGTGTCAGGGGCCACTCCATGCCTAAGATTTAGTGGATTGGAGGAGGATTCGAACTTACGACCTTCAGATTAGAGGCCGGGTGTTCTACCTCTGCTCCACGCCACTGCCGCAGAAGAAAAATAGAATGTTAAATAGCCTGGCAAAGGAACAAGAATTCAGGATCGCCAGTCAGCCTCTAGAGTCTGTAAAGGAACGAATCTGTAAAGGAGTATGTTTCTCTAGGTCAATTACTCACAGGGGACCCTGATCATGAGAAATAAATTTACATATGAATAAAATTGGGTTGGCGTGCATGCGGCAGGCATTGTCAAAACCTGACCGGGAGCTTACCACTGTCGTTGAAAAGAAAAGTGTACGATCGTTGTATTGTAACCGGTGCTAACGTATGGGGCAGAAGCTTAGAGGTTAACAAAGAATCTCGAGAACAAATTAAGCACTGCACAAATAGCGAAGGAACGTAAAATGTTAGGCCTAAGGTTAAGAGACAGGAAGAGAGTGGTGTGGATCAGAGAGCAAACAGGGATAACCGATATCCTAGTTGACATTAAGAGAAATAAATGGAGCTGGGCTGGCCTTGTAATGCGTAGGATGGATAACTCGTGGACAATTAGAGTTACAGAATGGATGCCAAGAGAAGAGAAGCGCAGTAGAGGACGGCAGAAAACTAGGCGGGTGATAAAGTTAGGAAATTTGTAGGCACAATTTGGAATCAGCTAGCGCACGAAAGGGGTAATTGGAGATCGCAGGGACCTAAATATAGGCTGATGATGATGATGAGCGTGACATGCTGCTGAGGGCTGCCGCTGCCGGCATCGTTGCGTACTACGACGGCGGCCTTGACACCGGCTCTTCTGAGCGCGAAAGCAGCGAGGACTCGTGCAATGCGACGTCGGGCGAAGAAGCTGTTCACCGTCTGGACGTGCCGTCGCGCGGACCGTTCGCGCATCCCGCGACATCACATGGACCTGGTATTCTATGCTGCTTACAATTTCAAGTGCGAGTTTGGCGAGCCAGTAACAGCAGGGCAGCACAACGCGATATCGGAACAACTGAAACTCGAAAGCGCGCGGCGCAGAGTCGAGCGAAAATGAAACCTTTAAGCCACCCATGTCGTTATGAAGGGTAACGCCAAAAAGTTTTTTTCTAAGAATCTAATAGAAGTAGACAAGTAGCATTTTCTTCTGTCTGATAATTCAAAGAAATTATCCTTTTAATCCGAGTGGTTGAGTTTTAGACGTTCTAGAGCATTGGCTCTATCACTTTAGCTTGACTTTTTATTTGCCTTTAGTGTCCCTGTAAACCGGAGGGCGGCCCGTATAGCGTTGACCAGAAGCTGCGGCTGGCGATGACGTCACCGCGCGTTGTCTAGCAGCCACTCTAAAACCCCTACATATAAAAAGTAGCGCCATTCTTAGATCTTGCCGCCACCGCGCTCACCCCGGCGTTCCCTCCTTGCCGCCTCCTGGCGCCCCAGCCTCCTCCGCTCCCCCATTGGCCAATCCGTGTCACGTAGAAGCACGCGTTGCGCTTTTGGATATTTTTTTTCTTTCCAGCGCGATCCGACTGCCATTCTCGGGCCTGTGCGACGAAAGTGCTGTACGCACAAGCGGATCAAACGTGTTAGGGACAAGAACTTCGTTGTGATGGCATGCTGCTGCGCCTTAAGTTGCCGCAACCGACAAGGCAAGGGCAAAAGGCTTTTTTTTTTTTTTTACCATCCGGCGTGCGCAAACGCTTGCTGCACACTTGATATTTGCGCCGTCTCGCATCGTCGCGTTGCTACTTCCAAAACGGCATTATTAAGACCAGTTACTGACTGACGAAGCAAAATCGCGCCTCAAAAACTTCTCCGCAGGGCGCGATGGAAGTTTTCCTCGGATTTAGTCTAGTAGCGCGTTAGCTGTCGTCTGCCACGGCAGGCCCGACGCAGGCGGCGCCACTGTCGATATCGCGCCTCGATCGCGCTGGTCGCGCCGAGCGCGATAGTGGAACGGAGGAGGAGGGAAATGGATGGCGCTACTTTTTATATATAGGGGCTTTAAGCCACTCGGCACAGCTGCGCCTCGTTTCGCCGCCGCTCCTGCCGCGCCGAGCTGCTACGACTGTGCACCTGCTCCGTCTAACCATGAAGTGACTTCGCGTTGCCTAGCAACCACATGTCCCTCGCTTCGCCTAGACATGTCGACGGTTCGCCAGGCCGCGTCTTGAAGCGAGTCGTGCGGACAAGCGAGAATCAGCGTGTCGGCGGCGAGGCAATCATGGATACCGTGCCGAAGCTGCAGCCAAGGAGAGGCGTCATCGGGTCGAAGATCTCGAATTTCGAGAACGAGAATGCGAGAGTCTGCGTTTGAGTGCCCTGGCTGTAGCTTGGTCGATCACAAGCTCCGCTGTGCTCTCCGACCTTGCTCCACTAGTGCAAGCTGCTCCCATTTTTTTAAACGATAGGTAGGACATTAGGCCATATAATAGCTACAGCTTGGTGGCGCAACCCACCGGCCCATTCTAAAGGGGACGATCCATCCATCAATCCATCCATCCATGCGTCCGTCCGTAGAGCCACAGCGTAACCGTCTTCTTGGCTAGAACCCATCCCTAGTAATATTTTCTTCTTATTTTATTTATGTTACAAAACGCTTGAGCATCATTCTACATTATTTTACAGTAATAGCCTGTGAAGAACCTACACTTTAGTGTAGGTTCTTCACCGCGGCAGATGCATGAGTGAGGTACGACACTAATGGCACTTCAACTAATGAAATGAATAACGTATATATATATATATATATATATATATATATATATATATAGGAAGCTAACAAACAATGACACGAAGGACAGCTTAGGGGAAATTATTTGAAAATCTTAATGAAAAAGGCGCATCACACCTGAAACCCGGTGCATCGATTGTGCTAAAGCATTATTAGACAGCTATGCAAATTTAGAGTAGTAGTTTGATCAGGCCGTATAAAGTTCAAAAAATTTGCTTACCAACTAAATCAGCAGCCATGGTGTCACGCGCGCACAGGCAAAAAAACACATCTCACTCGCTGTCCACGAACACTCGCTGTCAAAACGCTGGCGTGAGGCAGAGCGGCAGCAGCAGCGAGCGAATTGACCTTCGGGCTGCCTCTCGCTTCAACGCGAACTAAGCGACGAGGACACAGCGAACACGAAGTTATGAGCCCTTGGCGAGCCTAGACTCTGTGTTCGTCGCAGATCGCTTTCAAGATAGGGCCCCCGCGGTCGCGCTCAGCCACGCCACGCACAGTTGCCGCCGAAGTGCCATCCATTTTCTAGGGTATACTAGAACTAACCCTGGGAGTGTTAGCCAGCGCGACCACTCACGGCCATGACAGTGCATGTAGAACAACCTATCTACTACAGGCGTCATGTAGCACCTGAACTGTTTCGGTGAATGCAACTGGTAATAGAATGTCCGCCAAGCATTTCCATCGCGGTGTTACAGGTATAGCCCGATTTAAATCTTGTAATGGTTTAGCATAGTAGAAATGCAATGCATCTTTTACGTCAGAACGGGAAGCATTTCTGAAACTGGAAGCATAAAATGTATGCGGGGGAATGAGAGGTGTAAAGCAGGAACCCATGCTAGAAATAACCCTTTAAACAACGCAGTTTTGACCCCTTAAAACTGCACTACTTCAAGAGGCTCACATGGTTTTCGCCATGAATTCCTATGACCAGTTAGATAATAACAAAGTTTAGTTATTGACGATAACAGCAAAATTTCGTTATTGACGCAATATTTATTAACTGATAGAACGAAAAACGTGCTGCAATAACAATGCGAGACAAAGACAAGCGCACACGATTTGGCCTAGTTTGCCTCGTGCAGTTTTTGTAGCGATGACTTTCACAGGCCGATGTTATACCGTCCAGATTTCTGTCAGGGCACAGGTTACAATATCGAAACGGACAGTCTCATGCAAGATGTAGCACAATTTCCAGCCACTTTCAGAACTCAGCTTCATCCCTTTTGTTGAAAGTAGTAGCCGCGCACTTCAATAAATGCAGATCTTTCTTCGCCCCAAATCTTAGCCCTGCTATCGCGTGGACTAACAGTTACTAAATCCAGTATATGACGTTGAATGAGGTTTTTTATATTATTAGACAAGATACAGTACAAAGAAATATTAAACAGGAGTAGGTCCCGAGGTGACACACGGTAAGGGGACCTCCTGATGAAAATCCACATCATAAAACACACAAACACATGTTGAATGTGTCGTTTTTTTAAGGCTTTTAATCCCGCGAAGGACGGGACAATGACATTCCAGGAACTATTATGTTTCTTCACAGCAACGCAAGAAGCAATAAATCGTTGCTTCCGTGCGCTAGAACTACAGCGTATCTAGCAACTGAACAAAGCCTTATTTCACATCAGTTATATTGTATCGCTTTTCTGATGCACACGTGCTTGGGTCGTGTTCTTTGCGACCTTGTACTTATGCCGACCGACCCTGGCTGAAAGGGAGACCTCTAATGTCATTGGAACAATTGCGAGTATATTGCACGCAGCCGAAGAAGGCCCAGCTGCAATGTGAGCTTCAACGTGCGCACGCAGAAGCCTGAGTGTCAATGTAAAAGTAGCACGTCGCTTACCAAGCAAAGCTGTATTTATTGAGCAACATAAGGACTCTGTGTGGTCACAATATGCAGACAATTCTATATGTACCCCTTTCCTCCCAGGTTCAGTGGCGCACCAGGGCGAGTATGTACGGCAAAATGTGCAAAATATAAATACGCGAACAATGCAGGGCGCTGTCAAGTAAGGTTCAGATTGCCCTTGCAGTCGCTTCTTCTTTGTCTGCACGGAGTACGAAATATTTGTTTTCCTCCATGCGAATCCATAGAATTTTTCTGAGTAGTTATTACGACAGCAGTTATGAATGTTTGCCACTTCACCTAAGGGGATACTGTTTGAGCTAACTCCGGCTTATGACCCCGCCGGCGGGTAATGTTATAGGCCATGCATAGAGTGACCTAGAATATGGGAGAGTGTCCAAAGCGCCGGCTCCGGCGAGGGCCTTTTTCTGTGAACTGCCGCGCCGCGCCGCTGCTGCTCCGGACCCGTGGGCTTTTCGCGCTCTCGAAGCGCGCGGAAAGCGAGGGTCGTCTGCTACGCGCTGTAATTTTTTGCGTTCATTTTCTACGCAAAGCACTTAAACTGCCTTTAACTTCAACAGTGTGGTGCTGCATGGAGCTTACCCATCTTTGAGTGTTTCTTTGTGCTTGGGCAGCAAGACAATGCAAAAACTAACGTATCAAACTCATCAGCGCGGCCTAGCTCCGGTGCTAGAGTTCGGGAACGGGAACTGTGCGTGCGTAGAAACGCGCTAAATGAGCACGCACAAGGAAAGAACGTAAAAAAAGAAACTTTATTCGCATGGGTACGCGGGCAGTATCACCATGCTTGCAAGAATAAGAGTAACGAAAAAAGTAAATTACTCGCGCAGTCAAGTGAAACGTATACTTACGTGCGTGCAGTGACCGCTTCGCTCACCATTACGCGCTTTTCGCTCACGGTCAGTAGTAGTTTACAGCTATATGCACATGTATTTATTCGAATATTTTTTTAGCCACGACAGTATTTTATTACGAACAGAGCAGAGTGAGAAGGTGTAAGGGAAGCAAGACAAAGTGCAAAGACGGCCCTAACGCCGCAATATTGTTGGCTTATTTCGCTTCAAAGATTGCGTACACGAACAATTCTTGCTGTACACTATCTCTTCAATACAAACTTCGCGCATGATGTACCTTAAGGTTCACCGTGAGTGAAGCTTTTTTCAAATTCAGACATTCGAAAGAAATGCCATTCGATCCAGCCAATATAGCTAAACAAATATGTTTTTTTTTACATTGAAATGAATAGATAGCTACTACTGGCCTAGCCATTTAATAATTTGTTGTGTAAAAGTTATTACTGCAATAGCCTTGTTTTAATTATCCGTGAATCCTCTCTGAAATTACCAACATGTAACTTCTCATTACACCATAGTTATTGCGTAACGTGTGATTTTTTACATGAACTAAGAAGCATTCATGGCGCGTGACAATGTTTGTGCTTGCATTATATTGAGTGGAAAATCGTCTTGAAGATTACTGTCTTTGATGCACTACAAATATCGCTATTGATTCTACATATCCCTAAAATAGTTACCTTCAATAACAGCAAAAATGAAAAGTTTATGTTCTGGTGATTTGTTGCCTCTTTCATTACGTAACTACAAGTACTTAGTTATTGATCAGTAAGTATATTTGCTGTGTACGAACCAGCGAGCATACGCAATAAATATTCTTAAAGTTACTTTCATGTTAAAATTCGCTTAGTGTTTGCGCTCTTGCAACACAAGAAGGCGAAAGACGAGTTGCACATACGTAATCCATCATGTTCGTTTTCTGACGCTTGCTCGTAATTATGAAATGAGGCATACGTATACAATGTTGCACTGTTAGCGTTTCATTTATTTTGGTTTGTCTTGTTTTTTGCCGCGTATATTTCTTGCGTACCCTTTACCTATACACGCCGTGCTATAGCTTAGTGGCTTTGGTAGGTTGGACTGCTAAGCTCGAGGATGCGGGTTCGATTCCCGGCCACGGTGGCTTACATTTCGATGGAGGCGAAATGCATAAAGCACCCGTGTACATAGATTGAGGTGAACGTTCAAGAACCCCAGGTGGTCGAAATTAACGCAGCCCTCCACTGCGACGTCTCCCATAGCCATATTGTGATTTTTGGGTGTAAAACCCCAGAAATTATCATTACTATTATTACCCTTTACCTGTGCTCTCAGTTCTTCATGATATGTGGGTAAGTTCGACGCGTTGAGATCGAGATTGGCATTCAACACGTTTTTATCGTCACACCCACAGCATCAGAGGGATTTCTTGCCGTCGTCATATAACCACACGTCATATTGTTATCGTTAATCGTGACGTGAGTGCAAGTATGTCAAGTTACTAATGTCATGACCCATCAGTCATCTTAGTCACACATTTGTGCCTTTCCACACTATACTTTGGTATATATACCAAGTGAACGAGGCGCGAGAGTTACGCGGTTTGTATTTATTTTTGGTACCGCGGCATCGGCCAACAGACACATTCCGCTTCCCAAGAGCCCAGTTAATGATTTCGCCTTAATAAAGAAACAACAGAGCGCGGGATGCAGTCTTGTAAAGCAAATCGAATGCATCAAATAAAAGAAAGGAAACGATAGGGTGTAAAAGCGTTAGCATGAGCTAACCGTATCTGCTACGTTCTCTTGGTTATTATCGCGGTCTCCAGCTTCTTTCTCCTGCAGCACGTTCACGTTGCTCATTCCGCGCATAACTAAATGAAATAAGCGCGCGGAATGCGTTACTCAAACAGCCGCGTTAGCGCGGACCAAGCGAGCTAGAAGGAAATAGACAAAATACCCGTATTCACAGCCGGCAAACGCGTTCTCGGTGCGGTGAGTAACTGCGGTATTACCTTGCGGCGACGTGGTACTTAATATATCCCAAATTATCACGATGTTGGCTAATAGAAACCAAAATGACAGGCTCGTAGCAGACGCCCGCCGCCTTGGCGCGGCTTCCGCAGCGGAGAAAGCCCACGGGTCCGGTACGGCAGCGCCGCGGCGCGGGAGTTCACACAAAAAGGTCCTCGCTCCTCCCATGCATTCGCGCGGTGCTTTGGACACTCTCCCATATTCTAGGTCACTCTAGCCATGCAGCTATCCTGCGGAGGAAATAGAAGTGACATAGCAGACGAGAAAGAGGACGAGCTGTATCCCAGGCCGCGATCTCTGCTGTTGTGGTGCCACTCGCTGTCACTTGTAAATATTGTATATAAACCCTTTTTGACATATCATGAGTTATTGTTCCCTTAAAGGCCCCTGCTTGGGGTTTTACATAAGGGGGGGGGGGGGGGGAGTACACGTACAAAATACACTAACGCTGGTCAGTGATCAAAATATAAAAACGGGAAACACACATAAGACGTCATTCCAGTAATAAAACAGCAGTTAAAAAAACAGTGTAGACATGGTTTAACAAGGATCACTAAGACTTACTGTAACAAGGCATATTACCCAGCGTATACACACGGCGGCGCGCAATATATTTCACGAACACTTGGTACAGAGGATCAAAATGTAAAAAAGCATGATTAAACAAACAAGCAGATCCCCGTAACAATGTGTACGATTAACTCTTTGCACGTCAGTGACAGCTGTGCAGTGTTCCTGCTTTTGACAGCGGACGATGCATTTGTGGCACGTAGACAGCCACGTGAGAGGATGGGACAGAAGCGGCTGCTGTGAGTAATAAAGGTACAACCCCCCCCTTACTGCAGTATTCTTTACTGCGTGCTCTAGGGGCGCAGGACAGGCAAGGTTGGCGGTGCAAGAGTGAACAAGGCTCGACAGAAGAACGTACGCCTGCGCGCACATCAGACGGCTGATGGCCGCACGTAGGCTCGGTCAACCCACTAGCCGCACGCATTCGGCACCGCAGAACTTTGTTTCCGTCAAGCTTCACTTGCCATGAGAACAATATACCTCAGGCAGCAGTCGGTGTATTTCAACGCGTAACGACGTCCTTCTCTGTCGGACTGTTCTTCAGCGCGCTGTGGCTCGTCACATCTGTGCAGTGCGTGGCCGCCCGAAACGTGTTCAATAAAGCAGCAAAACTTTGATTTCGGCGAGTTGGTTCATAGCTGTTCAAAAGGCACAGCGCAACTGAGACGGGCACAAAGAAATATACAACCGCATCACAAGCGAAATAGAGCAAAACGATTCCTTAAATCCACGACCAGGATACGTGCTTGTACTCATAAACTGCAGATGGGCTTGACATAGGTGGTATCGCGATGGAATACACCGCGAATGGATCCGTCGTTCGGATCATTACGGCGCGCGAACGTGCGTGCAGCACGGCGTGGTTGCGCACCGAATGCGAGAAATGTAAACAACAAAGGAGAATCTGGCACAACAAGATGACGGCAGTAACGACAACTTCCGGCGTCACTGAGCTCCACAAAAGTGACGTCAGGGCCTGTCCTCAGTTTTTAGAGCAAAGCTGTTTGTGGCTAGGGCTCTGTGAGCTATTTGTAACCGTCAACAAATCTGCGTGTGCAAAAACTTAGCTCCCAAATGTGTTGCAAAATCGCTTCATTCCATTCAAAAGCTTATACTTCTGATCACTTAGATATGAATCTTCAGTAGATTAGTTATCAATACGCACCATTTTTATTATCAGTAGACTCTCAGGCAAATAATAAGGGTTTCCTAAACATTTGCCGCTGTGCAACCCGCGTCGGCCATGTGTACGCTCACACCGCCATCTCTTTGTCGTCGTTCCAAGCACTTGCGTGTCTAGGGGCGCTATAACGTAAAATCATTCCAAACTGTTTTGATTCCAGTTTCTGCAATCAGCCTCCACGATTGGTAAAACATTTTCGGCCACTCCCAACTTGGCCTGTCTTTCACGCGACGTCACGAAAACCGCGATAGCTCCCCATCTGATATAACGTGTGCACGCTGAATATGCATGATTGAACCGCACGAAAGAAAAATAATCATTCCTGATTCGACGCCTTTTCACCATTATCCCTCTGCTATTGGTCCAATGTTTTCTGGCTACGCCCACTTCGCCTGTCTGTCACGCGATCTCACAAAATCGCGAAAACTCACCACGTCAGAGTGACGTGTACGCGAAAAAAAATGCATTAATATGCCGAATAAAACTGAAGATTTTTCTGAATAACCAGAGACTGCCCCGTTCCGACAGGAATAGAAGATGGCTGCGCGCCGATCGCTCATGCCCTCGCTACTCGCACCTGCCGGTGAGCATGTATTTATTTGCGCATGATAAACCTTTTTGCGTGGCAGTAAAACGTTATCAAGCCCTTTCGGACTCCATACGGCATAGCTCTGGCAACTCTTCCTTGCTGAGGATCCGTTTTAGCGGCTTTCTTATTATTCCGTTGCACGCCGCCGCGATTTTCAACCAGCCACCGCAAGCTAAGTAAGGCAAAGCGGACCAATCACGAAGCCAGCACCACCCTCTTCATGCGGTGATCTATTTTCAGTGTGCTGGCTCGGCCCCACCGAAACCCTCTCCACTAGAGCATACTCCTCGCCTCTTGCCAGTCTATTAGATAAGAAAAACCGCTAAGTGTAGTGTGGAAAGTGTTTGATTGGGTTGTTCAGACAACGCTGCGGGTCACCGACCGGTGCTTGCGTCGGTGGTTACGTAAATTTTACGTCAGGAGTTTGGAATCAAAAGAGTTTGGAATCATCTTACGTCATAGCGCCCTAGTTTCCTTCCGCTCTGCCGGAGTGGCGGCCCCGTTGCGCGTGTCTAGTTTCCTCCGGCTGCCCGGCGTGGCGGTAGTCTTCCACGCGAATATATGCCTGCCGATCAAGACCGCCGATCAAAATAAAGGTCTGTGTGCGTGTGCCTTTCTTCGGTATGACAACCGTCACCGCTCAAGAAAAATAAAATCTGATCACACCTTTGATATAAATTCTGTATCCCCTCTATGTCATGTGCTAAGTGCTTCGCTGGTAATCCACCTTCACAGCAGTCGGATGGCGCGTGATTTTATTCCTTCCTCCATGAATCTGTATCTGGCGTTAACGCGTTCGTAGCATCTTCGAGTAAGCATATACAAACTTCACTGCTGGGCTTTGGTGGTGCTGCCACAGAAAGTTGTTGCCAGGTATAGATTAAACAACTATAGGGATGACAGAGGCCTACATCCGCTCAGGATGATCGGGTTTAGGCGGAAGCTCTCCGCGCAGGACGTCCTGCTCCAAATAAAACATCACATCCTCGACGCGCGGGGCAGAGGAACGGGACTAAATCCATCTTAGGGCTAGACCACCTCAAGGCCTTCGACAATGTTACGCACAAGGCGGTCATGGAGATCCTCCCGAACCTGAGGGTGGGCCGCAAAGCCTACACCTACGTCCGGGAGTTCTTCTCGAACGACACAGCTGAAATCACAATAGGACCCATGAAGTTGAACGACATTGAACTGTGATAGCAGGAGAACGCCATAGAGCTCGGTATTGTGTCCCTTTCTCTTCAAAGTAGCCATGATAGACCTGCCGAAAACAATCAGCAAAATCCGGGGCCTCAGCCACAGCTTGTACGCCGACGACATAGCATTGTGGGTCACAGGCGGCACCAAGGCCCACTTCGAGGAAATCCACCAGCGGGCCACGGAGGCTGTCGAACGCTTCGTGACGGAAAGGGGGCTTAGTGGCTCCCCGCAAAATTCGGAACACCTGCTGCTATACCCTACGACCAGGAAATCTTATGGAGGAACACGGAACATAAACATCAAGGCGAACGGAGGCCTGATGCCCATCGTAGACCAGATCAAAGTCTTAGAACTCCGTGTGCATGCGGAGGGCAGAAACATCGATAACATCAAAGCGCTAGAGAACAGTGCACAGCAAAGACTAAGACAAGTCAAACGGATTGCTAATACGTAATGAGGGAGGCCGGCCTATTTTGTTTAGTACAGGCCTTCGTCTGCAGCTGCGACGTCTATGTGGCACCGCACCTAAAATTTGGCGCAGCAGAAAGAAACAAGATGGAAGGCATCATAAGACGTGCGTACATGCCTGCAGTTGGTGTCCCAATCACAACATCCAACGACAAACTCATACAGTTAGGGCTACACAACACGCTAGACGAACTAATCGATGCACACGCCACCAAACTATACTAAAGACTCGCACAGAGCTCCACGGCGCGACCCATTCTACGGAAACACAACATTCACTGCGAAGCGCAACACGGCACGAAACACAGCATTCTACTAGAGACGAAAAGGAACTTTAAAATTCCTCCACTGCCCAATAACTTGCATCCGCAGCACCACGATGAGCGACGAGAGGCAAGGGCGTGCAACATTCACCATATATACCAGGACACAGAGGGCGTGGCCTACGTAGACACCACGCAATATGGATGACGCAAGGAGTTGTCCCTCATAGGGGTAGACGCGGACGGAGAACTCGCAAGTGGTACCATGAAAACGAGCAGCCGCGAATTAGCGGAGGAGGCAGCCATAGCATTACCGATGGCCTCCACCAAAGCTATAATTATCATTGACGACTCAAAGATCGCAGTTCACAATTTCGCGAAAGGACGCATCTCGTCAGAGGGGCTAAAAGTTCTAAATACTAACGGCGCCCACCATCGCAGGACGATCCAAATTATTTGGGTGCCCGCGCACAGCTCTCACCCCAGTGACGAGGCGGCTCACAGCGTAGCTCGAGGACTCATTCGCCGAGCAAGTGAGCCGGCCCAGCCGGGAAGGAGAAGAGACCTCATTGTCCGCTACAAAGAATTCAAGGGGCACTTAGTTATCCCTACGAAGATCAATGCGAAAGCATTGCGACCACCGCTAGATGCCCATGCTATTTCAGCACAGCTCTTACAGATGCATTTCCTTCGGCTGGACCAGTGTGGAACATACCCAGTGCTCCTAGTCGGCGTCAAAGAAATTCTTCGAACAGCGGCGCTTACCCAGTACCACATATACAGTGACCGATGTCGGGCATGAAAGAGGTCGTGGGTTCGAGTGCCTTATCAAACTATATATTAAATTAACTGTGTCTTAACTTTGCCACAATTAACATCAAAAGTAGTGGGTTCGACTTCCACAAAAGGTACTGGGTTGGAGTGCCTGAATTAACTTTGCCTTAACTAACACCAAATGTCGTGGGTTTCACTCCCACCAAAGGTCGAGGGTTCGTAGCCGTTTTGGACCATCGTGTGGTGATGGCAACGCCGTATTTTCCACCTCATGAGCTGAGTAGTGCTTTCGGTTTAATAAACCGCCAACCACTATCGGCTGGGACAGGTCCGGTACCCACCAGTTCATCCAGGGATAACCAAGATACAAGGTTATGGCCTGGCGCCTCCTGCGAACAAACATGTATCCGAACCCGGCGGCCTGCAGCAGGTTCCACCCAGGGCAATACGACGATCAATGCAAATTATGTTAGGGTAGGGCGGATCTGCCACATATTCCATGGTGATTGTCCAAGGCGGCTTCTTTCGAGGGCCGCAAAATTGAAGACCGGGAGCAGTGGCAGACGCTCCTGTTCAGCTGAGACCAGCGAGACCATGTCTGGGCCGTCCAGTTGGCCGAGGTAGCCGCTGAGACCCAGGGGATCTCGGCCGTATGCTAGGTGGAGGGGGGCTGCGTCCTCCGCGATATTACTGGTATAAAAGAACGTTAATTCTCTTTGGCTCTTGTCAAGAAGCTTTAGCGTAATGTAACATTAGCGTTTGATATAGCAGGGCGTCAAAGCGGAGTGCGGACGGATGCATTAAGACCAACCTCCATGCAGCGAACCTTCGCGACGAATTTCACGTGACGAAAAAATCTAGCGCGAAGCGCGTCGCGAATTCGTCGCACCACACTCCATGCAACCAAGAGCCGGCGAACGCCGCCGACCATGCGGTCGACGCAGCCCGCGAGGAGTCATTGTGGCCAGACGAGATAGGCTACGAGAGCGACGTTGGCGAATGAAAGTAGAAGGCAGAACAGCACCTAAATGAATGTTTTTACACGTAAATTAAGGCACCTGACCTGAAAAAGTGCGTACAATAAGTATTTGCTGTTAGGCGGAACCTATTTAGACTAACTTTTTTTTGTGTGTGTGTGCGAATGCACGGCCCGTCTGTATTTCGCTGATACTTATCCCTCGTCTGTCACCCTGTGTTTGTTTACGGTTCTCATCGCTAGCGCGCAGCAGAGTTTTTCTCCCCTCAGCTTCCGCCTTCGAGCCTGCCCTGCCATCAGGGAAACACAGAAAGCTATTAGACAGTTTTAGTATAGCGTACGCTATACGATATAGTACACCGTACGCTAAGCAGGGAACGTTTCTTAGAGTTTAATTGGCCTGCGAGATCTTCCGATCTCAGAGGCTATGTGCCATCGTCACGCCTATCTCTCGACTTCACTGATAGGTGGCGCTGACATATCTTGGCTTGGCTAGGTGGCGTATGCCACCGCCCGATTTAAAGGGTTCAGCCTCATCCAACCATCCATCCATCCATCCATTGGCTGACATATCGGGGCTGATTTTTTCAAAGCATTGGGGTTTAGGGACAATGAAGGCAAAATAGACTTTAAGCGGGTAGAAATAACCAAACAGTGGTTATCTGAGTGGTGGATAAAATCAAGGCAGGGGTGAAATTTCACCCACCACAAAGTACAAAATATGTTCATAGTCATGGCTAGGTGGCGTATGCCAGCGCCCGATTTAAAGGGTTCAGCCTCATCCATCCATACATTCCTCGTGACGAGTGAAGCCGACGGGAGCGGACGTGTCGAGTTGAGGTGCCGTTTCAGCGCAGCAGGAGCAGCGCGCCAAAGAGATAAGTTTTCTTATTTATATTTCTTCTTTTTTTGGAGGGTTAGCCTAGCCAAGCAATCTTTATAAATTATTTTCATGCTTTTTCACTTTCTTGGTCTTCTCGCTTAGGTAAAGAGTAGGTACCAAATTGTTTTCTTTTTTTTTGTCACATCCACCCCTTGTTAGTACGAGATGATGGTTGGTACTCGGGGAAACCCACGCGTGCGTTGTTCTGAGTGCGAGCGTTCTTACGCGTTGGAAGAAACGCGGTTTAAGTCTGCACGCGAAGCGAACGGCGCAGATTTCATCTGTAGGATGTGTGTGCTAGGGTCGCGGCTAGACCGTCTCGAGCAAGAGAAAGATAAGCTAGCTAAGCGGGTTGGAAAGCTAGAAAAGGAACTTAAAAGCGAGCAGAAGCAGAGGAAGGAGGTAGAAGAAAAGCTAGTGAACGTAGAGATGCAGCTGAGGGCCACCATTCAGCAAAGCAATGGTGAACCCATCGAGGCGAGCACCGTGAATGGAGCTGGCCCCGATGCGAGTGCAGAGACCGCCGAACCCGCCACGCCGGGAGGCAGTGGAGGAACCGTCAGTGATAGTCACGAGGGGGATACCACTGACGCGGCCGCGGAAGAGAACAAAGCCAAGGGCAAGGATAAGAAAGGAGAGGGCATTGTGACCTCGGGGGCAGCTTTCGGCGGTGAGGGGGAAGAAAAGCGTCGAGTAGTCTTTGTTGGGGATGCCAACATGCGTAAAGTAGAACCGGCGATAACAGAGAGGGTAGGTGCAGGCGAACGAGTCCAGGTTAGCGCGCTTCCGGGAAAGCCGATTAGAGAGGGAAAGCCGATTGTTTGCGCTGTTACGATCCTTAGGATGAATCCCAACCAACTGGCCCAACTTGCCGTCTTGTTGTAGAGAGGTGATAGCGAAGGCCAAGGAACGCATGTGGGACATAATGGAGGAGAGACACCTAGTGGTGATAATGGGCGGAGTGATTGACGTACTGCACGGACGAGGAGCAGGGATCACGAAGAAAATTGGCAAAGGGGTCACCGACCTGCGGAATGTTCCTACAAGGAAGTGCAAATCGCGGTGTGCACGGTGCCAGAGGTGAAAGGCAGGGCTATGAAATTGAAAGGGCAATTCTTGCAGTAACAGGGAAATTTGGACTCTAGCTAAAGGCAATGAATTTTACGGTCATTGACATCAACCGAGAAGTGCACCGAGCAGGCCGCGAAGGCGCTTTTGTGCGTGACGGGATACATTTTAGCGAAACGGGTAGCAACACCGGTCGGACGTCGATTCGCAGCACGAGCTGTAGCTTTTTTAGGCGGGCCCCAGGCAATCAGGAAGCAGGATTAAGTATTGAACGAAGCGAAAACCAGTAAAGGGCAGAATTCGATGACCAGGAGTCAGGAAAAGACGCAGAAAGGATAAGAATATAGAAGGTAAAATGCGCTACATTAACATGCAGGGTGGTCGCAAGCAGGAAAAATGGCTGGAAATTCAAACGCAGCTGAATGATGAAGCGATTAGCGTGTACGCCTTGACCGAAACGCATCTAATAGATTTGGAGCAGCCGCCTGTTATTGACAATTTTGTATGGGAAGGGTGCAACAGAATAACCGAGTCAAGGAAATTCGGAGGCGTAGGCGTACTAATTAGGCGAGGTCTGAAGTGGCAAAGAGTAAACGAGACATGTAAAGAGCATTTATGGATTCGCGGCACATGGCAAGGTAAAAAGACGTGGCTGGGAGTAGCTTACCTATGGACAGGTAGTGATAGCAGAGAAAAAAATAAGGAATTGGTTGATTGCATTAGAAGCGATAATAATGAGTTCAGTAAATCGGGCCAGGTGATATTCGTGGGAGATATGAACGCATACATGAACGATTTAGACGGATATACTGATTACAACGGCTCTCTAGAGCTGGATCTGTGTGATGAACAGAACCTTGTAGTAGTTAAAAGGGAGAATAAGTGTCATGGACAGGTAACGTGGCAATGCGGAAACAGGCAGTCATGTATCGACTACGCCTTAGTCTCGGAAATGGTCTACGAACAACTAGACCAAATGATAATAGACGAAAATGAAAAAAATTGCCTGCGAAGCGATCATAGACGTTTAGCATTAAAGTTTGGGCGAGATACTAGCGCCGAACATGAACCAATAGCCTCAGAGTTTTTAAAAATGAATGACGAGCAGATAAAAGAGGTCGCGAACAACATAGAGAAGAAAATTGAGAATTTTCCTACAGCAGTCTGGGAATATAAGGAACTGGTGGACGTTATGCAGCATGAAATAAGGCGGACACGGCAAAACAATTGTCGGATTGGCAAGAGGAAACCACGTAAGTGATGGAAAAAGGAAATAAAACAAGCTATAGAAGAGCGTAAAGAGGCATCTAGGGCTCATCGAGAAGCCAAAAAGTTGGGATTACAAGAAGAAGAGGTGCTCCTTAGATGGAATACATACCGAGAAAAGAAAAAGGTTGCGAGTGAGCTCGTGCAAGAGAAAATTAAATGCGCAAGTGAACGTTGGGTGCATAACATTCACAAAAGAGACAAAGGCGCTCCAAAAAGATTCTGGAACCATATAAAAGCACTCGGAGCTCCAACTAAAAACTTGCAAACGGCTATAAGGGATGAAGACGGTAACATCTACGAAGGAGATGATGCGATGCGGTACATCACAGACATTATCAGGGATAACTTCGGCACGAGAAAAAGCGTAGTTCAGACAACAGATCGAGCCACAGCAGAGAAGCCAGAGAGATCAAAATTTAGCATAGAAAGCTTTTATTGGAAAAAGGCAACAGAAACTGTCCCTAACAACACCGCAGCAGGACCCGATGAAATCCCAATACAGCTAATCAAGAACCTCGGTCCAAAAAGCAAGGCACTGCTGACTAATGCCATAGAGCAAGTGATTAGAACAAATAAAATTCCCGTTGGATGGCGTGAAAGCAAGATGAATCTCATCTACAAAGGCAAAGGAGATAATGATAAGACGAGCTCGTACAGGCCAGTTACAGTAACGTCGGTGATATATAGAATGGCAATGCAAGCCATAAAATTAGAACTGTTGAAGTGGGTGGAGAAAAACGATATACTGGGGGAACTACAGAATGGGTTCAGGCCAGGCAGACGCTTAGAAGACAATATGTTTGTACTAAGTGCATAGAGATTTCAGTACCTCAGAAAAGACCTTTATGTGTAGCGTTTCTAGATATTAAAGGAGCTTATGACAACGTAGACAGGGAATCGTTGTGGGATATTCGTCAATACGAAGGCATAGATGACGATTTCGTGGAGCTGCTGAGGGAGATATATAGAGACAACCAAGTACAAGTAGTATGGGAAGGTAGAAAAGGAAATTAAATGGTGGGAATTCACCAAGGATTGAAGCAAGGATGACCTCTGTCACCATTGTTGTTCACGCTTTACGTCAAGGGTATAGAAAGACGACTGGAAAACAGCGAATTAGGTTTTGATTTATCCTTCATGCGTAATGGACAAATGGTGCAACAGAAGGTCCCTGGACTGATGTACGCAGACGACATTGTGCTACTAGCGGACAATGAAAAAGATTTACAAATCCTTGCGAATATCTGTGGGAATGCAGCGACAAATCTAGGTCTTAAATTTAGCACAGAGTAATCAGGAATTATGATCTTTAATGAACACACGAGTAACTTCGTGGTGTCAATTCAACAGCAAGTAATACCCATAGTGACACAATATAAGTACCTCGGCGCACATATAAACGAAGGAAAGAATTACTCAAGCAACCACCAAGATAATCTGAAAACAAAAGGGAAGCGGAATGCAGCAATAATGAAACACAGAGCCCTGTGGGGCCACAATAAGTATGAGGTGGTGCGTGGAATATGGAAAGGAGGAATGGTGCCAGCGTTAACATTCGCAAATGCCATTATATGCTTAAAATCGGATATATGGCGGGTTTGGAAGCTAACAAAGATCAGTAGGCCGGTTGGCTTTGGGAGCCACGGTAGTACCACAAATGAGGCAGTGCAGGGTGACATGGGTTGGCCCTCTTTTGAAGTCAGAGAAGCACAGAGCAAAATTAGTTTTGAAGAAAGGCTCAGGAACATGGATGAAAATAAATGGGCGGCTAAAGTGCACAAGTATCTCTACATGAAAAGCGTGGACACAGAATGAAGAGGTCAAGGAAGTCGACAACCAAGTACAGGATAATCGAAACTGTAAATAGACAACCAGGAGTCATCAGAAAGAAAGTGAGAGAAATAGAGACCGTGAATTGGATGCAAAGAATGGAAACAAAAAGGACAATGGGAATTTACAAGAATGAGAAGAAAGAAATTAGAAGGGAAAATCTGTACGATAACACAAAGGGCAGTGCCTTGCTATTGAGGCTCGAGCCGGTTGCCTAAGGACGAAAACATATCGGAACAAATATTCGGAACTAGATGAGACTTGTGTATGCTGCAGTAAAGATCCAGAAACCACTCAGCACATCCTGATGGAATGCGACGGGATCCACCTGCAGCGAGAACCGTAGGTAACGTGCAACTCCCAGAAGCGCTTGGGTTTAAAGTGGAAGGAAACAAAACAGA
>NC_051158.1:101800118-101887522 GCF_013339745.2 Dermacentor silvarum | reverse complement strand
GGAAAGCTAGAAAAGGAACTTAAAAGCGAGCAGAAGCAAAGGAAGGAGGTAGAAGAAAAGCTATTGAACGTAGAGATGCAGCTGAGGGCCACCATTCAGCAAAGCAATGGTGAACCCATAGAGGTGAGCACCGTGAATGGAGCTGGCCCCGATGCGAGTGCAGAGACCGCCGAACCCGCCACGCCGGGAGGCAGTGGAGGAACCGTCAGTGATAGTCACAAGGGGGATACCACTGACGCGGCCGCGGAAGGGAACAAAGCCAAGGGCAAGGATAAGACAGGAGGGGAGGCCATTGTGACCTCGGGGGCAGCTTTCGGCGGTGAGGGGGAAGAAAAGCGTCGAGTAGTCTTTGTTGGGGATTCCAACATGCGCAAAGTAGAACCGGCGATAACAGAGAGGGTAGGTGCAGGCGAACGAGTCCAGGTTAGCGCGCTTCCGGGAAAGCCGATTAGAGAGGGAAAGCCGATTGTTTGCGCTGTTACGATCCTTACGATGAATCCCAACCAACTGGCCCAACTTGCCGTCCTGTTGTAGGGAGGTGATAGCGAAGGCCAAGGAACGCATGTGGATGATAATGATGATGATGATGATTTATTGGCATCCCCTTTGAAACGGGGGGGGGGGGGGGGGGCGACAAATAGTCACCTAGCCTGCTTGATTTATTCAGGTATATTATACATGTTCTTTATCTAGCATTTTTGTATACCTCTCATTATTTTTATTTTTCAAAAATTTACCTTGTTCCGCTGCCTATGATTTTAAGAGATCAGGTCGTATCCATCGTTTCCCTGCTTTTTTTCCACCAGTACTCTAATCGTCTCTTGCTGATCTCTACGGCTGATCTGTTTATGTTTCCTTCCACTTTAAACCCAAGCGCTTCTGGGAGTTGCACGTTACCCACGGTTCTCGCTGGGTGGATCCCGTCGCATTCCACAATGTGTCGCATTCCTCCATTGTGTGGGACACAATGGAGGAGAGACACCTAGTGGTGATAATGGGCGGAGTGATTGACGTACTGCACGGACGAGGAGCAGGGATCACGAAGAAAATTGGCAAAGGCGTCACCGACCTGCGGAATGTTTCAAAGGAAGTGCAAATCGCGGTGTGCACGGTGCCAGAGGCTGAAAGGCAGGGCTATGAAATTGAAAGGGCAATTCTTGCAGTTAACAGGGAAATTTGGACTCTAGCTAAAGGAATGAATTTTACGGTCATTGACATCAACCGAGAAGTGCACCGAGCAGGCCGCGAAGGCGCTTTTGTGCGTGACGGGATACATTTTAGCGAAAGGGTAGCAACACCGGTTAGACGTCGATTCGCAGCACGAGCTGTAGCTTTTTTAGGCGGGCCCCAGGCAATCAGGAAGCAGGATTAAGTATTGAACGAAGCGAAATACCAGTAAAGGACAGAATTCGACAACCAGGAGTCAGGAAAAGACGCAGAAAGGATAAGAATATAGAAGGTAAAATGCGCTACATTCACATGGTCGCAAGCAGGAAAAATGGCTGGAAATTCAAGCGCAGCTGAATGATGAAGCGATTAGCGTGTACGCCTTGACCGAAACGCATCTAATAGATTTGGAGCAGCCGCCTGTTATTGACAATTTTGTATGGGAAGGGTGCAACAGAATGACCGGGTCAAGGAAAGGCGGAGTCGTAGGCGTACTAATTAGGTGAGGTCTGAAGTGGCAAAGGGTAAACGAGACATGTAAAGAGCATTTATGGATTCGCGGCACATGGCAAGGTAAAAAGACGTGGCTGGGAGTAGCTTACCTATGGACAGGTAGTGATAGCAGAGAAAAAAATAAGGAATTGGTTGATTGCATTAGAAGCGATATTAATGAGTTCAGTAAATCGGGCCAGGTGATATTAGTGGAAGATATGAACGCATACATGAACGATTTAGACGGATATACTGATTACAACGGCTCTCTAGTGCTGGATCTGTGTGATGAACAGAACGTTGTAGTAGTTAAAAGGGAGAATAAGTGTCATGGACAGGTAACGTGGCAATGCGGAAACAGGCAGTCATGTATCGACTGCGCCTTAGTCTCGGAAATGGTCTACGAACAACTAGACCAAATGATAATAGACGAAAATGAAAAAAATAGCCTGCAAAGCGATCATAGACGTTTAGCATTAAAGTTTGGGCGAGATACTAGCGCCGAACATGAACCAATAGCCCCAGAGTTTTTAAAAATGAATGACGAGCAAATAGAAGAGATCGCGAACAACATAGAGAAGAAAATTGAGGATTTTCCTACAGCAGTCTGGGAATATAAGGAACTGGTGGACGTTGTGCAGCATGAAATAAGGCGGACACGGCAAAACAATTGTCGGATTGGCAAGAGGAAACCACGTAAGTGATGGAACAAGGAAATAAAACAAGCTATAGAAGAGCGTAAAGAGGCATCTAGGGCTCATCGAGAAGCCAAAAAGTTGTCGCAATTTCACCTGAAAGGCGTAGCATCGATTGCGATAGAAAATTTGTAGAGAGCTATACAGAGTAATGATAGTAGCTTGATCAGCTGTATAAACTTCGACAGGCAGCAACACCGGCAAAACACAGAACTGTTGTCGACGCGGCGTTTTGCCCGCGTTCGCACAAAAGGCGTGCGGCGTTGGTGACTGTTGCCGGAGCCTCTGATATAAATAGGCACTTGGTGCCGCAGCTAAACGTCGCCTCCCTTCCCCCCCCCCCCCCCTAGTGGCCTTTCGCGCGTCGGAAGAAGGCGCGTTTGCTCTACATATATGGTGAGTGTAAACGAGGAAACAGACGCCTACTTCTGCAGCCCTTAAGGGAGCACGGCGCAGAACGCGCGTTTTGTTCTCCGCCGTGGGTTCACTCCCCGTGAAAGCGCGCGTCCCTCGCGCCCTTTCACTCGCACATACAGCGTTCGGCGGCGCGCGGCGACGATTTAATCTTCATTGACGTCATACGGAACCTCACGGCGACGCCGACGGCAGAAATCTGCTTTGGAGTGTCCATATAATTGCTATCGCAATAAAAGTTGGGATTACAAGAAGAAGATGTGCTCCTTAGATGGAATACATACCGAGAAAAGAAAAAGGTTACGAGTGAGCTCGTGCAAGAGAAAATTAAATGCGCAAGTGAACGTTGGGTGCATAACATTCACAAAAGAGACAAAGGCGCTCGGAAAAGATTCTGGAACCATATAAAAGCACTCGGATGCTCCAACTAAAAACTTGCAAACGGCTATAAGGGATGAAGACGGTAACATCTACGAAGGAGATGATGCGATGCGGTACATGACAGACATTATCAGGGATAACTTCGGCACGAGAAAAAGTGTAGTTCAGACAACAGATCGAGCAACAGCAGAGAGGCCAGAGTGATCAAAATTTAGCATAGAAAGCTTTTATTGGAAAAAGGCAACAGAAAATGTCCCTAACAACACCGCAGCAGGACCCAATGAAATCCCAATACAGCTAATCAAGAACGTCGGTCCAAAAAGCAAGGCACTGCTGACTAATGCCATAGAGCAAGTGATTAGAACAAAGAAAATTCCCGTTGGATGGCGTGAAAGCAAGATGAATCTCATCTACAAAGGGAAAGGAGATAAGGATAAGACGAGCTCGTACAGGCCAGTTACAGTAACGTCGATGATATATAGAATGGCAATGCAAGCCATAAGATTAGAACTGTCGAAGTGGGTGGAGAAAAACGATATATTGGGGGAACTACAGAATGGGTTCAGGCCAGGCAGACGCTTAGAAGACAATATGTTTGTACTAAGTGCATAGAGATTTCAGTACCTCAGAAAAGACCTTTATGTGTAGCATTTCTAGATATTAAAGGAGCTTATGACAACGTAGACAGGGAATCGTTGTGGGATATTCTTCAATACGAAGGCATAGATGACGATTTCGTGGAGCTGCTGAGGGAGATATATAGAGACAACCAAGTACCAGTAGTATGGGAAGGCAGAAAAGGAAATGAAATGGTGGGAATTCACCAAGGATTGAAGCAAGGGTGCCCTCTGTCACCATTGTTGTTCACGCTTTACGTCAAGGGTATAGAAAGACGACTGGAAAACAGCGAATTAGGTTTTCATTTATCCTTCATGCGTAATGGACAAATGGTGCAACAGAAGGTCCCTGGACTGATGTACGCAGACGACATTGTGCTACTAGCGGACAATGAAAAAGATTTACAGATCCTTGCGAATATCTGTGGGAATGGAGCGACAAATCTAGGTCTTAAGTTTAGCACAGAGAAATCAGGAATTATGATCTTTAATGAACACACGAGTAACTTCGTGGTGTCAATTCAACAGCAAGTAATGCCCATAGTGATGCAATATAAGTACCTCGGCGTACACATAAACGAAGGAAAGAATTACTCAAGCAACCACCAAGATAATCTGAAAACAAAAGGGAAGCGGAATGCAGCAATAATGAAACACAGAGCACTGTGGGGCCACAATAAGTATGAGGTGGTGCGTGGAATCTGGAAAGGAGGAATGGTGCCAGCGCTAACATTCGCAAATGCCATTATATGCTTAAAATCGGATATATTGGCGGGTTTGGAAGCTAACCAAAGCTCAGTAGGCCGGTTGGCTTTGGGAGCCCACGGTAGTACCACAAATGAGGCAGTGCAGGGTGACATGGGTTGGCCCTCTTTTGAAGTCAGAGAAGCACAGAGCAAAATTAGTTTTGAAGAAAGGCTCAGGAACATGGATGAAAATAAATGGGCGGCTAAAGTGCACAAGTATCTCTACATGAAAAGCGTGGACACAGAATGAAGAGGTCAAGGAAGTCGACAACCAAGTACAGGATAATCGAAACTGTAAATAGACAACCAGGAGTCATGAGAACGAAAGTGAGAGAAATAGAGACCGTGAATTGGATGCAAAGAATGGAAACAAAAAGGACAATGGAGATTTACAAGAATGAGAAGAAAGAAATTAGAAGGGAAAATCTGTACGATAACACAAAGGGCAGTGCCTTGCTATTTGAGGCTCGAGCCGGTTGCCTAAGGACGAAAACATATCGGAACAAATATTCGGAACTAGATGAGACTTGTGTATGCTGCAGTAAAGATCCAGAAACCACTCAGCACATCCTGATGGAATGCGACGGGATCCACCCAGCGTGAACCGTAGGTAACGTGCAACTCCCAGAAGCGCTTGGGTTTAAAGTGGAAGGAAACATAAACAGATCAGTCGTAGAGATCAGCAAGAGACGATTGGAGTACTGGTGGCAAAAAAGCAGGGAAACCATGGATACGACATGACCTCTTAAAATCAAAGGCAGCGGTACAAGGTAAATTCTTGAAAAAGAAAAATAATATTGAGAGGTATACAAAAATGCTAGATAAAGAACATGTATAGTATACCTGATTAAATCAAGCAGGCTAGGTGACTATTTGTCGCCGCTCCGTTTCAAAGGGGATGCCAATAAATCATCATCATGATTCCCTATTATGAGAAACGAAGAAATTTTGAAGCAAGGGAGGCTCAGAGTAAAATTGATTTTGGAGAACGACTGAGGAGAATGGAAGAAAGTAGACGGGGTGCAAGAGTATTCAGGTATTTGTACAGGCAAAGCATCGACTCACAGTGGAGGAACAGCAAATATGCGACCGGTATGGCCAGCAACATAGCAACAAAGAACGTCAAAAGCAAAGTGAGAGAGGCTGAGTCAAGGTTATGGGTGGCGGCAATGGAAAAGAAACCTGCTATGACTAACTACTTCAAAAGAAAAATGGAAATCAGGAAAGAAACAATTTATGATAACTCAAAGGGAAGGTCCTTACTTTTCGAAGCGAGATCAGGATGCCTTAGAACGTGCACGTATAAAGCGAAGTACACCAAGGACGGAGCCGCAAATGCTTGCTGGGTAAAGCTGGAGAAACGGCGCAACATGTTTTATTGTAATGTGAAGAAGTCTACCCAGCTGCAAGTCTAGGCTCTTCTGACCTCCTTGAAGTCCTTGGGTTTAGGGATAGCACGGGCAAAGTAAACGTGCCAGCCAGGGGCGTAGTCAGAAATTTTGTGCGGGGGGGGGGGGGTTCACCGGCCCGACCGGGGGGGGGGGCAAGCTTCTGTTTTCCTCTAGGTCACGTGATCGATAATAAATAGCGGTAGTTTAAGCAGACTCTATACATGTATATCAAAGACATGGGACCGCCCCCCCCCCCCCCCCTCGCGTGTGCGTGTGCTTCTGAAGAAATTAAGTAAAAAGTAAAGTAAGTTCAGTAAAATACAGTAAGTACGACAGGTACAGTGGGCGTTTGGAGCAACGGTCCCTCATCGCGCCACTGAATGGACCAGTCTTCGAAAACGCATCATTGAGACGACCCGTGCGATCGGAGAAGACATCATTAATTGTTTCATTAATCATTTCCGTTAAGCGAAGGTGGCGTCGTCCTCGTCGGGGCGAAGTGCGTTTCACAAGTCAAGGACGGCTATACGCGTGAAAATGCACGTGTGACCAGGCTATACCTACTCCCATGGCAATAGCTTGTTCGCTGCGTCTTTGCGCTAGAAATCTTATTACGCGCAAAAACGCGTAAAGCTTTTTTTTTCGAAGCTTTCGTCGCCCTGCTCCCTCATACGAGAGGGTTGCATTTCCTGCGGCAAGTGCATGGGCCGCAGCCGCTGTGTCTTCCGCTGTGTGCGAACGTGCAGCCGTCATTTGCCTTTACGTCAACAGATTCAGAATTGTACAGAATATTTCACCGCACAGCACAGATATGGCATGTGTACGCATTTTAAGTAGTGCGTGCAACTCATTTGTGCTTCACTTACGCCGGTGCAAACAGGAAGCGGCCTTGTACCTCACAGAATCTCGACTGATTGGTGTACTAGCGATGCAGGAATGAACTCCGGTATTGTTCAGTGCATAGTGCACATAATCAATTTCTCAGGACGCGTGAACTCCGAAGAAAACTGTCAGCGCCTGCAACAAGAGTTTACTTACGCTGTACTGCGCACAGCAGTAATTCATGCTTGTCGGCTGTCTGTTTCGTGCATTCTATTGCGAGTCGGTGGAATTTCACTGCTGTCATCAACCCCTTCGTGTGTGCATTGCTGGTTTGGGATTCCACAACAAAACAGCAACTACCAGCCTTCCATAATTGCTGGTTTGGGATTCAACAACACAACAGTAATTACCAGCCTTCCGTAGGGGCGCAATCGCAAACAAGAGACGTTTCTCGCGCAGACTATCCTGCGCGAGCGCGGCCTTACCGGCACCTGAAGGGAAGCGGCGGAAATGTATACCGGAGATTTCGACCACCTGGGGTCTTTAACGTGCAACCTAAATCTAAGTAAACGGGCCTCGAGCGTTTTCGCCATCATCTAAAATGCGGCTGCCGCATTTGTTGCTTCATTTGTTGCGCATTTGTTGCTTCAGAATGCGGCCACCACATTCTCGCCCAAAACTACACAGAGTGTCAAAGCATTGACAAACACCGTGACAGTTTTTTCCATATGCAGACATGATTCGCTGTAAATTACCAACCCAAACGGAAGTGCCCAGGAATTAAATTGTGATAGTAGCACCGGTTTCATGAATTATGTCAGCGCGCAGCGACGAAAACAAAGGGTGGTCAAGTAGGGGGGGGGGGGGGGTGCGGAAAAAATTTCGGGGGGGGGGGTTTGAACCTCCCCCCCCCCCCCTGGCTACGCCTCTGGTGTCAGCTGTAGAGCTTAGTAAGTGGCGGTTGGAGATTTGGTGGCAGAAAAGTAGGGAGACCACAAACAACGAAGACGTACAGAACCAGAGTTCGCAGTAATGGTTCAAAAAGGTTGATGCTTGTATTTGTGTGTTTCGCAAAAATAAAGGTAGGACATTAGGCAAAATAATAACAAGAGTTTGGTGACGCAACCTACCATCCCGTTTCAAAGTGGACGCTCATGGCATCCATCCATCCATCCATTCTCTCGTTAGGCTTCGTGTCGTTTGAAACAAGAAGCGATCGCGAAAACTCCACAAGGTTATCCACAATACACTGTCGTCGAAGCGGCCTGAGTCTAAGCGAAAGCCGTTGACGCAGTCATTTGCTACGAATGAAGTGAATTCTACAAAAGCCACGCGAAATTCAATTCGAAGCGGGCAGCGAGGACCACCGCCATGGTTTACGTACGTGGCTTGCGAGAAGGCTCTTTCGTCTCCTAAAGTAGCGAGCCGCTCATATACCGCACCTACGCGATGCTTCATTTCGCGTTTTTCTCGGATGTGCCAGTAAATTACACCCT
The DNA here is from genome assembly GCF_013339745.2 of Dermacentor silvarum. Classification (NCBI taxonomy): domain Eukaryota; kingdom Metazoa; phylum Arthropoda; class Arachnida; order Ixodida; family Ixodidae; genus Dermacentor; species Dermacentor silvarum. The sequence continues at coordinate 101,879,301 of NC_051158.1, read as the reverse complement.
GCAAACTTCAAACGTCTTTCCAAAACACGGCGGTACGCAAGGCATCATGTTGCGGGTATGCATGGGCAGAGCATCATCGGGAAGCGAAGCCTCTAACTACGTAGATTACACAAAACAAGCAGTGACCACATATCATTCACTAGAACATAGAGGCAGAACAACCAACAAGGATGTGAAACAGCGCTGGAAAACGAGCGTTTGAAACGAAGGGTAGGAAAGATGGAGGCGAGATGCAAAAACGCCAGTCTGCTTGCGTTGTAGTGCACGTTACAGAACCCCAGGTGGCCAAATTTATCCGGAGCGCTCCACTACGGCGTGCCTCATAATCAGAAGTGGTTTTGGCACCTAAAACCCCAGAAAGAAGAAGAAGAAGGGTAGGAAATAGCTGAACAGAAGAAGAAATTTAATGCACTTCAGGTGACCAGCGTTCTTTCGGAAGACGAACCGGTACCACTCTTCGGTCCTGCCTCGGGTGTTGTCAAGTATCGGGCGGCGGTTATCTACTGCTCTTTTAACGTCTCGATTGTTCTTTTGATTCATTTATTGTTCTTTTTTCTTCACCTTTCGGATTATTGTGTCGCGAGTGTAAGCAAGTCAGACTAACCTGATGTCTCTTTCTTCCCCCGGTCAAGGAAATTCCCCTTGGCTAGCTTCAATCCCTCCCCGAGAGTGTCCGATATACTCATTTTTACGCAGTGGCAACAAAAGTGTCCCTATGGCTCTTGTGCCTACAAATGGGGGATCGATACAGATGAAAAACCCGAAAGCGATTCAGGTGGAGCTTCGAAAGGCCTCCTGCCAGTTCCAAAAATCACCGAGGTCGGCCAGTTTGGTCGCGGTGGTATTCTTTGCTGCTCATCGGACCAGGAGTGCGTTCGAGACCTTCTAAACTGTTCTGAGTTTGCATCGAATCCGGTGAGCCCGTTTATTCCACCACACCTTGCATGCTCGAAAGGCTTAGTTCGTGGGGTCGACGCAAGCCTGGACCCCTCAGAAGTACTAGACTTATTTTCAGTTGCTGGAGCTGTATCCGTATACCAGTGCAGCCGAATTATTGAGAACAAGAAGTCGCCTACGGAGTCGGTGATTGTTACGTTCGCGGTAACAGTTCGTCCAACTGAAATCAAGGCATGGCCCCTAAAATACAGAGTAGAGCCACTTTCCCCAAGACCACTATGTGGAGAGAATCACGACAGCACAGAATGTACGTCTCAGGAAGAAAACTGTTGCCTATGCAATGAATCACACCCTGCAGACTATTCGAACTGTTCTGCAAAGGAACGAGAATTAATAATACTAGAAGTGGTGGAACGCAGGCGTAGCTCACGTAGGGAAGCAGTTACATAAGTTCAGGGAAGATCCCAGGGCTACGCAGGCGTAACAGCTCGTCACACCGCTAGTATGGATGTTTCTCTATCCAAGGCCATAGCAGAGGCAGTAGAGAAAGTTATGGAAAAGGCTATGGAACGACTTGCAACAACTCTTTGTGAGTCCTTGACACAAATGATGACTTGTCAGATGGCACAGGTCATTGGTGCAGCCTCTACCCAAGCTCCTGCATACCAGGTTGCTAATATACTAAACCTAACTCAAAAACAAACATCGTCGTCAAACTCGTCAGCTGACTCCCCTTGCGCAGGACCTTCTACTCATGTAGAACGGACGGTACCGGAACCCCTAACGGAAGAGTATGAAGACTACCAGGATGTAGACATGGAGCACAAAAGTCTAAAACGCACACGATCTCCTCCCCACAAAATTTCTTCAAAGTCAAAAACTCAAAAATATGAAAAAGTGAACCTTTCCAAGAAGGACTTTTTGAAAGAGACTATTTTGGATCCGGCGGTTTTCGCTACCGTTCTATCTTCACCATAGGTTCTCTAAAAATCTTGCAGTGGAATTGTCGTTCAATTGTTTCTGCTTCTACAGATCTATCGTATATTTCTTCTCAATTTTCTCCAGACATCATTATCTTACAAGAAACCTGGCTTTCAAATGGTCAAAAATATTCCCTAAAATATTATCGAATGTTTTGTTTGGATCGGCCTGCCAGAGGTGGTGGCGTTGCTTTCTTGGTTTCAGCCAAATTTAGTCACAAAGCAACGATATCGTATCAAGGAATGTCTACCGAATGTGAAATTTTAGCATTAGGCATTTCACTCCCAGACTGCTCCCATTTTAGCTTTGTTAATTTATATTTGCCAGCAGGAGTGCAGGATACATTTTCTCTAGACACCGTATTAGCTTCCTGCAGAAAAGACATAGTATTCGCTGGTGACATTAATTCACACCATGTGTCTTGAGGTTTTAAAACTGATTCAGAAGGAAAACGCCTGTGGGAATGGACTCTTGATAATAATCTATCTTGTCTAAATTCGAAAGTTACTACCTTTCTTCGTGGACAGTCTCACTTTCTCCAGATCATCTTTAGCTTTATCATCGTGGAATACTATAGACTGTGCTACGAACAGCGACCACCTTCCAATTATTTTTGAAATTGATTTCCGTGTGATTTCTCTTAGAAGGAAAAATAACTCATTTATAAAGTATAACAAACTTCAAAAAGACTTGAAGTCTACAATGCTTTCACGTACGGATATGCAAGAAGATATTAGGGCTCTGAGCCTTTGTGCAATTTTAAAGCGTTCTGCGAAGAATGCAACAGTTAATTTAACCTGCAACACAGGTAAACCATTAGGTCTGTGGTGGAATTCAGATTGCGCGAGAGCCCACCGAAAACGAAAAGCTGCCTGGAAGCAACTTCTTTGTAATCAATGTCCAAAGAATTGGAGTGATTACCAATTTGTTGCTGCATTATTCAAGCGTACGATAGCTAAAGCCAAAGAGGAGTATGATATGAATAAATTCAATTATCTGTCAAAATAAAAAAACAAGAAAGCCCTTTTTAGGTTTTTACGCTCTCGAAAAATGATTCCAGTTCCAGCAAATATTGACTCTTTTGTGCTTTCGCCACGTGAATTATCCGAATTATTAGAAAATATTGGAAAAAGACGGGACGACAGGTTCACTTCAATCATTCCACCATACATAGTGAAGCCGTTACCACTAAAGGAATTTAGGGAAGTCACAACACAAGAACTGGCGGATGTTGTTCGCTATCTGCCTTCTTCAGCACCAGGACCAGATGGAGTTACCACTGCCATGATAAAAATTATGTATGAATTGTCCCCAGAAGAAATTTTGAATATGGTAAATTACTCTTTAAAAATGCATGGATACCTTCAGAATGGAAACTTGCTAAGGTAATTCCGATACTTAAAAAACAGGGAGGTGGATATGATTTAGATAATATTAGACCGATTTCCCTCACATCAAACTTAGTTAAACTAATATAACGAATTTTAAATTGTCGAATTACGACCTACATTTCTGAAAACTTAATACTTATAGCCCCTGTCAAATTGGTTTTAGATCTGGGTGCTCGTTTGGTGGGCGCACGTAGACTTAGAGAGTCGCATACAACTTGCTGAAGAGAATATTCAGCATTAGTGACCCGAGATCTTGCAAAAGCTTAAGATTCCGTGGAACATGGCATACTGATAAAGCAATTAGAGAATTACAGGTTTCCGAAATACATCACGGCGTGGTTGTCTGAATTTTTAAGGGAAAGAGAATTCCTCTGTTTTCAAAACGGATGTTCATCGTCTAGGTATAAGCAGCAGAGGGGAGTACCACAAGGGTCATTATTATCTCCTGTTTTATTTAATATATTCTTAAGCTCCATCTCGCTGCTCCAGGACATTCATTTATACGTTTATGCCGATGACATCGCTTTTTTTGCATCGAATGCTGATCTACATTCACTTTATCAAATGTTACAAATTACTTATCTATTCTTGAAACTTGGATTGAGGCCATACATATGTCGCTGAACGTTAGTAAAAGTGCACTCCATCTCTTTCCTTTAGATGTTCCCGTTCACATTTCACTGATGTATCGTCAAGAGTTCATTCCCCAGGTGGATTCTCTTAAATACCTGGGTATTACATATGATGGAACACTAAACTGGAAAAGCCACATTGAAAACGTAGCATTTAAGGCAACTCGGGCTGCAGGATGGTTGCGTAAAATCAGTAACCGACGATATGGGTTGCGAAGAAACACATTAATTAGGATATATAAAATGTATGTCCGACCAATCATGGAATTTGGATGTGTCTTATTTTCTGGCTGTCCAGCTTTTAAAATTAAACCTTTGGTACTATTAGAAAAGGAAGCTCTGCGTTTGTGCCTTGGACTCCCTAAGTTTGTAACAAACAACGTTCTCTATATGGAAGCGCGATTACCATGTTTAATTAGTAGACTCAAAATCCTTACTGTCCAAACGTACCTAAAGTTTTACGATTCTCCTCAAAGAAGATCAATGTATGTTTTCATTAATGAACCAAGTCCGTTTTTAATAATCATTGGTCGCAACTGCACACCCCTCAGATCCTATTCGTACAGGCACAGCTAACACCACTGAATGTACAAATTCAATGTGTTCACCCAATAAGTCAATCCACGAAAAACCTCCAAATTGAATTTGACGATATTTTCCCCTCGAATGCTAAACTAATGCCATTCCAATATTTAAATGACCAATTACAAGATTACCTCTCTCACCAGGAAACAAACAATATAGTAGCCCCTGACGCTTCAATGTTAGACGAAAAGGCTGGCGTAGGCATCTTTTCTCCTTCTCTTAGTTGGTCCTTTTCTATTCGCCTTCCGGATTACACGACTATTTTCAAACAGAATTATTGGCGATTGTTTTAGCAATGCGAAAGCTACCCCCAAATGAATTATCAGCTGTCGTAGTAACAGACTCTCGGTCGTTATGTATTTCGCTTTCCTCGGCAACGAATACAACTACCTTAAATGTGTTTCAAAATTTAGTCCCTACAACGTTACAAAAAATTAATTTGCTCTGGGTTCCTGGACACTGCGGTTTATACATAAACGAAATGGCAGATTCAGTAGCCAGAACATCTTTAAATGGACCTGTGCTTCATATTTTACCGGATACAGCTTACGTCACTGCATCGAGATTCAGAACGTTTTGCCTACAAAATGACTTAAGCAAATTATCGCTGATCCCATCTACAGACTTTCAGCATCTCGGTTTTGGCTGGAATAATCAGTGGTGTCCTTCTCGGCAGTTAGAAGTTACATTCTCCAAATTACGCTGTCGCATCCCGGAATTGAATTTCTATTTACATAGAGCTGGTCTGACGATGTCCCCTGTGTGCCAAAATTGTAAGGAAATTGAAATAGACCACTACTTTTTATTATGCCGACGTTATTCAAACCAGAGAAAGATGTTACTCGAAGCTCCACTCTGCAAAATTGGATTAAGATTAAATACACCAGTATCATTATCATTTGGGGCCACCACCCTCGGCTATTGTCACAGAGACGTTTGTTGCGCAGTGTTTCAATTTTTTTACAGAAAAAAGACGATTACCCTGTTAATTATTGTAACTTTATTCTACCTATCAGATCAGTATTCATTTCACTGAAATTGGTTTCTCCAAATTCGTTAGTAACATTGTACTGTTTCTGACCTTGATAATAACCTCATTTTTCACCCTTCAGTTAGTCTGACTGCTCGTTGGCACACTACTCTAGTTATACAAAAATTTCTTTGTTTTTGTTTTTGCCTTCTTTTATTTTGTGTATCTCATTGTCAAAAAGAATTTTTTTAGCTACCTACTGCCGCCCGATTCTTGGCCTATCCCCCTCAGTGGGTGCGAGCCATGATAAAGGATCATCATCATCATCATCATCATCAGCTGAACAGTAGCGAAGTGTCGACAACCAAAACTCCCGTCGATGGGCCACTGACGGAAGTCAATCTCTGCGCTGTGGTCCGATTGGTCCACGCTCTCCGCCGCGCGCGACGACTTCTGGTGGCGGCGGTTCGCTGGGCGGCGAATATCTGGAGAAAGTGGATCGGCTGCGAACAGTCATTTTTTGGACGTGGGGCGGCGGGTGGCCGTCGCCGAGCGGCCGCCGGCGAAAGTTCGTCGCTTTTTCGCTCCATTGAGGTTGGCCTTTAGGCTATCTGTACGTAAGCCGGCTTCATCGCAATGGTCGATTGGCATTTGGAGCGTGTGGACATTGTCGATGCAGCGTCAGGTTGCTTAATTCAAACTCCAAAACGCACGTATGGCACTAATATATACTTATAAACCGGTTAAAGAGCGACTGCGCATCACAGTTCTATGTGATTAGGCGTACAGGGTGTTCGTTGATGTTTGTTGATGTCGGAGTTTTAGTTTTTGAGCACTGTCTGCCTCGAGCAATATGAAGTGGAATTGCTTTCGAATTGTCGTAATTGCGAAACACTCATGCCTCGCGTAAAAGTGGTCAATGAGCTTACATGTTCAATAGAAGAGCCACACGCAACATAATTAGCTGTCAAATTTTAATTTACGTATCACGAGTAATTGCGCTTTAAAACCGAATTCGTTGTTCCCTCATATTGCTCTCGAAAGAATATACCTCCCCGTGCGGGGTCAGCGATTCGTCGTGACAGCGTCAATGCCTGATATTTGCTCTGTGCCTGCGTGTCGGTCCAGTTGCAAGGGTGGAGACGAAAACGTGTACTTGTGATGTTTGCCCACGAACGTGTACCTACTAGATCAGTGGAAGCAAGCCTTTCTGCAGTGAGTTACTTTCGCTTCTTTTGACTGAAAAGACATTCGCATGTGGGAAATACATTTGGATGCCGGAGATGTTATTCGTGCAGAGGTGAACGCGGAGTACCAAGATGTTGCGTCACTGCAACGTGAGGGATCTGAGTTGTCAAAGCCGAAAGGACATACTCGTCTAGTGATATGGTAGCGTTCATTCACATGATAGCTGTTTGCGGTTACCGTCTAATAGGTACCTTATAATAACAATGCCTCCGCCCTTTCATTAAGCAAACACACTGTCCTTCAAAGTTAGGCATAATCGCTATCCAAAAAGGCTCTCGAATATCTTCTTTCTACCGATCATGAGTTGCCAACGCAATAAAATGAGTGGAACGAAGTTCATTTCATTCTTCAATCCGTCAGCTTTATCTGGTTTGTTACTACAATGTGGTTTATCTGCGTGGTCGTTCAGTGGCTACGCTGTTCTGCTAAGTGCGAGGTTGCGTGCTCTGAAGCCGCGCCCTATAACGCGGTGTCTCGCCGCACTATTGTAAGACGTTGAACACTATCAATGAACAAATGCATGAAATTATTTCTTTGGACTGAAAGCAAGATTTTTCTTGTGTAAGCCATGCAAATACTGCTAGAAATCAGCACGCGGATGTGACGCGTCGCTCCCGCTTATGGAAAGGTAGCTCAATGTGAAGGGTACCCGGCTTTCGCGTCTTTGCAGGTCGGCGAAACGCAATAATAAACGGAAAATTGGGAGGAAGCGTGCGGCGCACCCCTATCACGCGATAAGGCTGACCGGAGATTTTCCTTCAAGCAATGCCACTTGAGGAGCGAGGACCATGGCATAAGAGAGCGGTGTATGATTTAAGCACGAAGTGATCGCAGGCTAAATTAATTTGCCTAAAGTTCCCGCTGCATTTCCAGTCTGCTAACGTACTAAAATAAACGTGGGAAAGGCACCTCTCGCGGTGAAACATTCGCGTAATCGCGCAGTCGCGGCCATCTGAGTGCGGCAGATTGATCCCCACCTACCTACGCGAGTGAGACTCGTGGCAGCTTCTCTTCCTATATGAAACTGTTGAGGAAATTTCCTGACCAAAAGAAATGTATTCAGGACCCTGGTAATGCATGGAGGGGGAGGGATGCACTCGAATTTACTTCTTGTTAAATGAGAACGCTGAACATAACCACAGTTGGTAGTAGCCGAAAAGCAAATTTGTCTAATCGAAATGAAGAAGTAATTCTAGCGTTAGGCAAGCAATAAAGAGTGTAGGTTAAAATTTGCTGGAGCTAAATTTGTTTGCTGAATTATTACCTCGCAAACATTTGCTGAATGTTTGCGTGGTAATAATGGAAGGCTCCTTCTCCAGTAATTAAAGAGTGAGGTAAACCTATTCACTTCATCGAAAACAACGCATTGTACCCTTGCTGATGTTTTTTTTTATCAACGAATTTAGAATGTTGTGGGACCATTTCTTCCGTAAACCTCATTATCTCAATATCATTGGTATATAGATCTACAACAATAAAGTCCTGATTGCCCCCGCCTCCACCGGGCGGGAGAGCTCAACATTTACCTCACCGCCTAAATTGTATAAATCGATTAGACCTTGAAACGTAGTCGTCCGAACAGTATTGTGTGAAGTGTGATAAGAATAGATGACAAACACTGAGGCCTCGTTTGCCAAACATTCATGAGATTTCTGTATGCGTTGCGTTATATATCGGGGCACATATAACATAATGAGGACGCTATTATAAACAATCTGTCTTACACGACGAAAGCTAAGTTGTATTGTGCTTGTTCTGTACTTGGGACGGACGCCAGCTGCAAATGTCCAGTGCTCTAATTACATTAAACGAGTGGCTTTTTCAGCGGCAACGTAACCACACCCTGAACACCTAGTATGCGTATTCTTAAAACATTTGATGAGCATATCTAAAAAATTATTTATCTCTTAGGTTAGCTGACCGAAGCACATGAGGCTCCTCTGTGAAACGTTAAATTTTGGAACATACCAAACCTCCTTCTAGCATTTAATGTAGGCAAACACCACCAGCACCAGAACAACATAAAAGCACAAGAAACAGCGGATTACAGGCGATTGCTGTGGCCATGTAATTGTTTCGGACGACAGCAGCAGGCCTCACTACTGACAGCGCTATCTATCAAAGAACAAGTTCCTCGCGATGTACGCACCATCCTCCTTGTCAAATGGAGTATCGCTGCCTGTGGCATGCCAAAAACATGCAAAGACGCCACAACTCTCAGAGCCAGAGCAAGGACCGACACATTGAACATATTTCAAAGCTCGAATGTTGCGCTATAGCGCTGTAATTACTTCAGTTCTGATATCCATGAGATGGGCAAAGCTTTGTTTTATTTTGTCATATAACCTTTTTTTTTCTAGCGACCTTAATCACGGGGGTTCTATCAGGGTAACAGAAAACTGAGGAAACTTCGCAACATATTTTTCAGTAGTACAACATTCATGACGCAGGTAAATTAACGATTCATGAATAATACAACAAGACGAATTTTATACTCATACATCAGTGACATAGTTTTACATCATATTGTCAATCAGTAATCAAGCAATCCCCAGCGCTTAAAATTCTGATCCAACTGCATCACAAGTCAAGAAGAACCAGGAACATTTCATATTCATATATTGGGGGATCCGCGCTTGTATTGATGTTGTTCAGGCTGAATACAGTTCGCATGAAAAAATATAAGCACAGTTCTGTTGTAAAATGACACTAAAGAAAATGAAAGGCGTCGTAGGGTGATGCATCCAGAAAACCTAACAAAGTGTCACTTTCGGCTTCTTAACTTACCTTCAATATTTAATGGAGTGAAGCGGAAACCACATGCAAACGATATCCACGCGACAGCGCCAAGCGACGCGACACACAGACCTTGCCGCGTTGAGGCGTGGAGCCACCACATAGACCCGACATCGCGAAAAAAAAATGTTGCGACAAATTTACATGTAGTCCGAATAAATTTAAAATAAAGGTACACTTTTTATGCGCTCATCGTCAGTGGTAACTCGTTCCATGTTGCCACGACGCCAGCGTCAATTGCCGTGGTGCCATCTTGTGAGCAAAACTCAAAAGACTTTCCCGCCTCTCGGTAACGTCCAAGGCCTTACAGTGTCAGAAATAAACAGTTCATGAGAATTTATACCGGCTGAACAACGCCGGTACATTGAACTCAGCTTGAGATGAGACGAAACGATGAGTGATTTTACTGTTTATTTTTTGTTCGCACGGCACACAGCAAGTTGCTAGAGCATATTCAGATCGAAACGGGTGGACTGGTAGCTGTCATATTGGAACAACAGCGGTCACATCACGGACTTTTGGGATACGCCAGTGGCCGGATTCACAAAGCTTTTCTTTCGTAAATGTTCCTTGCCATTAGCGGACCGCGTAGATAAAAAAAATATGTAATACGTCCGGATTGGCTGAAATTTTTTTTTACGAACGATTCTAGCGTAGGAAGCTTTTTGTGAAGGCGGACCCTGATTTTTATTTACAGGCGTCTTATTGGAGACGTAATCAGTAAGACAACGCACGGCTATCAAGATTTAGGGTAAGCATGTCGCCAAATATAATTCTGAGTGTTTTCCACAGCTTCCCATACCTTGACAGTCAGTTTAGAATGAGAGACATTATTGAACGCTTTTGTGAAATATAAAAGGTCCTCAAATTGTGACCGCTTGAATTGATCGATAAAAAGCCACGCCTAATTGCATGTTGAGCGCAGTCGAAAGAGAACGGGCGTCCAGAAACAAACGAAAAAGTGCACACAAATAGAGCACTATATATATATATATATGTTCGTATTTATTGCAGTAACACAGAAAAATATGTGATTCCAGTGTTGCTACGTGTTCACTACAAATGTCCTGCCAAATACGCTGGTTTAGTTGTGCTTGTAATGCCTGCAATGCGAAGAACGCTGCGGCTTTGGTCCGCGAAGTTTTCTTTGTGTTCACCACAATAGCGAAGATGAAGCCGAAAAATGTCGCAGTTTCACCCGAAAGGCGAAGCATCAATTGCGATGGCAAATTAGTATAGAGAGCTATCCGAGTCAGGGTGGTAGTTTTATCAGCTGTATAAACTTGCACATGCAGCAGCACCAGCAACGCGCACAGAACGGTTGTCGAAGTCGTCGGCGTTTTGCTCGCGTTCGCACCGAACGCGCGCTGCGTTGGTCACTGTTGCCGGTGCCTCTAGGGGTGGCTCGAAGGTTTTCGACGAGATCAGAACGGGACACTCGTAGCACAACGTCAGAAGTCTTTACCACCTTGTCACCTCGCAACGTTTTTATATAAATACGCATTCGGTGCCGCAGCTAAAGATTGCCTCCCCTTCCTCTCTCCTGTCCCCCCATGGCCTTTCAAGCGACGGAAGAAGACGCTTTTGTTCTCCGCGGTGCGTTCGCTCCCCGTGACAGCGCGCGTCCGTCGCGCGCTTTCACTTTCACATACAGCATACCGCGCGTGGCGACGATTGCATCGCCGTTGGACTCCATACGGAACCTCACGGCGACGGTGACGCCACTGGCAGAAATCCGCTTTGAGTGTCCATATAATTGAATAAAATGGCGGTGCGGCTGAACCACGATGACTTGACGATTACGGCTGTCGTCGGCGGAAGGGAACGGACGCGCACGGCGAACCTACTTTCGGCCTTCTGAATGCTGCTACAGAAAATAAAGTTTATTTTTATTGCTTATATGGTAAATCACCAAATATTGTAACTTCCTAGCTAACAAAAACTAAAAAATGAGAAAGACAATGGTATGAAATTACAAAATAGTACTAACAGTCTATAACATGAGAATAAAGCACTAACAAAGCAAGTTTGCGGATGAGAGGAAAAATAGAAACCAAAAAGACAACAGAAGTTATAAGGATATATATTAAGCGTATGGTCGAAGTATCGAAGTATGGTGAAAATATTTTAAACATTGTATCTGAGCGTTAACGCACCAAAAATTGTGAGCCACAATCAACAAAAAAGAATGCAGTCAAGTGTGTTGCCTACAAGAGTAATTGTATCGCGGAAACCGACACACAAAAACAACTCACGGACGCTAGAGAACTTTACGAATCGAGGTTGTTTTTGATATTTACAGTATGGAGCATATTAAATCTCACACTTTGCCAAATCGCGAGTGCACACTTGTGAATGCGGAATCACCGTTGGACAATCCAGTGCCTTCTTCGTTGGTCTGCTGATACGGACGCCGAACATTAGGTGCTTAGGCGTCTGAGTGGCTCACGGGTTGCAATGGAACATCGGTGCCAGGCCATCTCCGCCACAAAGGCGGCAGCAGCGAGTGAACATCCGAGGAGATAGACGATGAGGTAATCGGTAAACGGAATATCAAAACTGATGTCGCTACCGCCTCTGATTGGAGAACGTAGTTCCCGCCCGCTTCTCATAGCAAGTCCTGACTCCTGGAGAACCTGAAGCAGTCGTCTGTGCTGATGCCTGAGGAGTAAATAAAGCATGTCAGTGAAAGAACCGTTTATTAATGGGGCACCACTACAAATTCAGCGCCACATGTATTCTTGATTTGTGTAATTTAACCCATTTTCAAACAGTCAATGAAATATTATGCATGCGATCAGTCCTGTATATGCTCTTTGGTGCGAAATGCAAGAACTCGTGTACTTAGATTTAGGTGCATGTGAAAAGCTCCAAGTGGACCGAATTATACTGGAGTCAACCGCTTTGACGTACATGCGTTATAATGGTACCGCGTTTTTGGCACGTAAGTCCCAGAATTTTTTCATTACTCTTGAAAAGGCTGAAAACGTTACAATAGGGACCTTAGTGTGACGCTCTTCTATTGCTATGACAATAAAAAACACGATTCGAATACACACATTCATAGAAAATTTGCAGTTGCGCGAGTAACGCTGGTTTGGAATACAGTCGCGAGCAAACGTTTGGAAACAAAGTGTCACTACAAAAAGATCTTCCTTTTTTTTCCAAACCTTCCCACCTTAGGGTGATACCGGGCCTCACTCGGGACACTGTTTCAAGAATAAACGTTTTTTCTATCTCTCTCCTTTTTTTTTCCAGCCAGGGCACATCGGCTGAAATCACTCGTTACATCCTACTTGCACATGCTCAGCCAATTCACTTTTATAGAAGAAATTTGATTAGAAGAGACTTAATAGAAGCCACTTAATTTTTGTGCAGCTGCCGTGATTCTTCAAGCACGGTCGCAATTGTACGTATCTCCGGAGTTATGAAATTCCTTCATGCTTTGTAAATCACAGTGAATGCCGAGATTCTATTGAACATGGTTGGACGACAATAATGATAAAAACGCTTAGCAATGCTTAGGCGGCGCAACAGCACTGCATATGTAAAACATTCCTGGAACATTTTCATGGAACATTATGCGCGTTTCTTTCAAGCAGGCATGGCCTTTATCTCGTTTTTTTAACGGCTTTTACTAGAAAGCAAGGCATAAAATTATCTGTTTCTAGGTAATGCGCCAACGCATCCTCGCCTCTTTACACATATAATATTGAACCTTGGATTGCAAAGCCAGTACATACCTGTACTAATTTTAAGCTAGGAATTCCTGTGTTGTCGTGATGAAATAATGAAGCCGTGATTCTGCATTTTGTTTTATTCCCGTGTATCAACAACATCGGGCATCTTGAAGTGGGCACAAGTCCGGGATTGGAAATTTTCTGGCGTTTTGCATGCCAGAAGCACGATATGTTCATGAGCTACGGAGTAGCGGGAGACTCCGGAATAATTCTGACCACCAGGGGCTCTTTAACGTGCTTAGTGTACCGTATAGAGTGAAAAAATCCGGGATTTGCAATACACTACTAGCCCAACCTCGAAACGAAACGTAAGTTAGAATTGTTTTCAATTATAACAACTCAAGGTCACATTCTATTCGTGTTGTCGCATGTTCTTGAGCAGTACCATAAAAATTGGCCCACTCTGGTGATGTAGTGGCATCGGGGTTGGGCTGCTCAGTATGAGGGCGCGGGATTAAATCCCGGCTGCATTTCAAAGGGCGCAAAATGCTAAAACGCCCGTGTACCAAGCGTCCGGTGAACGTTCAAGAACCCAAGGTGGTCAAAATTATTCCGGAGTTCCCCACTACAGCGTGCCTCATAATCATGTGGTGGTATTGGCACGAGGAACCTACGATAAAATTTTAGTACGTTTCCTGCAAAAATCGCTAGTTATTAGCTGAGCGCTTGACTTCCGTCGATCGCATTCATCGCTCCTTTCAACGCTCACACCAAGCCTTACTAACATGTCCTGCTTTGCTTTCCCTACACATATAACGCGCCAAAGAATATCTTTGTTTCGAGCGTTTCACTTTAGGGAAGACTCGAAAGAAAAGTTATTGTAGCTGCATTAGTAAATTACCCTACTGTACAATATGAAAGGAAGATACTCTGACTATGAGAGGAAGCTTGGTAATCTAGAAGAGACGCGACAACAAAACTACGCGTTTAGGTATGCATATATACGAAAGTCGAAGCACATTGACTTGTCATTCCCTTACCTGAACGGAAATCTGGCATGGGTGGCGGAAGAAATCATGAATGTCTGGAGGATATCTTGTCCCGGCACTAGTTTCTTTGATATGTCTCCATATCCGAATAACTGCACGCAAGCACCAATGACGACATGCGTACCTAAGACAGCTTTTGAAACACATTCTTCGATGTTTGATACTACGCAGTGTCCGCCCTCGTCGATGCAAGATTTCAGAGCAGTTTGCAGTGACTGCATGTGCGGCGCTCGCCTAACGAGTCGATAAAAGAATCCCGCGTGCAAAACGTCCATACACGGCCGCATTTCCTTTGTGCGGACTGCTGCAGCTAACTCTGCATTCTGTCTGATGACGGGTGTGTACTCTGGTACACTTTGAGAAGCGGTAATTTCTGTCTGACTGTACTGAAGAAGAAAGAACATGCTGGCCATCCACGACGCAAGTGCCACTTTCGTAGATATAGATGTACTTGTAACTACGCGGGGAGGAGTCCTGCCGAAGTAGGTGGTAAATAGCAGAAGAATTCCTAACGACACGGCATTTCTTCGTCTACGCTTGGAGGAACTAGAGAAAGTAATCATCAAAACCAAAACTATCGCAAACGGAACGAACAGTATAGAGATTGCGAAAAATGACAGCCATTTCGACGCAAACGACGGCCGCACTTGCTTGGCCATTGGAGCCATAAAGCAGAGTGAGTTGATAGGCAGAGTAGCGTAGGCGTAGTAAACACAAGCGCGCTTGCAATTCACTGGGGCTAAAACGAAATCCGCTCGTTGGTGAAGAATGAGAGATTCTAGGCCTCCAGTGTTGCAGGCCTGTATCAATGTATTGTTAAGGGCTGTGTAGACCGCATTTATGAGGGAGATTATCGGACCAGCTTGTCTGTAGCAAGAAGTGGCGCGGTAATCCTCGATCGCATAACGTATATGCTGGTGCTTTGGGTAGGATCTCGTTGTGTCCTTCTCCTGCTGAATAAGTTCGCTCGTATCAGCGACGATTTTGCAGCCTGTACACGGTCCGCAGGCGTCTGAAGGAACGTTGATTGCCATATCGTTGACTGCGACAGCCTGGCATAAACGAACTTCAGCTTCCCCTACAACTCCTGTGTTCCTAAACTCCACAAATATCCAGTGAACATTCGGTAGATACCTCTGAAAATGAGCAACCTTTCCATATATTTCCAGAGGTAGCATGTTCCGAAAAGGCACAAAAAACAAGTGATTGTTCGAAAAGGGAGCATTATTCGAGGAATAGCCATACAAATCATGTAGGCGATTCCAAAAGGTTATAGGCGAGGAGAGGTTGCTAATAAGCATGTCGACAGAGGTGCCATCTTTTTGAGAAGCGATTACTGCAACATGAATACCAGCTCGTGAGAGAGCCTGCACTGTGTTGGAAATCGAAGTACTAGTTTGCTGTGACATGCAAGCAAAACGCAGAACACAAAGGATATAGACGCTACGCAAGGCAACAGCTTTGAACCTTCGCATCATGCTTCTTTAGGTCGCTACTGTTAGGCTTCATATCATCTCGGTCCGACTGGAAAAAAGTCGGTAATAAACATCACTGTCGCGCTCAGTACGGATGCAAATGTGAAATTAAAAACAAGGAACTGTAGCGAATCGAAAGCATAACCAATCACCATGATACTAATTTCCCCGGCCTCCTCGAAAAAGCTGACAGCTGTGGCGTGCATGGCGTAAACTCCTAGCGAGCTTCCTGTAAGAAAATCACGCAAGGTTGTACTTCCAGAGTGACGCACCTTGGAGTTATTTGTCAATGTCTCGCGGGCTTCATGGCTTAATTCAGAATTTCGTTTAAACCACAAGTTTCTCCAATGAGTGTTTGTGTCGCTCTATTTATTCAACGAAATCAAGGTAGAACAGCTGCGAGGTATAGATTTCTCTCTCAATTAAACAGTTTTTTTCATCAAAGCACGGGCGTGTCTAGCGGCGAGGCTTTACATAACAGCAACAATCACTTTTGAGACTAATTACCGACGACAAGGAAAAATGAAAACGGAAATATGCAAGGTACAAAAACCCTCAGACGCAAAAGCGACACACTTTTTATGTCGTGACAGTGTTAGAACCAGAGTCAGTGATTCGCTCGATTAATATTTAGGCTTTTCTGAAAAGGAAAGCAGTGCTTCAAACAGTAGTTACCGACTGCAAGGCTATTATAGCCTCATCGACAAAGGACCTGTGTGAGAGGTTGCTAACAAGTATGTCGACAGAGGTGCCATCTTTCTGAGAAGTAATCACTGCAACATGAACGCCAGCTCGTGGGAGAGCCTGCACTGTGTTGGAAATCGAAGTACTAGTTTGCTGTGACATGCAAGCAAAACGCAGAACATAAAAGATGGTGACTTAAATGCTAGAGAGGGAAAGCGGGTTGTGTGAAACTCAGCAATATCTGACGTAGGTGCTGCAATCCCCCCCATTAGTGTACGTCACTGGCGTGTCTTTCAGCGAAACCGGGTCAAGTAACCCCACGGAATGAAGACGTTTCGCTGTTTCTGGTTTCCCCCTATGTGACAGCAATCATAATTACTCAAATTCGCCCCCCCCCCCCCACCGACCTCCTTTCCGTAAATGACATTTGCGCCCAGCATGGTACATTTTTGTTCTTTTCGCCGATAGTTTTGCAGCTCCAGATTGCCCTACGCCTAGTTCAACTAAGTACAAATATCCTCTAAGCTCTTTTATTGAATTTTGTCCCCTTAGTACCGTCGAAGATTTGCTTTAGGCGGGGTGTTCACATTTGCTGAAGCGACAAACTCAGCGGGACCGGCCCAGCAAAAGAAACAAAGGAGTCCGATGCTACAACGCTGTGTTGTGCGCTGATAGCTTGTCACGAAAGTCAAGGATTGAAATAATGGGTTAGAGGGCTCACACGGCGTGCGTTGATGAACCTAAATAAAATTAAAAGGCGCGAAGTTGCAAACGAGTAGGCAATAAACATAAATAATAAATGTAATCATTGTAAGCAATCAATGAATAAATAAATAAAATAAATAATTTACCTAATGCGTCCAGTAACAACACTGAGATGTAGCTATTGATGCAGAAAAAATTTTAAAAAATGACTGCCCAAGCACTCCGTACAGATGGGTTAACCAGTGAAGCTTAAACGTGCGGCCGTGGTGTAACAGTGTTAGCAGTGGGTTAACCCAACACCCCCTAGACTAGGGAGTGCAGGCTAATCCCTACGCTGTATTGAAGCGTTTCTCAATTATTGGTTACATATTCGTATTTCTAGTGGAACGCAAGCGCTAATGGTGGGCGGATGCTGCTAACCACGATGCCGAGCTAACTCGAGATATCGAACGCATGCGACAACGGCGAACCGAGGAAACGACGTTGCGGGCAGAGCAGCGTCAACGTGGCAATGGCGGGAACGCGTTCGCTAACGACGTCACTAACGGCGCTGCCAGTGGCGTGCGTGCTTGGGTGGGACGTAGAGAATGGCGGAACGGATGGCGCAGCTAATGGAGACGTTTAGCGAAACATGGGACGAAAGGTTTTTCGTTTTGCCTAGCCATATACAGCTTTCAGTGTAAAAGTGAAAATGTAAAACATCTAGTGTCATGAGTGAGTGGAGAGCGACAAAACACTGCGAAGGAGCGGCAGCTCCAAACACCATTGAGTGGCCAACAAGGAAGACGATGTTGGCGGGCGGTGGGACGAGCGACCGGACGAGGGAGAAAGAGGATCAACCAATCAGAGGTGGGCACGAAACCACGGGTACGAGGAACGAGCAGAGAGAAGGGGACAGAGAGGAACGCTGGAAAAAGAGATCGCTCAGAGACGGGGCTCGCCGATCGCTGGTGTTTGAGAAAAATAAAAGCAAGCATATTCTCTGCTTTGCAGTATTTGCAATTGTAAGACTGGCGACACAAGCCAAATCAAACTGATCCCAACAATAAACAGCTCTACCAGCTTTGGTTTCGTGTCAAAATGGTTGTCCCTTTTCAGTTTTCGGAAATGCACAAAAATCAGACCCGTAATCTAGAAGTATACTGATGTTTCTCCTACATTCCTTTTTTCTTTTTTTTCGTACCGTTAGTGCTATTATATGGCTTGTTTCAGCCACAGTGGGGGCGTTGTTTTGTGCACGCTAGTGACGCTAAAGGATATTTAGATTGAAACGTGTACTTTTTATGTTTCTGCGGTGTCCGCTTTCCACCGGCTAACAAATGTTCAAACGTAATCGCTAGGCGCAGGACACGCCTGCATGTATTAAAGTCCCTATATAAGAAAAGTACCGCCATCCTTTGATAAACGCCGCCTCGCTCTCTCCCTTATCTCCGATTGGACGATGATAGCGCGCGCTTTTCACTTCTTTATATTTTCTTTTTTTCCGCCTCAGAGCCATGATGAAAGTCCTCTGCGCAGCCGCAGTCGCCGGTGGCGGCGGCGGCGCGCGCCCGGCCTGAAAGCTTCAACGTGGACTTTCTAGGTGCGCCACCGTCGACTTGGCTTTCGGAAGCAAAAAGTAAAGAAAAAAGCAAGCGCTTTAGGAGAAGAGGCGGCGGAGGAAAGAGTAGATGGCGGTACTTTTCTTATGTAGGGACTGTAGCACGTATCATAATGTTCTCGAATGTTATCGGTAGTTCTATCCCTTGTCTTTGGTCACCGAACTTTGTGTAAGCTGATTGTATGCGCGGCGTGAATTATGCAGTACTTTCTGGAAGGCACGTGGGCGCCAGTGACTACGCCGGAACCTTCGACGAGTCATGTAAAAAACCGATCCGCGTGACGCGACGATCAGATTTCGATGATCGCTGACTGCGCTCGCCGCTGTCGTTATGCTTTGAGTGTCGCTTGCTTTTCTGGGCATAGACTCGCCCAACAAAGAGTGCCATTTGTGACTGACACTTTTGCAACTATGTTCTTCATCATCAATTCAGCGTGACAACACTTATTCTTTCTTTTTTTAACGTTACCTGTTTTTTTTTTTTTAACTTTCCTGGCACATATCACAATTCGCCTTCTTGAGATACATTACTCTTGGAGGTGGACATTATTTTCACGAAAATTCGCAATGAATTTTTGATAAATTACCGAAGTTTTGCGAATAAAGTTTTAATCTATTACTTTATGGCACATATTTCAATCTGCAAATTGTAGCCGGTGACTTCCAAATTGATATCTACTTAGAAGAAAGTATGAAGTTGACACCTGTTTTGAGATATACGATCCCGTAGTTCGCAACTAAATGCATTGGTTTTCCAGTAATTTTGAGCTTTAGTAGATAAGAACTGAAAAAAGTCATTTTGCTAAGAAAGTAACTAAAACAACAGAGCCCTTTTACCTCAAGCCGTGCGGCGCGTATCTCAAAACTGGGATCAGTTTGAAAATTCATTCTAAGTGAATGTGCCTTGCGAGATGACGGGCTTCAAAGCGCACGACGCTTCTATATAGCTTTCCAGTGATATACTAAGTAATTCACTGCGAACACTGTAATTAAACGACACATTTTGAACCATTGTCAGCATATGTACTACAAGGCTCCAAATTTAGATAGATTAAAACTAGCTGCTACATTTGGTTCTCGCAGGGGACGGAAAAATGATGCATAAAATGCTTGCAGGCGCTTGTACGAAGCTTTGCATTGTAGACCGCTCTTTAAAACTTTGGTATTTCCAGCCTGAATGACTTGTTTTTTTTTCGCTTGTAATCAGGCAAAATGTCTTCTTGCCAGCTTATGCGAAACACTTGATTTTTTTTCCATCTTGACACTTCTCGCGGAGTAGTTTGCTCTAGAGCAATGAGATGGCGCATTCAGCGGCGCGCGGCACGTTGCCTCTGAACACAAGTGGCGTTCTATTAACGCTATACAGCGCTATACAGTACACTGATAAACTAGAATAATGCAGATTAAATAAATAAAAGCTACCAGTAATACTTTTTCCCCGAAAGAGGCGTATACCACTTCTCCTTTGTGTCAACTGTCAACTTTGTGTCAAGAAGTCATGCAGAAAACGACATCGGCCAGCGTGTTCCCGGAGGAATACGATGACGTCCTGTGAACGCTGGAGGCGGGGTTGCTTTCACACCAGACTACTTTGATTCAACTGCTCAGCGTTTTAGGGGCAAAGCTCCTTAGGGTGTGGGTCTGTCCCTCCTCTGTAGTATGTAGTAGTAGTAGTAGTAGTCGTCGTCGTAGAAGTAGGTAGCCACGCCTACTTTTATGAAAAAAATGTGGTTGATCCCTCTTATATAGGAATCGGTATAGAACACGAAAGTGAAACGTGTCTTCACAGAAGTAGTGTAATGTTTATTGCACATTGATATATAGTGTCTATTGGTGTTTTGTGGCTAAAGCGCCCTTAGGCGTTGATGCACCCACGCTGACGCCTGGTGGCACGTCTCCTCCATCATGACTACCAACGTCGATGACCATGAGCAACCGTCGTGCATATGGAAGCTGCACTACGCTGCACACGCTAGCACAACGCGAAAGACGAAGCACGTAACTGACACACTAATACAACGCGCAAGACAAAGCACGTAACTGAATCGTCACCGAGTCAAATCAGCGCGTACAGCGCGTCGTAATTGCAGCCTCCGCGATCAACTTCAGAAACATTTTCAGAGCTAATTGCGGAGGCCACGCTCCGCTGTGCTGAGTACGGTGAACGCCACCTAGTAGTGCTTCTGCGAGAACGCGTTGGTAGTGCTTCTTGATGCCAGCGTCCCTTCGAATGCTGGCATCGAGGCGTCGTAGTGCCGAGACCACCGAAGCGTTCACTGTCGGTGCGCGTTAGTGTCATAATGCAGTACTTCTCTTTTCTGCTCGTAGGCGGCGGCACCGCCCCGAGCAAGAGCGCGGGTACACGGAGGAGTGTTAGATATATAAGGCGCGTCTGTGTAGCTCTCTGCAAATGCGTTTGTGGCGCAATGGGTTAAACGCTCGGCGATCTATCGTCGCGGACCGAGAGGTCGTGGGTTCGATTTCCAAATTTTGCATGTTTGTGGAACTTTTTCTTCTGGTTTCTTTGTTTGTATTATGTTCGTGTATGTTCGTGTGACGTATTTCCGTGACGGAAATACGTCAGTGAAGTCTTGGTGGACCCCGGCATAAAACACTTTCGTGTTAAAAAGAAATTCCGAAAGTTGTGTCCGTAGCGCGGAATCGAACCAGGGACCCCTCGCTTCCGAACGCGCGGCGCTAACCACTACGCCACGAAGCGCTTTTTTTTTTCTTTCATAGTATTTATTACGAATACGTAAGATACTACGCCACGAAGTGCACATGGACACACGCACCACGATGACAATAAATTCCCAACATTAACGAAAGACTGCGCATTTCTAACGCGTTTGTGCTAGCGCGTTACGGCCCGTGTAAGAAGCTGGTATAAGGCGCTGTGGCCTCTCCGCCTTACCCCCGTATTCATAAACGCTCCTCGACTTGAACTTGACTTGCCACCGCCTTCAACGCGTTTCGAACGCGCTGCCCAAGGCGGTGGCAAGTCAAGTTCAAGTCGAGGAGCGTTTATGAATACGGGGGTTATACTCTCTCAGCAGTCATGTGATGGCGTCGGCAAACGCGGTGCACGTTCCGGCATGTGTAAAGGGCTGCGTAAGACGCTGTGGCCTCTGCCCCTTACTGAGTACTGCACGTTTCTAACGCGTTTGTGCTAGCGTCCCCTTAAGCAGGAGATGGTGCAATTATAATGAAGGGCGCTGTTATAAAATAGGAATGACGTCACATACGGCGCGTGTCATTGGTGGAAGTCAATCGTTCGATTTAGTGCGGCGAGACTGGGCGAATTACACGAAAGATTCACGGTTTACCGATGATTCCCTCCGGAGCTTCGCCCACTCATCATCATTCACCCCGTGGATATGCGGTGTTTTTTTTATATGCGGTAGTCCGGGATCAACAATCAAAAAGGAATGCGCGTATAAATAAAAAAAACTTTGTTCCAAACATGAATTGCGTCGAATAGGCTAGGAGCACGTAATAAAAGCATGTAAGCGCAAACTTGTAATAAATGTGCAAAGGGCAAGACTCAAAGAATAAGAATATATGAGTGCGAACATCAGTTTCTACTTCAGGGCCAATGATCATCGGTTAACTTGTATTAGCAAAGGCACCAATGATATGTAAATTACCGCGGCACTCGCGTAGGAACGTTCCGCGGCAATCACTAGGATACCGCCAAACTTTTGCGACGAGCAGACACCGCCGATAGCACTCGTAATTACAGAAACAATAATGGCTTGAGAATTGCATATAGGGGCTGACGGGCACCGTTAAGTCAGCGCTTGATTGCATCATAATTGCTACGAACGGAATAATATGCGTTGCCATTAAAAGGAAAGATAAAGTTGAGCATATTCCAGTCACAGGGGAAACCAGTACTGCGCAATGTGCGGCACCTCACTTATTGGCTCTTTGTATGTCGGTTTATGTGACTCCATCGGCGGAGCATCCAACTATGAGCTAAAAGATGCTGGTTTTAATCTCACTTATATAAAAAAGTTTCTTTTTAAGCGAAGCTTTCTAGGCCCACAAGTGTCGGCGGCGGTGGTGAAGCTGGTCTCACGCTGAAAAGTGGGCCGATCCTGGCGATAGTGCAGAAAGGGTCCAAGCTCAATGGCATATACCATGAACAAAAAAGATAGAGAGAAAGAGACAGAGAGAAGCAGAGAAAGTAAGAGAAAGAAAGAGAGAGAGAGAAAGATGGAAAATTACCACGAAGGTCAGGTACACACACGACAAGCTTCGCTTATCCCCATTTTCTCGACAAGGGAAGGTCTGGCAATTGTTATTGAAACGGGAACCTACCTACTGCAGTGTTCCGCAAAGAGACAGAGAGTGTGTTGAATTAGAACCGCCCCATCCCTGATCTGTGTTCGCGCATCCGAAAAAAAATGTGAAGGTGTTAGCGTGCAGCGTGAGACAGCGTGCAAGCGTTAGTGAAGCTGTATCAGTACTCCTCGTCAGCTCCTCGCACGACACCCAGTGCCACACAGGTCTGTATACGGATGCCTTCCGCTCGATTCCATTCCACTCTTAGCCTCCCGGTCGGCTGGTCCCGTTGATAACGCGGGCGGAGCGTCGCTCCCACGCGAGAAGCGCGAAAAGGGATATCACCGGAAAAGCAACCGCAATAACATTCCCGCCCAGATACTCCACCTGTCCATTTCTGGGGGCGATCACCATTTATAATAAAGACTAAATGGTTCATACCACACTGCTTCAGGAAGCACGTTAACAGTGGCAATTACTCCACACGCTGTACCGCTTCGCCTAGTTGATGCATCCGTTATTTAGACGGATTCAACTATGCATCGACAGCATAGTTCTCCAGTGGATGAGTAGTCGCCTGCTTCCCCTGCCCTTGTCACTTAACTCTATCATGTCTCCCCTTACCTTTGCCTGGTTTTATGAGTGAACGCGTACAGCGACTCCGCCTCACACATTTCTAGTTGCGCATGCGGCGTCATTGTGTACCCAGAGTAAGCCAGCTGAAACAAGAAAACCTGTAAACGCCGCTTTGTTACTTTTTTCCTTCCTGTAAAAGGTGCATACGAGGAATTTACTCACGAGGTCATCATCGGCGTGCTGAGGCGGTCCACGTTGGGGGCCGACATTTTGCGATACAGTGTTCGCCAGCTACGCATACAGTGTTCCCTGTGTGTGCACTTACGACACCTGAAAGTCGAAGTAAATGCGCCGCCCTGGAGGACCCAATAAAATAGTCATCTTGTTCTCCCATTCGACATACTGAATTTTATGCTGCTGATTGTCATGTTCATTAGTCGTGAGAGTAATCAAGAAACTGAGCTCAGTGTTCATTGCCCTCCTAAGAATGCCTACATCTGGGTGCCTTTCGAAAACTTCCGCAAGTTCGGGCTCCGTCCTACCTGAGGCGTGATGATCACTTCGAAGTATTCGAAAACAAATGGCACTCTATATCCCATTTAAAGTCGAGATGCAACGAAATTTAACTTTCCCTAAGTTGGTTATGAGCAGCTTATATGCTACCTTAACAATATTGGCAAAGATACGGGCTGGTAATTGTCAGATTTTTTGTATTACAACCCGGAAGTTGCTTTTATGAAGATGGCACGTGCACGCAGTAGTTAGCAAATATGACGCTCATTCCAAACCGCGACCGGCGATATTTGAAGTGCACGCAAGTTACGCCTAATCTCTCAGGTTATGTCAATGCACCGAGCTAGCTGGTTGGCAATGTTTTGAATTCTGCATTATTTCAGCGACCGAGTGGCGTTTTTGTCAGTTTCGGTAACGAAAACGTCAATTTTTTTAGCTTATCCTAACGCAACCGCTTGTGTTTCAAATGTAATATTTTGCATGAAGGATGCTGTTACGTTTGCTTTCTAAAATGAGGTAACTTTCTCGGCCCACAGCTTTGATGCACTTTGCCTTTAAATTAAATAACACATAATTTAAATGGTAAGACACAATTATATTTTCCTCATCTACAACACACTAGTCTTTCTTGGAGCTTCAGTGAAGCCTCTAGAGAAAGGACAACCTGTCATACATTGGTCATTTCTTCACGTTACTTGCATTCGCCCCATTCCACCCTGTACTCTTAAAGAAAACCTAGGTTTGTTGTTTAATTTCTCTGCCCCAATTATATACAGAGGCATCTACAAGCAGGGTTCGAGCTCTACATCTTGTTTGCTCTCAGACCAGGCAGAATGGTGCGTTTTAGGTGTATACCGTATTTCTTTTCCCGTAGCCAGAAGACACCTGCATGCGTCTAGTTAAGTAGTCAAAGGAATGCAATTTTATTATAAAGACCTACTCTAAACTAATGAGCAACACATTGCTTCGTTTTGAGAAGTAGAAATTCAAAACATATTTCAAGAATAATACTGAAAAAGCAAAACTGAAACCAAAGCTTGCGGTATTTTTTTTCTGCCCTTTGTTTGGAGACTGTGGAACTAAGCCCTACGTGGCTGAAAAAGAAAATTGTAATGGAGTACGGTACAGGACCGCTGCCATCATTACGTGAGGCGATATGTGCGGGCGAATAAGCCTCTCGGCCCCTGCTTGCGAAGATTGAGCCATGATGCGCTTGGGTTTATCAAGGTTCCACTTGAATTTGCACGTATTTGTCTCAAAAATTTCTTTCCGGAAAAGTGTTACGCCAAGTATGAAGTGTCGAGACAAGCCTCAATTGAAAGCTGCGTCTCCGGACTACATATAGTACACCGACTATTGCGATATCCGTTGTACTTTTATCACACTGATCGTTAATGTCTCGAAAATGGAGTCGGAATTTTCCTTGTTTCTATAGCCTTCCATTGCTGAATCTCTAACCACTCTGGAAAGAAAATTCTAGCTTTCCATGCCATATTCAGCGTATTTGTTTCACATGGCTTGCATTCTAGAAGATCTGTGTCACCTGCACTTTACAATAATCGACCTGTACTCTTATTTATTCGCGAAAAACCTGCTCATTCCATTAAAAACGCACTTGATTCGCGCCAGGGCCATTTGGGGCGCTAGCTGGTACGTGTCCATAAAAGCTGCATATCATGATGTGGTCATATCGCTGCTTGAGTGCTCGCACACAAGCTGCGACGCTGTAAAACTTCATAATTTTTCACCGCAGCTGCCGTACAGACTGATATTATAGCGCGACTGCAACGTGCAGGCGGTTGAAGGCAACGTGAGAAGAACAATTACAGATTACCGCCTAAAAACAAACAACGCAAAGAAATTGTGTATTACAGTGAGGTATGCAAAAGGTAACCTTTATTTCACAATAATCAATAAGTAGATTTCAACGCAAAGTCATCATGACGGTCCCCACGCAGGCTGCGTTGGAACCACACGACATCAGCTATCACTATCGCAACCGTACGAACTCCAAGCTGACAGCCAACGTTGAGCCATTATAACGCCACGTGAGGAACAAAAGTGGCAGAATACTGGTTGTTGTCTACTGTAATGACAAATAGACACGATAATTTTTATATTGTAGTTATTTATATTGCGTTTCAAAGTACTGTTCCAGCTCTTACATACGTCGTAGTACATTTACATTTGATATCGACCACGCCAGGGCACGTAAGCCTTAACCATCGCACGAAAGAGGTTACGGAAGCTTTATCTCGGGCCCAATTCCGATGCCACCTATTCAAATACATGTAAAACGAAGAAACGCTTTTTTGAGATAACCACTCGGCCTATTTGAATGAAATTTGTCTCCATTTGAGAGAGAAAAATTAAATTCTAGTGTCTGTTCGAAGCGAAATTTCGATCTAGGGTCTGAATGTTTAATTATTTTTTTTTTCAATTGTAGGTTTGAAAAAAAAAATAGAAGCAGTAAGTTTTAAAATGTACCTCTGCACCTAGAACAGACATCGCAGTTCTGCAAACTGCATCTTTGAGCGCATCAAATGTGTGCACATTTGACACGTCAATTTATATATTACGTGAATTTAGTAGATTGTTTACAAAGCTTTTGCGAAAAGTTATATTCACAAATTAGTGGTCTATTTGAGAGCCATCTATACTATATCAATTTTGTCCGCCTTATACGTACTATTGGGCGAAATTGACATAATTGGGATATCAATCTTCATTGCTTAGTTATTACAGAGTTATAAACCTGATAGTTTTGTTTTCTGAAAAGTGCGATTTTTGTCAATTATTACAAAGAAATTCATGACCTAACTGACAAATTGGCAACCAACAGTCACTGGATTTTAACTTTTTCTTTACAAACACAACAAATCTCATCAAATGGGGTGCAGTGGTTGCCGAGGAAATCGATTTCTCCTTTTCCGTGTATTTATATAGGAGGCCTGGAGCTAAAGCTTCCTTTGAACTGCTTCGCTGCAAAATTCCGGCATAATTACCGATCTATTGATAGCGCATGAAACAGTCTAAGGCTTATTGCGAATCACATTTTGCCAGCTCTCGCGTCACTGCTTCGCATTTTGTGAGGAAACGGAATCTTTTCTTGAATATTAAACACTCATGATAACTGCTACCGACACGAGCTTGCTGTTGCCTCGAAGGTCCCCGCATAGCCGCGATGGCCGCACCCACGTAAGGGCCGCACTTCCAACGCGTCAGCAGAGAAATTCGGGGGAAAAAATTCCACCAGAGAAGCAATCGCTTTCGGTGGCCCTATGCCGCGCCCGCGCGTCGGCCAATTTGCGCGCGCTGAGTACTTCCGCGTGCCCCTATACAAGATGGCGAGAGGTGCGTATTGACCGGTAATGGAATGGTACATTCGGGGATCCGGGGTGCGCAGAAGTCGCTGGCGGCAC
The DNA here is from genome assembly GCF_013339745.2 of Dermacentor silvarum. NCBI lineage: Eukaryota > Metazoa > Arthropoda > Arachnida > Ixodida > Ixodidae > Dermacentor > Dermacentor silvarum. The sequence goes on along the minus strand of NC_051158.1, from coordinate 101,851,810 downwards.
AGGCACCATTTTCACCAAAAGGTTCAGTCCCTTGTAAGAGCCGCACCTTGTCAAAATGGTAAAAAAAGTGCGGCCCTTACACGCGTCTATACGTAATCCAGATATATTCCGTACAGAGAACACAAATTTCCGGTCCCTTGGGACTTCGCACCGTGCTGTTGCTTTGCTGCAGTGGCGGCGTCCTACACTCTCTTCTCTCTGCCGTGACTGCGTGGCCATGAGTTATTCGCATTTGGTGCTTACTGCGATGGTGCTTCTGAAGAGCTGAGCCAAGTTGGTATCTAGCAGACACGTCACTTCGCCGCCGCGCTTCTTCTGGGAATCCTGCAAAGAATTGTAAGCGTCCACAATTATTTCTGAGGTAAAGGCTAAACGATACTTTGCTTAGACACAAAAGACTGACAAGTACTACTGTGAGTCTACCCAAGTGAGAAAGGTCACCTGCTTATCAAAGCGTGCTATCGACAGCAAAGTGTACTCGATCATACGATAAAAAACACCGCATATCCACGACGTGAATGATGATAAGTGGGCGAACCACCGGGCGATCATTCGGGCGAAACGCCGGAAGCCGGAAGCTGGCTTCCGGAACCGGAAGTGGAACCGGAAGCGGAAGCCGGAGCTTGGCGTACATATACTATATATATATATATATATATATATATATATATATATATATATATATGCATATACATACATACATATCGGTCTCCATGCCAACCAGAGCTATGGACTACGAGAGACAAGGCTCGGCCCTAAGGTGCTTCGCCCTTAAAAAGATAACCATCCAGAGTCCCAACGTGGGAGCGGCCCGCTGCGCGCTGAGTCGCGTACCTCAGGACGTTCATTAAAGTTTTATATCCATCCATCCATCCATCCAGAGGACAGAATCCATCATGGTTGTTAGGTATCGCTGAATAGCTCTAACAAGGAACGAAGGAACAATTGCGTTCGCACGCACATAATTAGGTCCAACTGAAATTATTATACAAACAAAAATGAAAATAAAGATGCAAGGTTCTGAAACATGCATCAGCCGATTTACGATCAGCCTTCCTTCCTGTTTAAAAATAGTTATATTAATGTCATTTCCGAGTCATTCAGCGCTTGAGAAGGTGGTGCCGATACACTTGTCTGCTGCACCGGGCAACATACTGACTCCTCGATCTCGACCAAATGAAGGTGTGCATCGTAATTGCTTTAACGGGCACCTTGTTTAGGACTATCACTTGCCCTATTTGATCGGGTTAGAGTGGCCCTTAGTTACACTTTATTTAAATATTTATGCTTTCAATACCATGGACGCGGCTGCTCACTGGTTTAGGGATCTGGTATAGAGGAGAGACCAGTACTAGAAACTTGAAGTGCGCCATAGGTGGCACTAACTAAGTTGGAAATAATTATTTTCTTGTTCCCACAAACGTTACACATTCTTGCTTTCAGTGCTGACGTGGATGTAGGCAAGAATTTTTTCGTACTTAAATATCATGAAAACCTCTCCCCTTTCAATAAAATATCAGCGAATAAGAGCCGTCTTTGTTTTTAATGCGAGAGCATTACTTGGCTCATTTTGCGACCGCGCCTTCATCAGAAAGCCGTTGCAGAAAAATGGCGCTAAATAACGTCATCTTTGTCTAACAAAAAATTGCCAGCATGTTACACTCCTGTAACACGTGAAGGCGAAAGCCTGCTGCACACGTGGTAATGCATTAAGTTATACGATCGGAGGGCTCAGACTTCTTGCAAGACATAACGAGACGCAGCGTGAAGTAAACGTATGGCGCTGAAGGTCGACCTCCTCAACGACACATGCGAGCACCTTTTGCACTACCTAACGTTTCTTTATGTTTCTGTCGTTTTCTTTCCGTATTTCTTTTGTTCTTTCTTTTAGATGCGAAGCATCTTATGCTCGGGGCTATGTCACTCCCTCCCTCCCTCCACCGTGCGGCGTCCACTTCCGGTTCCGGAAGCCAGCTTCCGGCTTCCGGAGAACGCTTCCGGCGTTTTCCCCGAATGATACCCAGGTGCTTCGCCCACTCATCATCATTCACTTCGTCCTGTCATTCTCCTCCCGCAACCCCGCGATGAGTGCCACGGACAGCGCCAGTGTCAGCGCCGTAGACAGCGCCGCGAAGAGGGCTCGAGCCGCTGCCACGAAACGGCAGAGGCGACAGGCCGATCTGAAAATTAATGGGAACTTGAGTCGACCCCACGGCTGCTTCGCATACTACTCAGGGTTCCCCTACGGGAAGATGGTGTAATTTTTTTGTCCTTTCTTTCGTTTTTCTCTCGTTGCTTCTTTCTTTTACAGCGAAGCTTTTAAAGGCTCACTCTTCATTGGTTGCGTCCGGCAATAGAAATAAAATTACACCATCTTCCCTTAGGGGAACCCTGAGTAGTATGTGAAGCAGCCATGGGGTCGACCACGGTGCTGACACTGGCGTTGACGCTGGCGCTGTCCGTGGCACTCATCGCTGCGTTGCGTAGGTAAGATTTCCGACGCTGCTGGACGAGTAATGGCTGATCTCGTCGAAAACCTCCGAGCCACCCACAGAGGCACCGGCAACAGTCGCCAACGCCACGCGCGTTCGGTGCAAACGTGGATGAAACGCCGACGGCGTCGACAACAGTTCTGCGTGTTGTGGCGCCCCCCCCCCCCCCCCCAGCGGAGTATGCCACGCCTACCGTCGCGCCTCTAACCTAAGCTGCTTCGCATTAGCGCGCGCGGAGCCGCAGGTATTGCCATTCGTTGCGCAATCCGGAGAGGAGAGGACCGTCGGAGAGGAGAGCAGGAATGCCGAGAGGAGAGTAGAAGAGACAAGGTGAGGAGGGGGAGGAGGATGCGCATGCGCAGTGCGGGTGTGGACGCCGCATGGCGGAGAGAGGGAGGGAGTGACATAGCCCCGACCATAAGCTGCTTCGCATCTAAAAAACTCTCATTGGCCGTATGCTGGATGTGCGAGTGAAAGCGCGCGAGGGCGAGGGACATGCTCTTTCACAGGGAGCGAACGCACGGCGGAGAGCAAACGCAACTTATGTGCGATTGAAAGCGCGCGAGGACGAAGGACGCACGCTTTCACGGGTAGCGAGCGCACGGCGGAGAGCAAACGCGACTTATGTGCGAGTGAAAACGCGCGACGGCAAGGTACGCGCGCTTTCACGGGGAGCGAACGCACGGCGGAGAGAAAACGCGACTTCCCAGTGGAAGGGAAGCGGCCTCTGCCGCTCCCTGCCGGACTCTGCCAACGCCTCCTTGACTCTGCCGCCTGTGGCGCCGACTTTCTCTGGGCTCGCATCCGCCTCTCCCCTAACAGTGTAGACAACGGCGTTTAGCCGTTTCTTGACGTAGCCAGCGTTTTGACAGCGGTTGTGTGCTCTCACACAAACAACGCGCACAACTGTTGTAGACGACGGCGGCGTTTTGCCCGCGTTCGCACCGAACGCGCGCGGCGTTGGTGACGTATTTATGAAGAACGTGCCAACCTTTGCCGTACACCCTATGGCGGCATACCGTAGCGACAATAACGGCATGGTCCCTGCGGTCACTAAATAAATAAAAACCACCGGATCATATATATTTCTCATTCTTTAATAGTTCAAATAACCAATTATACCATGACATCTTAACAGTCCCTAATTGGAAATATATAATTCCCACCATAGTACAGATTCGCTGGTCTTCCATCCCCACCCCAGTGGAAGGGCTGAGTTTTTTTTTTCTTTCGTTCATTCCGTTTTTATTGCTTTTGTTTCATCATTGATAATCAGCCATTGCATCTATGCTTACGGGCGTATGAGCCATTCCTGAGGATGATAATTTTGCATCATGTTTTCGGGTATGAGCCATTGTTGATGATGATAATTTTTGGTTTCACTCGCTAACTTCTTTTGTATCACTGGACGAGCCACATGCGAGATAGGCAACGACTACTACTCGACGCTTTTTATTTTTTTTTTTTTTTTGGGGGGGGGGGGTGTTCAGCCATTGCAATGAGCCACTTAGGGCCGTTTCCTTAAAAAGTTAGGTTTTGATCTTTGGTCTCATCGTCACGGCTACCGATCCGTAGCCCTGCGCGCTAACCCCTGCGCCACCGTTGTTTTTTTTCCTCTAAACATGGTATTTCTTAGATTGAATGAAAAGTTGTATGTAAAGGAACTATTTACAATAATATGAAAACCAGGTGGCCATAAGCAATCACAGGTCAAAGAGCAGTGCATAGAAAGAACATAAAACGTCACACAAAGCAACATCCTCCTTCGCAACAAAAACTTGCAAGAAATTTAACACCTAATTAAAAGTGGATACCAATCCGCCGGACATTCTTCTTGATTGTAAATGTCCTTAAAGTCCGCAATTATTAGCGCGAAATGCGATCTTGAGGAAATTGTTCTTCCTGTATTTCAGTCTTCAATGCATGTTTTCCATAGCCTATGCACGCCTATCAGTAAAAACGTATCGAATGGTACATTATTACACGGAACAACACGATATTGGATACTGTGAGAATTTAAATCAAAAGATTTTTGCAAATTTCTATGGAGGACATCCGATAAATAAATGGCATCTTTAGAATCAATAATACAGTGCTGAATAGATTCAGACACGTCACAAAGGCAACAGTTAATTGACGAAACGAAAATATTCCTTTTCCGAAGCCATGCTCTAACTGGCAAGGTCTCAGTTTGTAATTCGTAAAAAAAAGACGCTTTTGTAGACGGGGAACTTGTATTTTGCGCATTCTTGGAAGTACAGTGGTGAGCACTGTTAGGGTGAACACCTCATTAGTATTCAAGTTGTTATAACTTCAACATACATTATACTACAGGGGGGAAATGTGCCCAGTATGACGCCTAATGATGATGCCGATGAAATAAATAATACTTTTCTTTATTTTGTGCTATACACCAACTGCTATAGGCACGTGAATGCTAATGAGTTGTTCACCCTAACAGCGCTGACCACTGCATATCATATCCTGGCAAACCGATGTATACTGATCGATAAAATGGTGGCGGGAACAAACATCGAGATTAAATCTTTGTAAAGATTTTTGTGTGACACAGTGAACAAATAATCTTTAGAAAAACGAGCAGTCAGAAAATAAATAGAAAGAACAACCTCATGCATGAACCCCCATAAACACGGTCTAGAAGTTTCGGAAATTCAGACACCACCTATTCTTGCAAGACGTGAACCAGATTGACCTGCAAGAAGGCTCGTAATACCGGATGAGAGCTATCCTGGAAAAAAGACAGCGAGAGACTAACTGTCGCACATACAAATGCACCAACTCTAACCTTTCAGCACACACTCGTCGAAAAATATTATCGCGTCTCATAAGTTCGAAACTGGAAGACCATACAAACGTTGAAAAAATCCTGTGAAAGCGTTGAATGTAAAGCCTTGTGCAGTGAGGAACCTGAAAGATATAGAAAGCTTTGGTTGCCAAAAACATGTTGCAGGCTCTTCGCCCTTTACATAGAACCCCTCTGTTTGAGCATATTGAAATGCCGCAGTGTTCGTGGTTTCAATATTCTCAGTAATGAGGTAAACGTTGTGGCATACGCGTGTGATATCGCATTCTTCTGCAAAGACAAGCCCAGCATTGATAAAACTCTTTCTATCATACAATAGTTTGGTACTGTGCCCAGTGCACCAATGAATAGCTCTAAGAGCTCAAGACAATGCTTTAGATCATAGGCCATTACAGCATCACTTTATGCTGGCATTGAGTGGTCTTGTGAGCTGCCTAAATATCTAGGAGTTCCGCTGCATGCCTACACGTTAAGTGCACTCTACTGGAGAAAGCGCGTTCCAGCCCACCAGCGCTACACAAATACCTTTGTCCCGCATAGTTTTTGAAGATTTGTAAATGCGCCACCGTTCCAACAGGCGACAGTGATGAATATTTTCGAGGCTGTACACGTGGTTCGGTTCTGCCTGGTGGGGTATTCACTAGACGGCACGCCATGTACAGGAATCTGCCTTTGGCGCTGCGGCACGTCCATGGTCGTCGCAGGAGACTTCAATCATGACGCATGTTCAACGCCATGCCCATCGGTGCGATGCGTGCCGATCTCAACTGAGGGCGCTCGCCTCTCCAATAGATGCAATCACCACTTCGCGAGGCACCGGATCGATTTGGCGTTCGACAACAATCCACGCACAGGGCACGAAGTAAGGTACGCGTCGACACACTACTCATATAACAATGCCATCCTACCGTCGATCAACTTGGACCCACAGACGCTGTCGCCGGAGCCGTTATGGACGACGACAACGAATAAGATGCACCGCGCTTCAGGTACCCATCGGATGGCGAATTCACAACAACTTCTTACGCTAGAATAGTTCGTAAGAAAGAATTTCAGCCAATCCGGATGCAAGACATATTATCTAAAGCGGCTGGCCAATGGCAAAGAGCACGTACGAAAAAAAAAAAAACCTTGGTGAATCTGGCCCTGATGAAGAAATGTTGCGTCTACACCATAGTGCCGCTCTTAAATGTACAGTCATCGCTCGTCGAAGTGGCGTCATCGTGCTGAAAAGTGGTGTCATGGAGAAATAACATTCAACGCAATGTGCCTGAAACACTCATTTAATGAGGACTCTACAAATAAGACTCAGCTGAGAGATCGAAATATGGCTGGCTTGCAGTCTTGCCGTCTTGCTTTGCAGCGATCTCATAAGCACGTACATTATACTCCTAAACATAACTCAGCAACATTTTGCCGCAACACTAAACTCAGCACCATAACTCAGCGGAACACTCAGCGACAAGGAATGCTCTCACATTTACACACAATAAGAATAGCTTAGGTGCCTCCATAGCTTTTCAATATTGCTAGGCTATTCAATGAACTTGAGTGAAAATCTAAGTTTTTGTGACGTACTGTGCATGTACTGTACCGCTGCAAATTTGTGTTTTCGAATTAATGTCAGCGGAAAATTGTGCCGATAAAAACAAGTAGCGAGTATAAGGAAAACCCTAGCATTGAATACATAGTATATTGTGGCCACTTGATGTTCTGGCGTGGGACGGGCTGCAATGTTAGGATGCAGTTTATGGCGAGACTATCATCCACAGAATATCCAGAGATGGAAAAACCAGATATCCACATAACCCCACTTTTTTCCATAGATTGAAAAACTATGGTTTAGAATAACAGCTTACCATGCGGTTCAGCGAGGAAATGCAGAAGATTCCCTTGTGCTGTGCGACGCACCACTTGCTGTGGTCCTCCTTGCTCACAAACTCAGCATACCCACTGCCGGTCTGCACACCTATCAGAATAACATCCTTGACGCTATAGTTTCGTGTGCAGTACGTTTCTTGAGCACCACCTGCGCCATTTCTCCAGGACTGTACTGTAATATTGTCCTTCACTTGATCACTCAGTCCTTGAGTGTATATATCTGTTAAAGCAATGGAATGAAAATACACTCTTCTATACAAGGTTATACGTCATGTTGAGTATTTAAATATGCCCATGACGATTTATGATGTGACAGATTATGTTTTTAGGCTGTAGAAATCAAAGCGTTGTTTTTCTTTTCAACTATAGTACTCATACTATAGTAGTCCGAGTCATGTGGGGAAACTTTTCTCCTTAACTGCGTGCTTGTCTGTGTACTAAACGAATAATAATGAAATTAGGAGTATTTCTTAGCTACCGCTACTCAAAAATGAAGGTGTATGAAAAATTTCTTAACACAAAAATGCATATTGTCGCGCAAAATGTTTGGCTTTCACTTTCTGATTTATTTGCCGCCGCGAGCCAACCTACAAGCTGTTTCTGTTCATTTTGATTCACAGCGTTCCTGTTCGGTGTTATAGAAAACTTTATGCTTATGGTCGTAGTTTTGGGGGTCATTTTAAACACATGCGACTTGTGTAACGAGAATGTTGGTATTTATTCATAAACGGACGCTTCCAACTGCGGTGAGGTCTAAGGTAAATATAGCTGCTAGCGAAGCTTCCATAGAAGCCTATACGTTCAAAACATGGTGGCTTATCGGCGGTTCATGGGGCTTAGCGCCATCTGTGTGAGGAGGGAACACTTCCGGCAGAAGAAAAAATAATTTGACATCATATCCGTTAAAAACAGAAGTGACGTAATTTTGTTCTCATAGGCGCGAAATTTGTTTTTGGAGGCCTGCCATTACAAATGTATATTCAAATGCCCCGCCATTTGACTTGATGGGCGTTCCGAGCTTTTAGCGCGGAAAGCGGTGCAGGAAAAGGTCAGCCGTACGGGTGTCGAAATCGCATCGCTGCACAGAACATACTTTCTTTGGAGGCCGACAAACGCTTTGTGCGTAGATTGCGTAGAGTACTCGTCCTTTCGTCGGACGCCATGCCCGTCGGCTAGCGCTGTCGCACGAAAACAACTAAAGTAAACAAGTATCTCACGGTCGCAACTCACTACGTTTGACTGCACAGGTTAAGAAACAATACAAGTACCCGCGTCACCAAATTCAGCTGGCAAACCTCGACATGCAAAACAACAAACACAACATGGGAGGGGGGCGTATTGTAACAGGCGAACGTATACGAGCGCGCCTTTCCACGCACTCCAAGCTGCGTTGCATTGCAAGTGATAGCTGCGTCCACCACCGCCGCTGTCGATGGGCGCTCTCACGGTGGGCGCCGAAAAAAGGTATTTATTTATAATGATCAAGTAAAATATAGTTATCTCTTCTTTTCTCGCTATGCGTATACAAAATGGATTAGGAATTTTATTTTCCTTGAATGAATCTAACTGCGTCTCGCTTTAATTAAAAAACGCATTTTCCTTTCCCAGCGTTTATTCCCCCCAAACATACTCGCGCTTCAACGCTTCAATCTAGATAAGCCGCTGAAATTGGAGGCGTGCCGGGGGTGAACTCCATTAGCTCAGTCATCGGAGGGCTGCGCCAAAGCTTATGAAGACCCCGAACTTTGTCAAACTCGTAGTCAAACTCGTACCTTCCGGCAAAGGCACCCCTGGTTGCAATAATAGCGACAAAACATCGCTGATATTTTTGTTCTCAGTGTCAAGCGAGACCAAGCGAAAGCTGAGTTGACAACTTACTTGTTGCTGTCACGAGACAGAAAAAGTAACACGACCTAATTCGGGTCAAAGCCGGAGGCTCGAGCGTTGCCATATTGCTACTCAATCACGGTGACCAGCAGCGGCACGCGCAGCTGTAGTGGTTGTATAAAACGCGTATGCGCAGGTGGCCTACGCTATCATTTTTAACAGTAACATATCACGCACAGGTGTCACGTACCACATAGAGCTAAACAGTCTATTGCTCCAACACTGATGATGATTGTAGTGTTTAATGGCGCAAGGGCCAGCTATGGCCAAAGAGCGCCATGACATATGGTGATGGGTTCTGAATGTATTATAGATGGAGTGGACAGTAGGATGCAAATGGTACATAAAAGGTGGCTGTAAAGAGGCCTAAAACAAATCGCTATATATTGCGTAAAATATATGAATGTTAAAACAATGACAGACTAATGACGTGAGCTATCAGCGGAAAAGTTCGTTACAAGGCGGTGACATAATAAGGTATATGCAATAGCACTATTGCCTCAGGAGGTCCTTGAAATCAAGGGCTGGGAGGCGCGTGCTTTAAATTGTTTTGCACTGCAGCTGTAGCCTACAAGTCGAGGCTGCGCTACGGATACCCTGGCCAGATGATTTGTAATGTGTTTACATCTGCTAAAAATTTTAAGACGGCATTAAAATCACAAACCGGCTCATGGCTAAGAAAGAATGCTGGGTGAAGAGGAATGTGCTCACGATACGCGGGATAAAAGTACTTTTTACGCTGAGATTCTATTTCAGGGCACTGGATAAGAACATGGAGAACTGAAAGTATGTCGCCACACCTATCGCATGTCAGTGGATAACCTCCTGTAATGAGATACGAGTGTGTTCCATATTATGTCCTATCCTTAACCTGCAAAGAAGCACTTCCTTGCGTCTGGTTGTTTTCTGGAGTATCCATTTCCCAATTCTTGGCTTGGTTACATGTTGCTTATTAGACACTTGATTATCCCACTGCCTTTGCCAATATTTCCGTAATTCAGAGCGCAAGAAAGGCTTCAGGTCAGTGCAAGGGATGGCTATGTTTGTGTTTGTATGTTCAAAAACTACTGAAGTGGCACTTTCGTCTGCAGCTACGTTGCCTTTAATGCCTCTATGGCCAGGTACCCAGCATATTATGATTACTTCGGGTGTCCTTGTAGCTGAGCATAGCAATTTTAGTATATGTACTTTGGAAGTACATCGCTCGAACACTGCAGGCTTCGTTACAATCAGTGCACCAATAGCCACATGCCTAACTTATCCCTTTTATGATAAGGTTCCCTAGGTTTTAAATAAAAAGTAATCCAATTGCTTCCTTTATAAATATCATATTTGCCATTATGGTAAATATGACACTAGTGGGACGACTCACATTAACACGGTAGGTTAGTTCAAAACAGCAAACAAAGCCACAAGACATTGAGACACATGGCATATGCAAAGCCAAGTGACAGTTCCAACGTATACCGTATAATTGCTCATTTCGTGCATTCGTTCAGCGGTAACTGACAGCTACAGTCGAATTCTATATCGTATGAGGTGGTGCTAGAATTCCGTACAATGTACCTTCCATGCAGTGAAAATGTTTTGTCGCAAGACGACTTGTTCGGGCGAAAATTCGCTTCGTAACGTCAAAATGTTCATATTCTGCAGCAAAACATTCGCTTTTGGAAAACTTGCAGGTGCGTAATATACGGAGCATGCATCCTTATGAAATCACATATGCTGACTTCAAGGAACAATGTACTCTAGAAAAACACTGCCTTGTGCTAGTAAAGCAACAGTGGATCCCCTCAGTAGGTAGTGCCTTACAGTCCATCTCGTAGTGTCGTAGCTGCTGTCCCTTCTGAAAATCACAATGTCAGAATTCAAGATTGCAGAAATAGAAATTCAGACAAAAGCACCAATTCTGTACGGAGAGATACGGCCGCATAATTTTGTTTTGCCATCCAGTGCCCGCTTCTCTAGCGCGGCATATGGGTGGCGTCCTCCCTGTGATGGAACAAATTTATTTATTTATTTGCATTTTACAGTCGGTAGCCCTACAAAAGAATGTCACAAAGAATAATACAGCATGAACCACGAGCGCAAACGTTAAAAGTCCAGTAAATAATGATACAGGACATACCAGAATCAAGTTGAAGTCATTAAGAGAAAGAAAATGCGCAATAACAGGTGATGGATTTCAAAGACCGTTTTTTTATATAAAAGCTGTATTTGAGTGCATTTTTATTGAATTTTAACTGTGTACTGCTTCATAGTGAAGGTAAATAATTATTGACATTATTCAATAATTTTAGAGAGAAACCAGGGAGATGTCATTGACGGAAGCCAACAGAAGGCCAAAGACGGAGATAGATCTGAATGACCTTTTTTTTCTTTCGTTGCGTCATCCGACGCCATGCTAAGTTGGGAAAATATGTGACCTCATCACCGAGTTGCGCTCTTCACCTTTCGACAGCTCTTTCGTTCTCTTGTTACTATGGGTGTACGAATGTTTTAAATTTCGAATGCGAATTGTACAGCACGTGTTTACTATTTGATTTCTATCTAATTAGACGATCCAATATTTGAAGTTGCGACTATTCGTTTCATCAGAATACTATAGCGGGCGATAACATTTATGGCAGTCTACAGAGAGCTAGAGTGGTAGAACTGTAGACTCGTCCAACTTATTGTTGTGCAGGAGAACCGTGGTTGTTGCGTATACGATCCAGTTTTTGAACAGACACAAGCAGGAGGTCATTTATGCGCAATAGTTACCATACGCAATAGTAAGTATGTCTCACTTTGGCTGCCTACAAATTATTTTCTCTAGACATAGCAAGTTATTTGTGCAATCTCACTATGTTTTGATTCCATCATGCCCTCTTGCGGTGGATTGAATGAATTAAATACTTTATTTAGTGAGCTTTTCAGCGCATGCACCAGATGGAAGTGGTTCCCACTTCACGGGCATCCATATGCTGCTCTCGCCGTCTGGCCCCTGGTTACGAGCCGAAGCCGGTCTTCCAGGCCGGGGTGGACAGCAATACTTTCCATCGCTGTTTAAGTGGTTGGATGGGTAGGGGGATCATGTTGGAGTTAGGGTTGGTGAGGAGTGGTGGGTGTTGCTGGCAAAACTTGCATTCTGCAATCATGTGTTGAAGTATACCTGGCTCGTGACACACGGGGCACTCTTGTCCGTACTGGCACGGGTACATGCGGTTTAGCATTCGGGGGTGGGGATACGACTCTGCCTAGATCTACCTATATGTTGTCTGCTGCTTCCTCGTTAACTTGAGCTGTGGCTCGGGGAAGCTCTGTCTCCTGTTTCTGTAATACTCCACTATGTCTTTATACATGACCAGTGGTTGGCTCTTTGCCTTCTCCTCTTCCCACTCCGCGGCTGTGGACCAGTGTGAGAGCGCTCAGGCCTGCTGGTGGGAAAACTCATTGCCCTCCATTGCGGAGTGGGCCGGAACCCAGATTAATTCTATCTCTTCCCCTTTCGCAGGTCCCTTGCCTTTGAGCGCCCTAACCACCAACCGGGACACCCAGCCAGACTGGAAGCTTCTATATGCTTGTTGCAAGTCTCTGACCACTCCGGTCCTGCCCTGTATGGGGAGGGCCAGGAAAATTGCCAGCTCTTCTGCTTCATCGAGGTCGTTTATTTTTGCCGTCGCGCACGTTAACAGCTTTTCTTTGGTTGTCAACGTTACGGTCGCCCATATTTTTCCTCTGTCCTTGGAGGCGTATGTCAAGATTACCCCCTTCTGCCCAGCCAGCAGCGTGTTGTAAGTATTTGCTCTGGCCTCCCATCTGCCACTGTGGTGTGCTGGGCTCATGTTCTTGGGGAGTGGTTTCACCTTGATGGCTTCTAGCCAGTCGTCTGATAGTTGTCCTCGCTTTGTCTGTCTTCTCTCCTCCCAGCGGATCTTCTTCAGGACTCTTCTGCTGGCCTTCATTTGACTTAGGTGATGCTTCTGGCTGGAGAGGTGGCCCTCGATCAGTTCGTCCACCGTGTTATGCAGGCCCAACCTCATGAGTTTGTCCATGGAGGCACTCATCGGAACTCCGATGGCATGCTTGATTGCTTTTCGGATTATCACGTCGATCTGCTTCCTTTCTACCGTGCTCAGCAGGAGATACGGTGCCTCGTACGCAATTCGGGAAACCATGAAGGCCTGTACGAACCTCAGGGTGTCGTTCTGTTGCATTCCTCTGCGTCTCAAGGCCACTCTGCGGAGCGTGTGGAGTATTTGCTCCAGTCGTGTGTTTTAGCTTTCTCACAGACGCTTCCGCCTTGTTTGCTTGTATCACCAGTCCCAGGATATTGGCACTGGGGCCTGGCACAATGGCCATCTATCACCACTCTAATGCCTTCCTTGGGTCTTTTCGGCACCCGCTCCCGGGCTACCACCAGTTCCGACTTTTGTGGCGAGCATCTTAGGCCACATTCCTTGGCCTATTTGGCCACCACTTCCGCCGCCGTCTGCAGCGTGTCTTGCATCCATCCGGGGGTGCCAGCCTTTGTCGTCCAGAGCGAGACGTCGTAGGCGTAGAGTGCGTGCCCGAAGCCTTCAATCGCTTCCAGCGCTTTGGGCAGGTTCAGGAGGGCCATGTTGAACAACACGGGCGAATTTCGCTGTTCAGACACCGCTATCTTAATACCCATCCTGATACAGCAATAGATCGTACCTTTTCTGGTAATGCTTTGAGGGGTCCCCCTATAGCCCAACTCGATGAGCGGGGATACTTCTTCCCCAACTCTGATTCTCACTTTCCGATCTGTTAGAAAACCTCGTACGTAGTTGTACGCTCGTTCTCCACAGCCAGTGCCCTGGAGGTTGGTCGGTGGTGTAGTATTGCTCCTAGCTCTTTCAGCAAGCGCTCAGCTACATTCTTCTGGGACGTGCTGTTTTTTTTCATTGCTGTCGCTGTCATCGTGTACCAGATATAATCGCACTTTTATTTTATCTCAATATAACTTTTTTAGTTGAGTGACATCCAGTTGTATACGGCATTATTATCAAATAGCGCCAGCACATCTCTTGTTGCGATCTAGACTCCAAGGAACCTTTCATTTCACTTTTTTTAGAAATGACATTATTCTAAATTCGATTCAATATTCGACTGTAATTTTGCTCAAATATTCGTATTCGATTGAACTAAAAACACTTTGATGTTCAGACACCGCTATCTTATTGCCCATCCTGACACACCAATAGATCGTCCGTTTTCTGGTAATGCTTTCTGCTCAGGTAGTTTAAGTAGTTTTTGCAGACTTGGCAAGTACACATCGCTGTTTCGCCATTACCTAGATTACGTTGGCAGCCATTATCAATTATGTTGACAGCTATTACACAATTTAATTATTTTGTTAACGTTGCGTCTTGCTTTATTTATGCTACTTATTTCTTTTTACCAGATAATGATTGCTAACACAAGCAAAAGTCGTAGTTTCGCCCGAACGGACAGACTTGGAGAGCGATTAAAGCAGTAATAAACTACTACAGGAAGTAATGCTACTAGTTTTATGAGCCGTCGTGTAAATTTAACCGAACATTAGCTCGTTATCTAAAATAAACCTGGTGTTAGGCGGCGCAAAAACAGACGTGAACACAGTTCACTCGATGGCGGCGAGCACTCGTAGTCAAAACGCTATGGTGACGAGGAGCGCTGGTAGCCGGGAACACGAGACAAAGACGGCTGTGTCGTGAACCCGGCTGGAGCGCCCTGATGAAATGCTATGGCATTAAAATATGCACACAGGAGCGTCATGAAGAATCCTTGGAGAGGCGTTGTGTTTCTGATTTCGACAAGTGGTTTGAAAGCGAGGAAGTGCACAAATTGGGTACTTCCTTTTCTTAAGGCTTTTCTTATACCTCAGCAATGTTTCCACGCAGCGTTTTGTATTGTGCCAGTCGATTCCTCGTTGCACGAAACCTGGGAAGATACGTTTTGAGCTCGCAGCATAAAGGTTGAACAGCGAGAAACAGTGAGGAATTGTTTATCACTAACGTAAAGCATAGAGTGCTGATTCGAAAGGTAACAGGGGGGGGGGGGGGTATTCGTAGTTTTATTTCTCAAAAAAGCTTAGTGCCCTTCCACTCAGTGATGGACGACCAGCGAAGCTGTTATGTGTTCTTCTAAAATGACGAAGTTATCTATATGTATGACTGTATATGCGCAATTAAAGCATCAAGACAGACACCCTAATTCACCATTTTCATCTTTCATCCACCTTAATCAACCCTAATCCTCCTAATACATTTTAATGCACCTTAATCGATCCTAATAGACCTTAATCCACCTTAATCGCACCTAATCTACCCTAGTCCTCCTTAATCTACCTTAGTCAACCTTAATGCACCCTAACCCACCTTAACAAGCCTAATCTACCTTACTCCACCCTAGTCCTTCTTAATCTACCTTAATCCTCTTTCATCCACCTCAGTGGACCTTAATCTATCTTAATCCACCCTAATCCACCTCAGTCCTAATCATCCTTAATACTCCTTAATTGACCCTAATCCTCCGTCATCTAGCTTAATTGTTGGGTAGACTTTGAACTAATGGTCACCCGTCACTGGTTTTGACACTTATGTTAAGGAACCTACATACATAGGCTACTGTGTTTGACGTAATAGTTCAGCGGCAGACCCGCTAGGTAGAGAGAGGTAATTAAATGGCAAATGAGACATCCACCCAATCCTAGCAATTGCTACGAAGGAAACCGATATGGGTCCCTCGAAAGAAAAGCCTCACAGTAGAAAAAAATTCGTCCTGGTCCGGCCATCTGCTAGGCGCCTGGTTAGCTAAGATGGTAGAGCGGCTGCCCCGGAAAGGCGATGGTCCTGGGCTCCAGTCCCGGACCAGGACGAATTTTTCTTCCACTGCGAGGCTTTTCTTTCGAGGAACCCGTATGGGTTTCCTTTGTAGCAATGGCTACGATTGGGTGGATGTCTCATTTTCCCTTTAAATAGGCTACTCTGGATTCAATTTTGTCGACGCGTGTTTTTTCTACACACCCTGTCGACACACGCACTTTTGGTGAGAACCCTAGCCATATGCAGCTTCGCTGTAAAACTTCTCATACATTTTGTTTGCCTGCTTCTGCTGTACCGATAGGTGGCACAGGCTTTGTGCTTGCTTTTGTTTTCGCGTCCAAAATCACAGAACGCGAATTAAAAAAGCAGGAAGGTCATTCACGAAGCGTAATAAATGTGGTCTTCAACACTGCGAAAAGGCGCCATATTGGCTCCTGCCCATGCCACCATAAAATTTGCAACTGTGTGTTCACGTATTTTGACGGGTATCCTCTACCCTACTCCCTCATTCTACTCCGGTATTCCCACTGAAGTAACCACAAAAAGGGCAGTGGGGAATTATTATGGAGAATACATAAGCTGAACAGTACAATCTCTATGATTCAAAAGCGTCTTCCACGCGCGTATTCCTTTATTGTTGTTATTCCATCGGGACGCACTTTTTCTTATCACCGTATAATTATTCACAGACGTCAACCCTGCATGCATGATTGAAGACTTGTAACGTAGCCAAAGAAGAAAGGAATGGGCTCCTGAAGACGAAGAAGTGGGAGGCTTAGGAACAGAAATAAACAGTTATGGCCGCCTTATTGGCCAGCCAACTTGTTCTGTTACAATATTTGGCTACGTCGGTACCTTGTGCTACTCGCCTGAGCCGCCCCGAGTTTCCATGCATAATGTGCACTGACATTACAGTTGCCCATGATAAGGCGGTGAACGTCGCACAGGGCGTCTACGGTGAAGAGCGTTCCTGTTCGGTGGAGCGCTGATCATATTGAACACTTACCACACTGCAAGTTTGACTTCATGAAGTCGAATGCTGGCCAGGGCTTTCAAGATTGCCATGAATGTTCCTCAGCATGACGCGGGCGTCGCGCGTTGTGGCGAGTTTCGCGGTGCCACTACCGCAAATCTCGTCTTCACGAAAACCGGAGTAACATCTCATAACCATTATTTAGACGGCCATAGTGCAAGTGCGCTGATGCACGATATAACGAAGTTGCAAGAAACGAATAGTCAGCATAGGCTGCAACTAGTTCATTTTAGTGCAAGCAAACATTCGGCAAATGAGCAAGACACCTATGCAATTTGTCAGGCCGGAGGTTTACGACTGGTCGTACACAAGAACTGCCCAAGAACGGCTTGATTTTACAAGTCCGTCTGTGAGAGGAATGGCTGGCCGGACGGCAAAGACAGTTATGCAGATGTGGCTGTACTTGGGAGGTAATGCAATGAATTGACACGAGCTTTGAACTCATGAAAAAGCTGAACGCTCATGGAACGAGTGGAAACAGAGCTTACTGAGGCGAAAGCCTTATATGTCTCATCGTTCAGCCGACCTTCAAAGTGTTTGAGCTAAAACGCGTCGACGAGACCAAAGGTACAAAGACTATTGTAATCAATGGATCATATCCCGTAAGCATTCAAGACCCTGTAAGAAAGCAAGAAGGATTATTAAGCTAATGAAGTGGATGACTAAGCGAATTAAATAGATGCCAAAGCTTAATAGGAGAGTAGACTAAGCCAATTAAGTGGATGACTCAGGCAAGCCAAAGCAATAGAATTAAAGTTGATGACTAAGGGATTTAAGAAGATGACTTAGCAAATTAAGAGGATAACTATGTGAATTAGATTAATATAATAAGGAGGGATGACAAAGCAAAGTGGAATAAGCGAAATAAGCGGGATTGTATGCGTCATGTGTCCATTCTTAATGCATCAGCTCTTGGGCTTTCGCCTTCAAGTCGACTTAAAGAGAACATAGGAGACCCTATGATTTTTTAAAATTTTATTTCTGTAGGAACAAGCTTCAAAGCTTGGACAATTAAAGGTACATCTTACAAGTTCAAGTCCGCGCCTGTTCTTGACTATGTCTTTGAGAAATGGAGACTTATGCATTTAGCTGCCTCTGCTCTATCGCATACTACACTCATTATGTTGGGACTTCCGGAACACATGCGGTGTTGTGCTCAGCTTCAAAAAGCAAACGCAGAAACGTTACTGCAGAATATGAAAGAGATGTGTTTTAATGTTGAGCATCCTGTAGGAAGTTATGATAGTGGCAGAAAAGTCTATGGAGGAGCAGAATTGCATAGCGTGAAATCCCAAGATGAACTAGCTCCACTGAATAAACAAGTCCCCTAACAGGAGGAGAGCAGGAAGCTAGCTAAACAGACCTCTGATTACGACCTAGCCGAAGAAGAGAAAGCGAGGAAGGTGCCCCTGCAGACGAAGAAGAGGGGGGGGCGTATAGGAACAGAAATAAACAGTGGCGACAGCCTTGTTGACCTGGTAACTTGTTCTGCTACAAGACTGAACCATCAGCTTCCATTGATTTTTTTTTATGTACAGTGCTCAACGAATGAAACACGATACTTGCAGAGCAGAGCAGCCGGAGCCTATTGTGCCACCGGTGACCGTAGGGTTATCTCTGAGGGTGGAACATTTAGTCACAATGCAACAGGAAGGCTCTCGCTTTTATGTGGTGCAAAAATGCATTCACTCGGTGTCATCAGGGGCCATCGATGATGAAAATGAATTAAAAATAAAAGGCCGGCATCCACACACTCCGTGTTTCGCGTTTCAATCGATGAGCTCTGAGCATACGAATGTGTATTTTCTTCAAAGGCCTAGTTGGGGCTGTTTGCTGTCGCCAGTAGAACAGTGGCAATAATCGCAAATGCAGCAGCCAATGAACCGATTAGAGGTCAGGTTATGAAACTGATGAATTGCACTTACTAATTAACAGGTATGTATAAAATTCTCTGAAAGATTGAAAACACAACATGCTGGCACTGTGTTGTGCTACATGTTTTCCAGACCATAGTTACCTTTTTCCCATTTGGGTGACTTTGCGATTGATAATATATTCTGCATCTTCAGAGTCTTCAGAAAATCAACCTTTAATTCTTTCGGGCTCCTCGTATAATTTTTGTTGAGTATATTCCAAAATTGTGGAAAGGCTTTAGCCCAATCTGGCACTCTTCTTTGGTAAATGTTGGCTGCTTGCACTTGAAGATGACTGGCTGCGGTACATAAAAGAAGAAGCATATGAAGGGCCCCATACATAAAATAGTGATAAGGACAACCATGTGCTTTACAATTTTAGAGAGGACCAGCAAGAGAAGGGAAGGTGGGTGAAAGGGCGGAAAGCTTCACCCAGAATTCTGAGCAGGAATGACTGAATGACACAGCATAATACCCTTTGGTTTGACGAGCCCTAAATTGCAAGTGCTTTTCAGCTGGCACTAAAAAACGCCTCGCAGAGCTTGTTCACACCATATATTTCATACATATTAGCAGGGACAAAACTAAACACTTCCAAATTAACTTGCTTGTTTGGCAGGGTATCTATAAGGACGCTCTTAGATTTACTTAAGCGTAGCAAATGTATAAAGTGAGCAATGATAAGTGATATCACGTGAAATATGATATAATTACGGAAATAAATAAAGCCTTCTCGGCAAAGTGTCGGGGCAGTGGCATTTGTAGACGCTCAGCGTTAGCCTCAGGAAGCAGTAGATTCATATTGGATTGACTCAGCGCACACAGCAGTTACTTCATAATGAGAGAAGACTAGATCCGCTTTTAAGATTCCGCTAAAGAAAATGACGGGATCACTGGAGATCTATGCGACTGCATAGCTAGAAGATCTGAAAGCTGGGCGAATTGGTTCAGTTGGACGCAACTCTCAGCATGAGTGTGTGCCTTCATTAGAGTGGACATGTACAATATAGGACAGAAAATGATCTAAGCTAAGATACTAAACACTGCGCAAACATTTTCTCAACAGAGTATCAAATACTTGAATTTTGAAAGTATATGAGATAGCGACGAAGATAATAAGATAAGTATTTTATTATTTTCAAGACACTTTGAAAATACTTAACATTGCGTAAAAAACAAACTTGTCAACCCTGAGGTGCTTTATTTTGTAAACAGTGCAATGGACGCAAAAAAAAACGTTTTTGTTAAGCATCGGAAATGACTGCTTTCCAAAATGCGCTACACAGCCTGCCCCTCTTCTCTATGAAGGTATGGCCGGCGACATTGAAGAGCTGCTCTAAGGATGTGCCCGACGCCACAGCAGAATTGCGCTTCAGACAAAATCATGAAAGGCAGGTATTTTTAAAACGAAGCTTTCTATGTCTCCCTGATTCGTCCGTGAGCGCCGAAAACGCACTGCAGGAAAGCCATCTTACAGAATGGAACTATCTGCGCATCTGCGCACACAACAGAGCAACGGCTGCGCATCTGAGTACACGATAGAACAACGGCGCACGACATCCGTATCGTAGAAGACTACAGTTTACACTCGCAGTTATACTGATCAGAAGAATGGGAACTCCTACGCCACGCTACCCATATGAACTGTATATATCTGCATTGCATTGCGCGCGTCACGCAATGCATTCCCGGCCGTCACCATAGGTATGCCGCGGGTGCAGCGCACGACAGAATGGGCTGCCGTACGCGAACGTTTGCGCGAGCGCGATCGTGACCGTAAGGCCGATCGCGTTTGTTGGCAACGACAGAGCCTCTGACCGTCTACCACAGCGATCACAAGGCAATACTGTGCAAGTGTAGAGTCGTCCGTCAAAGTGTGAGTGTGTGCGTCTAATCAACGGCTACATGGTCTAAAATAAAGGCTATCCAACTTGCCGAAATGTGTCTTCATTCAACTTCAACGTTCAGGAAATACAATCCTAAAGGAGCAATCAAATCACACATGCATAGCATCGGGTCGCTCAGAATTTCTTGGCTTCGCTGCGTGGTCGTTGGCTTTGGACTTTGACTTTGATTCAGATTGCATGGGAGAAAGCTTCGCGTTCCACCATATTTCTTTAAGAAAGGGGCTTTCCGATGGGGGCAAAATGCAGAAAACACCCGTGTACTTAGATTTAGGTGCACGTTAAGGAACCCCAGCTGGTCCAAGTTAATCCGAAGTCCCCCACTACGGCGTGCCTCACAATCATATGTGAATTTGGAACGTAAAACCCTATAATTTAAGAAAGGGGCTTTGATTTTTTAATACTGATGTCACATATTGCACCACACTGTATTACTCAATCTAGGCACGCGCGGAAACCTGCACCTTCCTTTTTTTGCCCACCGACGAGTGGTAGCAGGGGAAAAATATGCGGTTTCCAAGAAGCGTGGCTCTCGCAAAGCTTCTCCACACCTTCCATCGCCATCTCAACACAGACACAATTTCGGCCTCGCGGTGAAGGTAGAATAGCCAGTTCAATGTTACGATTGCGCGGGAATTCCTCTTCCCGGCGGTATTAGTTTTCACGCTTTCCGAGCTCCGTCAGTCGCCTGTGCGACTCTCCGCCTAGGTTATCAGTGGTATCAGCCAGCCGTGAAAAGTCAATAATAAGGATACGCATTGATTCGAGCGGAAGACAATGCTATATTTATACCGGCCCCAGGCCACGATATCGCAGCGATGCGCTCTGGTCAATTGTGTGGAATTTTTATCATCCGCTGCTAGCGCAGGTTGACCCAATGACAAAGCGAGTGTAGCGATGCCCTGGCCACTGACGGAGCTCGATAAGCGCGAGAAGAAATTGCATCGAAAATGTTACCGCTGTGATACCGCGACCCACGTCTATGAGAAGTACAAAACATTATTTTTGGCGTTTAACACGTCATAGGCCTTGCAAGGACGAGATTAATGAACCCTTGTCACAAAAAAAAAAGCATGCTCCGGTTACGTGAGGAAAGCTTTTTGGAAACCAGAAACTCTAGTCAATGGAATAATAGAACTCATTATTGCGCCCATTCAATAGTCCCACCTTTACCACCACTCAATCCTCGCACGAACCAGTATTCCGCGCGATGCGGCATCGGTGAAAAATTGGGAATAATACATTCCCTGTCGAGGTGTGTGGCGTTGAGGGAAGAACGAATACATAACATTTTAGGTATAAATCTTAGAAGGTCTTCGCACTCACACTTCCTATCTGTGAAAACCGCATTTCAACATTTCGAGAGAGAAATGTTTAGTCTGATAGCACCTGGTTGGAAAATAGCTGTGCTGGCCAGAGCCTAAATAAATTTCGCAAGCGGTTTATTGCACTCCCAATAGAGATGTTTATAAATGCCCTTTAGGGTAACTGGCTGAACACTACGATCGCCGTTGGTGACGTGTACACCAGTTCCAGGACGCAAGTGCTCGCTCTCCGCGCACTCCTGCACGCTAACGTCACAGCTGTTCCTACGGCATTCCCTCTCGGCGCCACAGTTCTGTGAAGACTGCCCGCTACGTCTACTCGGCAAGATGCCGACGCCAAAACCGCGGAATGACGCAGAGAAGTAGGTGTACCTGAACATCTAATGTGATAGCATTATGGGTATAGGCTTAGGCACGCCTTTGATTGGCCTGCCTCCAGGGTGGACCCACATTAAATTAGGCTTGCACAAGTATTTCATATTTGCGAATATTGTATGAAATGTTGAGCTATTCAATATTTGGATCAGCTCGAATTTCAGTATTCCAAGTCAGTATTTCAGTATTTTAATTTCAGCATTCGATCGCATTCAAGGCAGGGCTCACGCGGCCGCGCGATACGAAGCAGCCGCCAGAGTAGGCCTCCCCCCGCCCCTTTTTAAGAAGAGGGTGCGTTTTCCTGCCTTGCGCGCACAGCGTACGCTGCGTGAGGATGCTGTATCTACGAGACGAACCCGGTACGTCCGCATCCAAAACAAAACCTGTGGCAAGAGCAAGAGGAGGTCAACCCAGCTCGCCTCCGCCTACCTTCCTCCTCCGCGACGCTTCTGCTCGTTTCTCCTTCCGCTGGGTCTAGTGAGCGCAGCGTCTGGTGAGCAGCGAACTCCTCACGCCCAAGCACTGAAGGCGCCGCAAGAACGAGCCTACTCACGTCTCTTTACTTAAGAATAGTTGCGTAATCGTGTGACCAAAGGAACTGTTTCGGCTCTCACGTCGATACGCGATACGATCTCGCGACCCATGGCTGCCGACTTCGCCTTGAAGATTCCATCGCATGTGACAGTGACAACAATGATCAAATTTTACGCCGCGCACAGTAGAGGAAACTGGACCTGGGAACATAGACGTCTACGGCACCCAACGACCTAGTGTCTTGGATGGGCTGTGCAATGTGTGTGGTAGCCCGTAGTTGCGAAGTGACAGTGGCATAGAACGTTGTTCCTCTTCTGCGGTGCGCCACCACGGCCCCAGCAAATTGTCCCTGGCGTTAGACTGCGCTGAACAATGCTCAAAAGGTCACCAGAGGATTTCTAGCAAACGCAGGACCTGCGTTTTTTAGGGTGCTGCAGCTGTAGCTGTGGTTGTACGCAGTACGCCCATAACTCCTCCGGGAAACGAAAATTGCATTCCGGTGTTTCATTGGCATAGTATCTTAGCTTTCATACGGACCCCTGTGTTGACAAAGGTGCTTCGTTCCGCATATTCTCAGTTTTGATCATTTAAAATTAAATTATGAGTCACTCAGCTTGCGTGTAGACGTTGCATAATTTTTAATGACACTCAAGAAGGAATGGTGAGTCAGCAGCTATATGTAATTTGGTATTATCGCAGTAACAGCAACTTTCAGATTGATAACAGCATTACTTAAGCATTCCCTAAAGCCTTATACGCCCGCACTGGTAGAACCAGGTTTCGTGTGATTAGATGATATCAGAACTAACTACCAACTATTTTATTAGCTGGCACATATAAAATAGTACGGGATTTCTCGGTAAAAGAAAACTAAACATCAGAAGTGGCCTGTACAAGAAATGTAGCAGTATTTAACACAATATGTATTGTCATATCGTAAACGCACCACCTGATTTTTTCAGTACTACATAGTTCATACCGGAGCCCTCAGGCTTATGTTTTGTTTCTGAAGCCGTTGTTGAATTTCCTTGTATCATTTCAAATATCCTCGCATTTACATCGAGCAGCATGCTAGGCGTGCCGCCAAGCAAATGTCTTCAGCCTGTCTCGCTCATGCGTCTAAGGCGCTACACAAAGCAAGAATTTTGATTATGAATCACAATCAGAAAAGCTCTGATACCTTCGCGTGATTTACACAATACTTAAGAGCATCTTAAGAGGAAGCTTACCAACTACTTCAACTGCCTCCAGCTTCATTGAAAGGCAAAGAAACAACTGTCCGTTCTCTCGTCCACTGGTTGGGTACACATAGCCTTGTTCCAGATCTTCCAAGAACCTGGGAACACTGTGCTGCAGCCACACTGTGCCAACGTTCTTCCCTTTCCCGGCCATGAGGACGCCTGAAACATAATTTTGGGTACTTGAGTTTATTTCTTCAAGCATGAACTAATGTGCCGCCAAACGGTGTATTCGGTGGTTGCTGTAGTTTTTTTTTTTTTTTTTTTTTTTTTTTTTGCGAACGGTAACTTAAGGGAAATACCTGTTTTCACATGTCCTCGGCATTAAAGATGCAGTCTACGGTGAACAGAAGTTAATTACCTAATTTAAAATGTGACGAAAGCTATCACACCGGAAGCGATGAAATTTGAGCCCCCATCTTGAACGCCGTAATTGGCAGAAGCGCCTTTTACTGCATGGTATCAGTGTTTGGCGTGCTCAAGTCGCAGATTATATTGTGGGATCAGGACGCGCCGGCATCTACTAGCGACAGCGTTCCGGACACGTTATTTTAGCACAGTTGGCACAGTGCCAGAAGACTGCGGCCTGTAGACGCTGAACGCGTCCGGCGGTGGTCTCTTGAAACCTCGCGAAAGTTAGAGTATCTCTGATCTCCCGAGAATTCCGCCTCTCTAACCTTCCCCTACTTTGGACCCGGACTGGGGTCTATTTTCTTTAAAATAAAGTTGTTCTCTCTCTCTCTCTCCCCTACTGTTGCCGCCTTCGTTACTTTGCCACCAGAGATGGAAACTAATGACGTTTTAAACTTTCAAAACCACGCGAAATAACCATAGTAAATATTACATGAGGGCATTTCAATATTAGATCTGACGTACAAAATATGGCAGAAACGAAGGCATCGAGTACGAATCCTACGTCCAGTACACTAGTAAGGGCCCGGGAGCTCGGTTTTAAACCCTATGTCGCTCAAAACACCTCTGGGCAATCCACAAAACGTCATAGACCTTACTGGAAAGCTCGGATATGGTTTAAATAAGACCATAACTGACTCTCCCCATAGAACGCTGCCATAAAAAAGAACAGCACAAAAAACATGGCTGTTTTAAATGTTGCCATTTGCGTAATGTCGTTCGCGCAACCTCGGTGGACGAATTATGGCATTGGCGAGAAATGCCCGCCACAGACGCCACCGCCACAGCATTCTCCCAAACAGTATACAATCTTTTGTGGCAACAGGAGCCGGACAATGTGGTGTGCAGGGCTCGTGAACGTAACCAAAGCCAGAGTGACGCGTGACACCTATTCAGGGATACCTGTGGCACCAACTGCTCATCGACGATGGCCGTCCATCAATGATGGACGGGTATTACTCTAGCATTTGCGACGGAAAAGTGCCCGATGCAAAGCAAAGGTTGAAAATATAAGATAAAGCAGGTGCAATCACATCTATGACTTATTTTGTCGGAGACACTTGAAAACCATTCACGTCACAATATGTGCTATGTTTAAAGCTGTGAAACAATGACTATGATTTCGCCACATTGTATGGTTGAAAGAAAGCCATTACCAATTATTCGCATTCGACCAACTGCGATGCGCGGGCATTAAAATGAGTCAAAGTGCTGTCAAGAAAGACAGTTAAATCCTTCACACAAACAACTGAGAAAGACCTAAGGTATTTAAACGGAAATTTATACTTGAAGGAATTCCAATATTTTCGGAAATACTTCATTGACGCCACGCGAAGTGTCAGCAGTTTTAAGTGCCGCTCTGTAAAACGCTTTCATTCCGCTATATTGTGAGGTACAATGCACCGATGACCCCAAAGAGGCTGAGTACTCACTTGTCGGGTTTTTTGCCAAAAATAGGTTTAAGCGTCTCCTATTTCGGCCACACCCACCTACAAAAATTTTCGTCGAGTGTACAACGGTTGTTTGATCGCACTGAAGTAATAAGGATTTTCACGGTATTGTAGCCTCTGGAGCGATCCATTCACTTAGTCACAAGACTAATGTATGCAAAATGCCTTTCAGTGTGTCAAAATCGCATGCTGCCTTCAGGTGCCACCCATTATTGACAGTGAACTTGGTATTTTACATATTTTATGTATTTCCTAACTATATAAAGATTGACCTACCTTTCGAATGTCCCCCTCGTGTTCCACTAAAATTTTTCGGTGGCTGATCATTGTATACCACCAATGCGACACCCTGAAAAAACGTAATTATTTCGTGGATAAGCCGTTCAATTTTTTTTGATTTCACAACATGCCCGAAACATATGCCAGCTATTCCTCGTCAACATTGCTGTGGTAAGTGTCCGACGTGGAAAAATGAAAGTAAAATGCCATAGGACAAACTAGCCACTGAAATAGTTCCTTCTATACCTTTATGGTATTTCACCAGAATAATAATGCAGGCTTTCTGCATGACCAGCCTAGCTTGTGGAAGAAAACGTTCCTAACTTACCTTTAGCATATTTTCATCGCACCATTAAAGCGGTAACAGACTTACTCTGAGTGTCACTGCGTACTTGATTTTAATGTCTTCGCGTTGCTCGGTAAGAGACTTGATGGTTGCTGACCTAACGTATATTCTAAATTGCACCCATATCCCCACAGTGAATTGTGTGCTGAAGCATTTGGTATTAGCAAGCGCCGTGAAGTGAAGATCGCTTTGACGACTTCCGCAAAATTGACCTGAGAATCCGATGTAGATATTTAAAACAGACATTTTTTTAAAAAGTATGAAGCACAGAGCGAAGTAAGCGAGCAAAATCAGGTGGACCGAGGTACTCGATTAATTCTAGCGACCACATGAATTGAACTCACAACGAAGTCACGGAAGGCTCAGAAGAAATTCAATATTTTTTATCGGTATAATTGTTATAAATAAAGGTTTTATTTTAGATCAGGTTATGTTTCTGATAAAGGAATAAGGAAAGAAAGATGAACATTACACATCTTGCTGCTGGTGCGACTCGAATATACAATGTTTGCAATGTTCTAAGAAGTGGGTGTGCCTCATCCACCGCTGTAGTCGTTAGTAACGCTTGCTAGAGTCTTTAGGGACAGCTTTATCAGATAAACAAGGGTAAGCGGTAACGGCAAGAAAATGTATATTCGTCGCCATTTTTGAAATGGTAGAAGGCCGCGTAACGCATCGCAAGGTTTCAGCTCCCAGCCCTTGCAATTTATTTTCTCTTCCACTTGTGGTTTCCTCTTAACTGATATTAAAGATATGAAGGTCCTCCTATTGATAACTAATTTTACGCATAAGTTTACATATATATTCTGCTTGCGTAAAACTGCGCTAATGAATTACCTCGAGGCCAAAAGCTGGAAAAAAAGCATTTTCTGCCATTGTAACTCTCTGTGCCCGTGAACTCATATTTGCTCTATACATCCTCACGTGACAAAAGCGGCGTCGAGCATCAGGTTAATTTTGTTATTACCGTTCTAACGTACTCTAAGCAACCTATATACCTGGTGTTTATTCAGTCAATGAACCTTTATTTTCCGTCACAGTGAGCAAAAGGCTGTAGGAGAAAAGGCCGCAGCTTGACGAGCTCCTGAGCCCCATTCCGTTCGACTGAGGTCTAGAATTAAAGGCAGTAACTGCACACAGACTGGACACTATAAGGGTTACATACAGACCTACAAAAAACCGGCGTAACAAAAGCATTTATGAAATAGACAAGTGGCATCACTAAAAGAAAGCAAAAGGTACCGACAGGGAAACAGATGTACAATGTGGGCAAAAAAGGAAAAAATAAAAGAAGGGACAACATTTTCTAATTACAATGAGATTAAGAAAGTGCGCAACTGCAAGTATTCAAAGTACAAAATAATACAGTAGTAACAGAGTAAGCGTACACGCTTGCATTCGTGAAGTAGCACTAAAATATTGCAATACAGAAGTCATTTTGCCAAAACACTGCGGATTTCGGCATCAATACTCGTGCTTATGATAAAGCCTGCAAATGTTATGCTGTTGAGGAGCTTAGGCAAGCAGTGTTGTAGCATCTGGTTTCCATATTTTGTACGTTGTGTGGGAGTATAAATGTGCCTTATATGGCGTAAAGAGTACAGAGGTATAAGAAAGGCCACTGCCGTTATATCAGAAGTAATTGAGATGTTGCGTCTAAGCTCATGCTTGTAGCGAAGTGAAAGACGGACATCGTAGAGACTGCAGAACTCAGCTACATTTGTACTTAAAAAAATCTCGGAGCTTGGGCTATCTCTATGGAGATTACAAATAATTCTAAACGCCTTTTTTGAAGAACATGCAGTTTGTTTAGGCTCTTATAGGTAGCTGTTCCCCAAACTTGGTGACAGTAGTGAAGATGCGACTTAAATTATGATGCGAATAGAAAGTTACACATTGCTACGAAAGGATTTTGCATGACCATATAAAATACCAACGTTACGAGCAACTTTCAGGCAGTTGCAATCCTCATGTGCGTCCCACAGGAGTGTATCTGAAAACCACATACCTAATGTCTACCAGTGCCTCAAAAGTCCCTAAGCGATTATGTCCCTAGGCATCTAGGAGCTCCACGATTGCCATGACAACACCTGCTAAGCGGAAGTCACGTCACCCGCCGAGCCACGTCCCCGCTTTACCTACTAGCAATTGTAAAGTCGCGGGGAAAACTTGGTAACGATTTCTGTATCCTACAAGTCGTAGTGAAGTCTTCTAGAGTAACTGAGTGGCTTACCCTTAGGACTGAGTGGCTTACCCTTAGGGCGGGAACACATTTATATCGTTTTGGATATGTTAACTGTAAATCATTGAAAATGTGCCAGTGGTGAAGACTACAGAATTTTATGTTTGCGGCACCAATTAACTCATGCCGGTCAGTGTCGCCAAATAATATACTAGTGTCGTCAGCGTATATACTAAAGAATACATTGTTGTTAATGATCACGACATCATAAATATAGATATCTAAAAAAGTGGTCCCAAAAGGCTTCCTTAAAGTACCCCTTTTCTAATTGGCCTTGTTCGCGAAACGTGAGGATTGACGCCGACATACTGATACCAATCAGAGACGTAAGAATGGATGAGCTGCAGGGCGTGGACTCTGATGGCCGTGTTTTTCAAGTTTTACAAGAATGATACCGTGATTTATGCTATCAAGAGCCTTCTTAAAGTCTATCAAAATACCTCAAACTAGTTGCTGTGCTTCAAAATGTTTCAGTGGATATTCATTTTGAGTTAGAAGAGCTGGTTCTGTCGAAGAGTGTTTCTTAAATCCGGGCTGTGAAACTGTGATAACATCATTTCCCTCTAGGGAATGAGACAAGCGTCTTCTTATAGCCTTTTCAAACCCTTTAGAGAAGACGGATAGCAATGACATTGGCTTATAACTGGATAACTCTTCATGGCTACCTCTCTTGAATACGGGTATTACTGTAGCTAGTTGCATTTGCGATGCAAAAGTGCCCGCTGCAAAGCAAAGGTTGAAAATATAAGATAAAACAGGTTCAGTCACATGTATGACTTATTTCGTCGGAGACACTTGAAAACCATTCACATAACAAGATGTGCTATGTTTAAAGGTGTGAAACAATAGCTATGCTTACGTTACATTGTATGGTTGAAAGAAAGCCATTACCAATTAGTCGCACGGGACCAACTGCGATGCGCGGGCATTAAAATGAGTCAAAGTGCTGTCAAGCAAGACAAACATCCTTCGCAAAATCCTTCACAAAAACAACTGAGAAAGACATAGGCTACTTAAACAGAAATTTATGCTTGAAGGAATTCCACCAATACTTTTGGAAATACTTCAAGGACGCCACGCGAAGTGTCAGCAGTTTTAAGAGCCGCTCTGTGAAACGCTTTCGTACCTCTATAATGTGAGGTACAATGCACCGATGACACCAAACAGGCTGAGTACTCACTTTGTCAGGTTTTTTGCCAAAAATGAGTTTAAGCGTCTCCTTAACTGGGTTCTTTATGTCATGGTATATATCCGATTGCAACAATGTCCATGTTGGCGTTTTTGAAGTGCTGTCATAATACGCCATTTCACCTCCATGCAATTTCAGATATGTTTTATTGTTTTGGTTTGTCTTTGGAAGCTTGTATAAGATGAACCTAAATGAAAACCAAATGGCATTGACTATCACACATTGAGGTTTGGCCTTTTAAGTGAAAAACACTTAAATTGAGGGCACCCGCTGTTTCTAAGCTCCGCGGGCATATGGGAAGCCCGAGAATACTTAAGATACAGCGCCAGACCACAATACAATTAGGTGATGTTACATAAAAGGGCGTTTCAAAATGCACAGTGTTGTATTTATATAGGCACAAAGGTCGTTTTGATTTGGGAAGAAACATTCAAGTTAGTTTTGCAGAATTTCGAATTTTCAAGCATACTAAAGGGGGCCGAACTTACATTCACGTTCTTATCGACATTTCGTTAAACGAAAGCTTTTAACTGCCGAGGTCTGAAATACGGCTGTGATGGCTTCAGTGCACTAAGCTGCTTTCACTCTGGCCAAGCTTATGTGATCAGGCTCATCACATTTCGTGCGCCAAATGAAACAAGGATTCGTGCTTCGCTACAGCACAAATATTGTAAGTTGGCCAGCATATCCGCATTCGCTTTAATAATGCGATCAGGTCTTCGTTCATAATCTAAAACAATTACAGAAAACATCTTATTTATTTAGCTACAGTTATCGATAACAGGTCGAGATGAGCTGTCAGCCGCGGACATATGAGGCACAAGATAACATGGCGGAGTACAGGGAAGGTGCAGGAAAACTGTCTGACTGAAGAAAACACACACGGTAGATTTCTGTTTTTAAAAGAAAAGCCTTAAAGTTTGGATTGCAACTTCCACGTTCCATTGTCCTCTCGAACGACTTTCTCATCCTGCTTCTTGTGGTTTGTCGCCGTTTACGCAGTCTAGTACCAAAAACTAAACCCAGTTCAACCCAATAGGAAATCTGATGAAACAGCGGACCTGTGGTCTATCAAACGGCGATTTTCTGCATTTTACTGCGACGATGGATGTTATTCGATGGGTTGTTGCTTTTTGCTGCGATTGCTTGTAATGTCATGGTGATTTTCTGCTTTTTACTATGATTGTGGATGTTATTCGGTGGGTGTCTGCGTTGTATTGTGAATATTGAGCTCTGCACTCTGCAGCTGTGCCCAACTCCCGGTCGAGGAAATCTCTCTTGAAGCGGCCATCGGCACTGTCGGTGAAAGAGATCTCTCGGCGCTTGCGTTTTTGGTCTGCCTCTTGCTGGGACAAATCAGGGTTCGCTTTCCTTCAAGTACGCTTGACTTGCGTTTATTTCTTGCTTCGGATTAGCCTCCCGTCACTGCCGTTTCACGTGCGCTTCCCGCCGACGATCCTGGTTGGTAGCGGTCTCCCGGCGGTTACGTCTGGCTTGCGCTTCTTTCTTGCGTAGTTCCGGAACAACCTCCCACCGCTGCCATTTCGCTGCCGATTCCCGTGCTCGAAACGTAGAATTCGCCAGGCGACGGTGCTGCCTCTCTCGGGCGAGCTCCCGCAGCTGCTCGAGCCGAGCGGAATCCATGGCGAGAAAGGGCGCGTGACGGTCACCAAAATGGTCTGGGAACCGGTTTCCACGAGACAGCAGCACCCCTAGCGGTGGGTCTGGGAACGTGTCGCCCTCGTGACACCGGCGGATGGACGGCGCTGCCCCGACCTAAAAGCAAGTTCCTTAAGCGGCCCTTCAAAATAATTATGTGCAACTCAAACCAGCGCTGGCTTGCCCGGTCCTATGGCTTTATTTTCGGCTGACATCATAGAGTCCCCTTGACACGTCTATTGTTCCAACACCCCAAATACGGCCAGAAAAAAAAAATAGAACTATAAAGCCTACAGAAAACGGAGCCAAAGAAAGCATACAGGAAGCATCTGTATTTTTGTACCTTAGAAATAACTATATAATCTATATAATAATAATGTACCTAAAATACCTATACATTTATAACTTATATTCATATATATATATATATATATATATATATATATATATGTTTGTGTGTGTGTATGGCTTTATATTCCTATATATAAGAATACCAACATCATTGGGAACAAAACGAAACGCTGCCACCGGCTGGCTAACAACGGCTACAACAGTCTTGAGGGCACCGGCTCTCTATTTAGAATGGCTGTGGTGAAGGCCGCTAAGGAACACACAGCTCCTGTGCATAACCCTGTCATACCAGGCGCGTCCGATTATGACGCAAGCACAGCTCTAGCATCAGGTAAACTGTATCAACGTTCCATCATGAACTACATCACAGGTTTCATCGGTGAAACAACCGCGCGAAATAAACATGGACCAGGGAGGAACACAGGACGAGCGCTGACCTGTGTTCCTCCCTAGTCCGTGTTTATTTCGAGCTGTTTTTGACCGATGGATTGGTACGAGCTAGCTCGCATTCATACCA
This sequence comes from Dermacentor silvarum, assembly GCF_013339745.2. Classification (NCBI taxonomy): domain Eukaryota; kingdom Metazoa; phylum Arthropoda; class Arachnida; order Ixodida; family Ixodidae; genus Dermacentor; species Dermacentor silvarum. The sequence goes on along the minus strand of NC_051158.1, from coordinate 101,819,147 downwards.
CTTTAAGTGAATGAAGGTTCGCCGTGACTGCAGAAATTGATAGCCACGTCTATTCCTAAACAGAATAAGGCACGTGACAAACTAGCAAAATCGGTGGTGTATATCTTTCGAACTAACAATTTGTAAGCTAGCGGAAATAATGCTACTAGCAAAGTTGCTTTGGCGGCACGAAGACCGTGACATGTACCACTCCGCATACACTGACTCTGAACTTCAATCTGGTACTGAAGACAGTGTTCGCCACCTCGCAGTCAGTAATTCCAGATGTTTCGTCCCACTTCACCTGCTCAAGGAGAATTATGGCAAATCACATTAGGAAAGCATTTGATTCGGCACCCCCAGGAGGAAATCTTAGGCACAATCTTCCTCTTGGGCGTGTTAGAAAGTACAAGCGAACCTTAACAGTAAAGACAGAAGACGGAGAAAGCGATGGATTCCCTAATAATAGGGCCACCCATGAGGGGTCTGTTGTATATGAAATTGTCTGTAGTATCTCATTAATCTCTCTCGCATGGGAACTGGGAGTGTGACTTACCATATATGCAGATAGTGCAGTCCTCTGAAGCAACCTCCTCAGCGCGACAAAACAGCGCATACACCTCCAAAAAGTCATCGACATGATTGACGCTACCTTTCAAAGATCAATTTAAAGCTGCCTAGCGAGCATACAACGTAAATGTGAATGGCCAGAAAGAGGGTCCTCTACCGCCCAAATTATGTGCATGCTCAGTTAACACTCAGTTAACTCGCGCTCAGCTTCATGACGAATTCAGTGGAATGAAAGTACATGGCATTAAGTTTTCTCAAATGGGCGCGCGGGTCTCTGAGGACAGCGAGTGAGGTCACCAGTCCTAGGCACCACACATGCCACTAGGAGGATTTACGTCCGGGCGCGGGCGTACGGACAAAAGTACTAACTCGACTCGTAAAAGCCGTAATGCAGCCCCGTTAGTGGGTGCGAGCCATGACAGAGGTACATCATCATCATAATCAGCCCGAGCGCTTAAGGTGCTTCGAGTGCGAGCACTAGCAGCTTGCTTAGCGTGGCTACGACGACGACAACGATTACGACAGGAGATGCCGACAGCTCAAGAGCATAAGGTGCTTCGCACCTAAAAATCGGTGCTTGCCCACCAAGGGATCCATGAAAATCAACAGTAGTAGCCCGCTCACGGTCTACTCAGCAGTCAAGAACAGAAACTCGATTGATCGAAAAACAGAAAATTGATCAAGAACGCAGGAATTACGAAATTTACCGCACAATATCCTTCAGGTAACGCAGAAGTGAGAACCACGAGAAGCAAGCCCCTAATCTCAGCATTCTCCCTTTCCCTATCAACCCGCCAGAAGCGAAACGAGGAAGTGATTTTCCAGCACCTTCACCCCGGGTCGTGCTCCTACCGACCATCCTGCATTGTTGGCGGCAGCGCCTGTAAGACTCTGAAGAACAAGAGTAATGTTCTCTTTTCTAAAACGTAAAAGCATAAAAAAGTGGTGGACGCGGCACCAATGCTTTTTAATATGCACTGTCAGAAAAGAGATCCGGAGAGAGCAAGTTCCTCGAGGGCTTATTTTATTTCAGTCCTCTCCTGTATCATTGACTCTGGCCGGTTTCCCTGATGTAAGAGATGCGAGACCAAATAATTGAAAAGCGGGCTAGGTGGAACCTATCCAGTCTTGGGCAGCGCACACACAAATGAAACACGAGGAAAAAGACAGGACAAGCAAAAAAGATTATATACACAGTAATCCCGATAGTCATGTGGATTACATGTAAAAAGTCATCATACACTCACAAGCGATCGATGAACGAGATCTCTTCATTTGCCAGGGGAACTGACGGCTGACTTATACAAATGTTCTTTTATGCCTCAGCAATCTCACGTGTGCGCTGGTCGTGATGATTCCTAATGATTGAGGTATCCTCAAGCGTAGGTGCCCAGCCGATAATCACAACAATGGCTGGCAAGATGCGACGACGCCCCTCCCTTTAAAGAATTGGCATGTTCACGTAGCACGATATGTGCACATCCGCCAGTCTGACCGATGTAGACGCCGTCATGCGTGCAATGTATATTAGACACCAATCCTGAAGAACAGTCAGTATAATTATTAGCATGCTGAACAGCGCAAGAGTAATCACTTGCTCCAGCACCAATCCTTGCACGCCTATCCATCGTATAGAACTTTACGTGGGCCTAGTCGGTGCGTACATGACAAATTATTTTAAGGCGCAAAAAGGCACGGTACAAAATGAAGCTCAAACACAGGGCAGGCGCTACTTTCAACTGTTTATTCCACAATGACGTCATGAAATATATATAAGAACACATGCGCAGAAGCGTTTATGGAAAACATACAAGACAGAAATAAATGTATAAGAAATGTCTGACTAAATGATATGTGAGTCGAGGAATTCAAACTCTTGCTTGCAGACTTAAAGAAGGTTCACTGACACAACCTTCCCCTCTCTTATCTTTTTGAAATGCTTCCAGTATCAATCGGGCCGGCTCTTTGTGGCTTTTACCAAGAATTTCAGCGTCACGAAATGATGCCTCACACCGATAAACAAAGAAAACCTGCACCACCCAAGTAGAAGAATGATGGACACGTCTCAAGAACCCAGTCCAGTTCAGCCACACGCGGCCCTGGAGCAAGAAGTCGATGCAGGTCAAGCTCCATTCCGCCCTTGGTCAGAAGCATCTCCAAAGACCGGTAAAAACAAGTGAGCTGGGGTCCACCCACCTCCCGGTCTAAAGCAGACGATGAAAGAACACAACACCTAGAAAGACAAAATGCGCACCTAACCTCCGTAGTCACTCAATTACAGGCTGAAATTAACAAACTGACAGCAGAAAGAGAGTGAAGAAATAGCTCTATAATTCAACACTCCCCCACAAACACATCCCCAAGACAAATAGCTAACACACCCGCTGCATCCGCAGCCTCTTCGCGATCATACTTCCCACAACGCAACCCCCCCCCCCCCCTCCTTCCTGCAAAAAAGCGACCTCTACCGACTGAGAAAGATCCCATGGGTGAAATTAAATCCATGCTAAAGAACAAAGCCGGCACATCCCTCGCCCTTTGGGAATCGATGTTATGCGAAGCAGTGTGTGGGGAGCCTACCAAGTTAACGAAACGACCATGAGAACACCAAGACGTGAACGACTTTTTCATGACCTACATGACACACATGTCATGACATTCACGTCATGAGTCCTCAGGAGCCCCTTTAGCAGCACCTAGGAGACCATGCTCATGACTATGACTTCAACCATTCACCTTTAGCCTTTTCCTTCACTTAGCACCACATCCAAACCCATTCCATTGGTTTTTGTGTGTTAATCTTTTTTTGCTGAGTCATTGTCATTTTTTCTGAGTTATGGTCATGACTTTGGCTTCTACCCCCATCCTTTAGTGCTTCCTTCACTTAATACCCACGTCCGAACCCATTTCAGTGGTTTTTGAGTGGTAATCTTTTTTTCCTGAGTCATCGTCATTTTTTCTGAGTCATGCTCATGACTACGAGTTCTACCACCATCCTTTAATGTTTCCGTCAGGTAGTACCCACGTCGGAACCAATTTCAGTGGTTTCTGAATGCTAATCTTTTTTTGCTGAGTCATGCCCATGACTATGACTTCTACCACCATCCTTTAGTGTATCCTTCACTTAGTACCCACGTCAGAACCCATTTCAGTGACTTTTGGGTGTTAATCTTTTTTCGCTGAGTCATTGAGGTTTTTGCTGAGTAATGCTCATGACTATGACTTCAACCATTCACCTTTAGCCTTTTCCTTCACTTAGCACCACATCCAAACCCATTCCATTGGTTTTTGTGTGTTAATCTTTTTTTGCTGAGTCATTGTCCTTTTTGCTGAGTTATGGTCATGACTATGGCTTCTACCCCCATCCTTTAGTGCTTCCTTCACTTAGTACCCACGTCAGAACCAATTTCAGTGGTTTTTGAGTGTTAATCTTTTTTTGCAGAGTCATTGTCATTTTTGCTGAGTCATGCTTATGACTGAATTCTAGCATCATCCTTTAGTGTTTCCTTCACCTAGTACCCACCTCAGAGCCCATTTCAGTGGTTTCTGACAGTTAATGTTTTTTTTTTGCTGAGTCACTGTCATTTTTGCTATATCAGGCTCATTACTATGACTTCCAGCATCTTCCTTTAGTGTTTCCTTCCACTTAGTACCCACGTCAGAACCCATTTCAGTGGTTTCTGAGTGTGAGTCATTTTTCGCTGAGTCATTGTCATTTTTGCTGAGTCATGCCCATGACTACAACATCTACCACCATTCTATAGAGTTTCCTACAGTTAGTACCCACGTCAGAACCCATTTCAGTGGTTTCATAGTGTTAATCTTTTTTCGCTGAGTCATTGTCATTTTTGCTGAGTCATGCTCATGACTATGACTTCTAGCATCATTCTTTAGTGTTGCATTCACTTAGTACCCCTGTGTGAATCCATTTGAGTGGTTTTTGGAGTGTTAATGTTTTTTGCTGAGTCATTGTCATTTTAGGCGGTTGTTTTACGACCTGCATGACACGCATGTCTGCCATTCATGTCACGACCTATCATTTATGTTCCTCATACACTGTTGTCATACTATGGCAATTTTGGTACCTACCAAGTTAACTAAACGACCATGAGAGCAACAAGACGTAGGCAGCTGTTTCATGACGGACATGACACGCATGTCATGATATTCATCTCATGACCTATCATTTATGTTTGTCATACACTCTTGTCGTAGTATGCCAATTTTGGTAAATATCAAGTTAACGATACGACCATGAGAGCACCAAGACGTAGGCGGCTAGATAGATACTGTCAAAGTGGCAAATGTTCGCCAAGAAATGCTTCGCATTTAATAGATCCGTGGGGAATAATATCAGTGTTGCCGCCACCGAGTATTCACCTGTCAAAGCTCCATGCAGCTGCGATAGGGTCTCCAACTTGACAAGCGTCCTGCCAACGCGCGGGGCCGCTCGTTCGGGAGAAAGCGACGGTGGCGCCATCAACTTTTGGGGCGTTCGACCCACTCCCCCAAACTAGTAGAATCTAGTAAAACGTCGCCCGCCGACGGCGCTACGGCTTTTTTTGCGCGAACGCGCGGCCAGAAACAAGGCCAAGAGAGAGCCGACGGCAGTCGCAACGGGCCAACTTGTTCACGGCCCTAACAACGGCACATTGGCTCGCCATGCTGGGCTCGATTTAGGCTCCGATGAGTGTGACATGCTGCTGAGGGCCCGCGCTGCCGGCGTCGTTGCCTACTACGGTGGCGGCCTCGACACCGGCTCTTCCGAAGCGCGAAAGCAGCGAGGACTCCAGCAAGGCAACGTCGGGCGACGAAGCTGGTCACCATCTGGACGTGCCGTCGCGCGGACCGTTCGGGCTTCGCGCGACATCACATGGACGTGGCATTCTCTGCTGCTAGCAAATTCAAGTGCGAGTTTAGCCAGCCAGCAACACCAGCGCAGAACTACGCGATAACGAAACTTCTGAAACTCCAAAGCGCGCGCGACACAGAGTCGAGCGAAAACGAAACCTCTTGACGGTGCGTGTCGTTATCAAGTGTAGCGCGAAAAAGGTATTTTTCTAAGAATCTAATAGCAGTAGACAAGTAGCATTTTCTTCCGTCTATAATCCAACGAAATATTCTTTTAACACGAGTGATTGAGTACTAGTGACATATTTTTTTAGAGGAGTGCCTTCGTCATCGGGTAAGTACCGGAATGTCCCTGGGGAGTCTCTTATCGTTTCCTGCACTCACCTCAATTTCTCGCTTACTAAAGCGCTGTCCGTGATTATATTGACGCCTTAGACGTTCTAGAGCATTGCTCTTTCACTTTGGCTTGACTTTTTATTTGTCTTTAGTGTCCCTTTGAGGAAAAAGCCCCCGACATTATTGCCTTGCAACAAACACTTGGCAATGTTAAACTGCGGAACTATAAAACCTATGAGAACAAAATTTCAGTAAAATACCAAATCGCCACATTAGTCTAGAGAAATTTAAAGGCCATAGAACATTACCTAGAAATGTCGCACTTGAACTTTCTCCTAGTATAACTAATTCCATAAACGGTAGTCGTAGCCGCCTTATTCATACTTAATGTATACAGCAACCCAAATGGATGCCAACTTACCATTATCGAAGCACTAAATAGGACACTCAAATTGTCTAAACAGAATCCACTAATCATAGCGGGGGACTTTAATGCACAAGACATGGCCTGGGAATACACAGCCAATAACAAGAAAGGCACGCACCTCTGGAATTACATCCAGGATGCGCGCCTTACGCTACACAGAGACCCAGTCACACCTACTAGAATTGGCAGGAGCACAATGGTTGACACATCTCTAGACCTGACGCTCACAAAGTATACAGGGAAAGTGACATGGCAGAACACCATGACTAACCTAGGTAGTAACGACCTAGGTAGTGATACATAGTGGCAACTACTATAACTGCCCAAAACCTCAGAGCAGGAAACCGACCCCAATTACGGACTGCGACAAATTCAGACAACTCAGAGGTCAGAACGCAGGAATTAAGCAATCTAGAGGAATGGGCCCTAGAAAAATCCCATCCTCAGAAGCACCACAAACTGTGGACAGTCGGCTGCTATATATGTGGGAAGCATACGACAGTCAGCAGAGAAGGTGGCAAACGCACAAACTAAATCGACCACTGCGCAGAAGATTATGCACAACAGTTTGCCAGGCAATATTGGGGCCAATTCTGCGACCAAATGAGTGGCAAACTTAGACTCAAGGATACTTGGCACCTCCTCAGACACCTGCTGGGTCCGGAGAAAAGCAAAATAGCGCACAGTAAAAACACCACTATAGTCGGATACAACTTTAGAAGACAGGAGGAGGCCCCGCCCAGTTGACCGAAGCGCAGCAGCCAATTCCTCCGCGACTAAAGAAATAGTCCCACTCAAAAAATTGTGACTGCTTCTAAAACACGTATTTGTCGGTATAAATAAGATTTGTGTATCTTGACGAGTGGTTTGGTAAAACTATCATGATAGGAAATGCTACCGCACATGCCGGATCGAGAGAGAAAAATAACTCCATGCCTTCTACAACGCTGTGCGTCGTCTGCTACAGAGCAAGATCGACGGCACCGGGCGTAGCAGTCGCTGGCTTAATAGAATAAGATTCATATATACTTTTTGTGTGTTTGCACAACCTTATTTTTTAATGTGTTGGGCTTATTTTTAATTCATATTTTTTTCGCGGTTGCGAACCTGCGATCTCGTGAGTTCGCGAACGATCGCGCGCGGCATTCTGTGCCAGTTTTCCGCCATGGAGCCCAGCGAGGTGACATCGGAACGCGATCCTTTGTTGCCGAACGAGCCTTGTGTCGCGGCGATGATCACACCACCAAGGAGCCTCGGCAAGAACAAGAGCGGCCACATCCTGAACAGCGATTCACGCAACATGATCTTCCACTGCTACACGTTTTGGCGTAACAGGCAGCCTGAACGCAGCGTGGAGGACACGAGCAAGTTTGTCGCCGACATGCTTGGTGTAAGCGAAAGGACTGTGTTCAGGGTGAGGCAGGAAGTTAAAGCTTCGCATTTTTCGGGTGGCAAACTGACGACGCCCTCGCGAAAGCGCCCACGCAATGCGGAGAAGAGGAGACGCAGCGCGAAGTTTGACAGCTTCACGTTGTGCGCGCTGAGATCATGTGTGCACGATTTCTTTCGCCGCAACGAGATACCGACGGTCGAGAAGGTAACTACCGCGTTCTCGAAGCGTATGGAACTACCATCACTAAGGCGGTGTACCGTGCGTCGCCTGCTTGCCGAGATCGGCTTCAAGCACGAAAAGAGAAGCCGCAACTCGCTGCTTATCGACCGGGATGACATCACCGATTGGCGGAATCGCTACCTCCGTGACGTGGAGCGCTACCGGGCGGAAGGCCGAAAGATCTACATGGACGAGACATGGGTGACGGCGGGACACACTCGGTCGATCGTGTGGACAGACACCGTGGTGCAGAAGCGCGGACGCCTGTTCGCTCGAGCAAATGGCCTGACGACGGGTGTAAAACAACCTTCTAGGAAAGGTCAGTGCCTGATCGTGACGCACATCGGCAGCGAGGATGGTTTCGTCGACGGCTGCTTGGATATATTCCGAGGCCAAAAGACAGGCGACTACCACGAGGAAATGGATGGCAATCGCTTTGAGGGCTGGTTCAATGACGTTCTGCAGAAGTTGCCAGCTGGTAGCATCATTGTTTTAGACAATGCACCTTACCATAGCCGTCGAGAAGAGAAATTGCCGACGACAGCCTGGAAGAAGGAAAAGATACAGGAGTGGCTCACAAGCAAGAACATCACCTACGGTGAAAGGATGATAAAGAAGCAGCTGCTTGAGCTGGTGGCATCTGTAAAGTCACGCTTTCTGAGCTACATCGTAGACAACACAGCTGTAAAGGCCGGTTGCATTGTACTCAGGCTCCCGCCGTACCACTGCGAATTTAATCCCATTGAGCTTGTGTGGAGCAAGGTCAAAAATGGCATCGCTGCGGACAACAGAGACTTCAAGCTGTCCACGGTCGACGTCATCTTGAGGGAGAAAATGTGATCGACTTGGAGGCAAAGTTCAGACTTGACACGTCTGGGAGTGAGCGCATTCAACCCATCATCATCCAGCTGGGTGAAGATGACACTGAAGAAAGCGACTCCGACTGCGAGCTGTCTGGCATTGAGCCACTTGACGAAGCATAAACGCTTCTTATTAACAAAAGAACAGCCCTTATTAGGGCTACCAAAATTTTGCCTGTGGGTTCGCAACAGCCAACCATCCATTCCGTGACCTCTCAAATAAATAAGCAGTTCCATTTATGGCATATTCCTTATAATAGAAGCTCAATTCTGATAAGCAACGTCCTGCACACATTGTGCTAGATTTAAGAAGTGGCATAGAAACACATTTAAATGCTGGCATATCTGAATTGAAACACTATTGTTAACCCTGATTATCGTCGGCGGGCTCAAAATGTTCATTCGGGCAGCCATTCATGTGGTTGCATTGTTTATTTTGTTATCTGGCTCACACAAGTAAAGCGATTAAGAGATCAAATATAAGACATCATTAGCTTAGCGAGGCCCAAAATGCTCATTCAGGCAGCCACCGTCGAGTTTGACGTGCCCCATAGTGAAATAGCATCAGTCAGAGCACGCTTGATGGTTCTGTTAGCAGTCTGCACTGGATATCATAGTCATGTCATAGCGAGTGGTGGTGAAATAGAAGCAGACAACAACAAACTGACAGCCACTGTCAGCAGCTTGAATGGTAAAGCACATTCATGTGGTTGCATTGATTATTTTGTTATCTTGCTCACACAAGTAATGTGATTAAGAGAACAAATATAAAACATCATTAGCTTAGAGAGGCCCAAACTGCTCATTCAGACTGCCACCGTCGAGTTTGACGCGCCCCATAGGGAAATAGCAGTAGTCAGAGCACGCTTTATGGTTATGTTAGCAGTCTGCACTGGATATCATAGTCATGTCATAGCGAGTGGTGGTGAAGTAGAAGCAGACAACAACAAACTGACAGCCACTGTCAGCAGCTTGAATGCCAAAGCACATTCATGTGGTTGCATTGTTTATTTTGTTATCTGGCTCACACAAGTAATGCGATTAAGAGAACAAATATAAAACATCATTAGCTTAGAGAGGCCCAAACTGCTCATTCAGGCAGCCACCGTCGAGTTTGACGCGCCCCATAGTGAAATTAGTCGGAGCACGCTTTATGGCTCCGTAACAGTCTGCACTGAAAACTGAAGTGTTGTCATAGCCAATTTTCAATTTATTAATCTGACACGAGCAAGTAATGCGAATGCAAGCACAATTATTAACGTGATTAACTTTGCTAGCATTTTTTGTCATATTTACGTACCGGAAAAATGCTCAGTAAAGTTGAACGTGTTTGAGTGAGTCACTTTGTTCATTACAAGCCGTAGTGAAAGTGACGGACAGATTCAGACAGTGATATTGGGGAAGTAATAAATGGTGAAAGTTGCAAAAGCTCTCACAGCACTGCTTTGCTGGACGTCATTCACTAGAAAACTGCATTTGTAATGATGAAAGCGTCATGACAGGAAATGATACCCCACTGCACAATGTTATATATGTGTACCACTACATGTGACGGGCAGCAAAACCATCTGTTTATTAAGACTGAATGCAACAACATAGCAAGGTGCTGTTTCACAATATGGCACCTTTTCATGTGCACTTCTGGTAAGCTACCGTATGCACTGATGCATAAACACATTAACAGGGGAAAGAGCCGAAGTAACTGTGCAAGCCACGTGATGCTTTTAACATTTTGTATCTGTCAATGTTTCTGTTGTCACAGCTGACAGAACTTTCTTTGGTGCAAGTTGATTAATCACGTTGCAGCAACAGCACAAGAAGCAAGGTCAGAATAGTAGGAGAAAACAAAGCAAGGTGGCAGACTGAGGAGGCAAGGTAGACAAGAGAGAATAGCTTTAATGACATCGAAGAGACCAGCCCTGCTATTCACAGTACTTGGTGCTTTGAATGAGACGAGTTAATGGAATTGTCGAAAGCCGTGGCTGCAGCATGCTTACAAGAACAAATGCAAAAATAAAAGGATAGAAATAGGAACAAATACATACACGCACGGAAGAACTCACATATTCACACACATGAACACAAACGCGAGCGCGAAAACTAAGATATAAAATACAAAAAGGGCAAAATAACAAATATACACAAACACACAAGGAAACACGCACACACATTTAACGCAGACGCGAGTAGAACTATTAGGAGTCAGTTCACAAGCAGCTGTGCCTACTTTGTCGTACTTTTTTTTAATGTACACATTGGCTCTGTTGCCTTCACTGTCATAGGAAGTTTTTAGTAGCGACATATCACGACAAAGCGCAAAGCTGTGTTGTGGGAAAGCAAGTCGAGCACTGACAGCACAGCTTATGCGCGATTGTGTCATAGCAGCAGGCTTTCTACAGCTGGCGCGTGCAGTGAGCGAAGAGTTCTAAGCCACACAGCGACTCGAATTCATGCCAAGCTCCCTTGCAACGGCACAAGTGTATCAGTCATAATTTTAAATTAGCATTCAGCCTGACATTAAGGAAACAAACACTGCTTCCAAACGCCTGACCGTTAACAATCCAATGACATTCGCTCAAGCAGCGCGTGTTAGTCACTGATGGTTAGCATTGGTGGAAAGCAATCAATCGACGGTGCTACACAACACTCGAACGACGCCGCTAGACGCTGGGCTATCTTATCACACTGCTGCCAACGATCGGTCGTTTGCACGCTGAGCTGGCAGCAACGAATCTTTGCGTTGAAGGTTGCTTTCAGAAATCTTTTCTGTTCAGAAACTCGCAGGTTGGTTTCATCCCCGCACGCTTTTCTCATTTATCCTGATAATGGTTTTGCTCCATCACTTCACCACGTCCGATAAGAAACGCAGGGGCACAGTACACAAACACACCCACCACTCACAGTAGGTACCAGACTTTGGCGAACTCTCCTCGTCGTAACTTCACTTAGGAGCAAAACAAAACACCACGGAACAAACACGTACGATGTTTGTTTGCAGCGATATGCCGCCGCGGGATCTTGTTTCCACACGAAGCGCAGCGCAGCGCCACCGATGTTCGCTGCAATCTTGCTTCGCCGGCTCACGGCTCAGAACAAACGCTCGCGGCACAAATTGTGCATCGTAAGCTCACAATAATATTTCCGGCATGACAGACCACCACAAACAATTTGAATTCACTCTGACGAAGGGAGACGCACAGAGCTGACGCGACTCGGCCCAGTTCGAAGCGAGGGCGGCCATGTGAGGCATGTTCTCCGTCGGCGGGGACACCGGCCGTCCGGCTCATGACGTCACCTGAAGTGCGCGCCTATTGGTGCCGGCTCGTGTCCATCCGCCTTTGAGGGGCAAATGCCGCTGTCTTCTAAAGTTGTATCCGACTGTAGACTAGTACATAACCATGCACTCACAGATGAAGAACTCGTTAAGGAACTCAGACAGAAATACGTAGACGCATCAAACAAAGTCTATCTGCCGAGCTACAAACCCCGAACTACAAACTGGATGAGGAAATCCAAGAACCTGAAGTCGGAGAAGCGCTTCAGAGACTTCGGACTTCTCTGCTCCAGGCGCGGACGGGATCGCAAACGAATCACTAAGAAACTTAGATTATGCCTCGATCGAAGCAAATACTAAATACTCTAACGAATGTTGGGACAGAGGGGAACTCCCCTCAACCTGGAGGAATGCAAATATCGATTTCATCGTGAAACAGGGATAGAAGCTTGACTTGCAGAACCTCAGGCCCACATCTCTCGCCTCCTGCTTAGGCAAACTGCTCGAGCACGTAATTACAAGTAGGGCAAAGAGCCACATAGATTACAAGAGTTACTTTCCGCACACCATGATCAAATTTAGAACAAATCTATCAATGCAAGAAATCATACTAGGACTCTCAGAAGAGGTCTTACACCATATTCAGAATAAAAGAACTACAACTGTCTTAGCTCTAGATCTAAGAAAAGCCTTTGACAATATTAATCATGAGGCAATCATGCTTGCATTGGAGAAACTCAATGTCGGGCAGAAAACATACAACTATACCAAAGCGAGTGGTGGTATGGAGCTGAGGTAGAACACCCGGCTTCTAATATGAAGGTCTTAAATTGGAATCCTCCCCCAGCCCGCTACATTTTCAGGCGTGGAGTGGCACCTGACACCGGCAAAAAAATACGCCGAGAGCTAGTGGTGCCATAGTAGTCTAGGTGCAACCAAATCAGGAAGGCCCACTAAACTTCAAAGTAATTCCCTCACCAGAACAGGAATTGGCCTCCCTGGCGCAGTATTCGGCCACTACATCCCTCATGACCCCTAGAATTAACCCATGGCCCTCAGTCTCCTGTGGCTGCGGGGCACCTGACCAAGACGGTGGTCAGACCTGCGATGCGGAAGAATCTCTCGGTCCATACAGGTCGCTACTGGAAACTGAACCTGGCAACGTTCAACACGCGCACCCTATCGAGTAAGGCTAGCTTAGCAGGGCTATTTGAAGAATTATCATATTTCCTGGGATATTAGTGGCCTTAGTGAGATTAGAAGAACTGGAGAGGCTTATACAGCTCTGTCTAACGGCCACGTCCTCTGCTACCGAGGTCTTCCAGATAAAAGAGAATTCAGAGTACGATCTCTAGTCCATAAGGACATAGCGGGCAACATTGAAGAATTCTACAGCATTAATGAGAGGGTAGCAGTCGTCGTAATAAAGCTGGATAGGAGGTATATAATGAAGGTAGTACAAGGCTACGCCCCAACCTCCAGTCACGATGATGAAAAAATAGCACAATTTTATGAAGATGTTGAATTAGCAATGAGAAAGGTGTGAACTTAGTATACTCTAATCGTGGGAGACTTCAATGCAAAAGTGAAAAAAAAGCAGGCTGGTGAGCAAGCAATTAGCGACTACGGCAACGATTCTAAGAACATTAGAGGAGAGATGTTGGTAGAATTCGCGGAGAGAAATAGGCTCCGAATAATGAATACCTTCATTAGGAAGCGCAGCAACAGAAAGTGGACCTGCAGAAGCTCTAATGGAGAAACAAGGAATGAAATAGATTTCATACTCTCTGCTGATCGCAGCATAGTGCAGGATAGTGTTAGTGTTAGGTAGGGTAGATAGTGTTAGGTAGGGCGAAGTGCAGTGACCATAGGTTAGTGAGGTCTAGTATTTCTCTGAAGAGAAATACTAGACCTCAATTTGAAGAGAGAAACAATAAATAAGTCAATAAGAAATAGGCCAACCTACACGCAGTAAGGGTAAAAGCAGCCAAATTCAAACTGGTGCTTGCAAACAAATATGCTGCTTTGGAACAGGAAGATGAAGACAACATAGAGGTAATGAATGAAACTGTAAGTAGGCTGATCTCAGAAACAGCAATTGAAGTGGGTGGTAAGGCACCAAGGCAACCAGTAGGTACGCTCTGCCAAGTAACAAAGGTCCTAATAAAGAAACGGCAAAACACGAAAGTGTCAAACTCGAGAGATCAGATAGATTTCGCTGAACTGCCACAACTGATCAACAAGAAGAAAGTAAGGAATATTCGTAAATGTAACGTGGAAAAGATTGAGGAAGCAGTAAAATAGGGACGCAGTATGAAATCGGTGAGAAGAAAACTTGACATAGGACAAGGCAAAATGTATGCACTGAAACCTAAGCAGGGTAATATCATGAGCAATTTCGATGACGTAGTAAAGCAGCGGAAGAATTCTATACCGACCTGTACAGTTCCCAGAGCAGCCAAGGTACGTTCATTCGAATTAGTGATGAACAGGATACAGAGGCTCCTTCTAACAAGCGATGAAGTTAGAACGGCCTTGAAAGCTGCGGGAGAAGATGGAATAACAATCGATTTAATTAAAGATGGAGGATATATCATGCTTGAAATGCTTGCGGCTCTTTACACGCAACGCCTCAGGACTTCAAGTGCACCAGAGAGCTGGAAGAACGCCAACATTATACTTATCGATAAGAAGGGAAACGTTAAATAATTGAAAAATGATACACCCATTAGCTCGCTTTCAGTATTGTATAAAATATTCACCAGGATAATTTCCCATAGAATCAGGCCAACACTTTACTTCAGCCAACCAAGAGAACAGTCGGGCTTCAGGAAGGGATATTCTACGATGGATCATATCCATGTCATCAATCATTTAACAGAGAAATCTGCGGAGTACAATCAGCATCTCTATATGGCTTTCATAGATTATTAAAAAAGCATTTGATTCAGTAGAGATACCAGCTGTCATAGAGGCAGTGCGTAATCAAGGAGTACAGGAGGCGTATGTGAATACCTTGGCAAATATCTACAAGAATTGCACAGCAACCTTGGTTCTCCGCTAGAAAAGTAGAAAGTTACCTATCAAAAAAGGGGTCAGGCAAGGAGACACAATCTGTCCAATGCTATTCACTGCATGCTTAGAAGAAGTATTCAAGCGCTTAGACTGGGAAGGCTTAGGAGTTAGGATCAACGGCGAATATCTCAGCAGCCTTCGGTTTGCAGATGGCATTGTCTTATCAGCAACAATGGGGACGAAATGCAAGAAATGACTGCGGACTTTAACCGAGAAAGCGTAAGAGTGGGGTTGAAGAATTATATGCAGAAGACAAAGGTAACGTTCAATAGCCTGGCAAGGGAACAAGAATTCAGGATCGCCAGTCAGAGTCTGTAAAGGAGTACGTTTATCTAAGTCAGTTACTCACAGGGGATCCTGATCATGAGAAAGAAATTTACAGAAGAATAAAATTGGGTTGGAGTGCGTACGGCCGGCATTGCCAAATCCTGACTGGGAGCTTACCACCGTCGTTGAAAAGTAAAGTGTACAATCATTGCATTCTACCGGTGCTAACACATGGGACTCCAGAACAAGTTTCAAAGAAGCTCGAGAACAAGCTAAGGACCGCACAAAGAGCGATGGAACGAAAACTGTTAGGCCTAATGTTAAGAGACAGGAAGAGACCGTTGTGGATCAGAGAGCAAACGGGGATAGCCGGTATTCTTGTTTACATAAAGAGGTAAAAATGGATCTGCGTAGGTCATGTAATGCGTAGGATAGATGATCGGTGGACGATTAGAGTTACAGAATGGATACCAAGAGAGGGGAAGTGCAGTCGAGGATGACAGAAAACTTGGTGCGTTGATAAAGTTAGGAAATTTGCTGGCGTAAGTTGGAATCAGTTAGCGCAAGACAGGGGTACTTGGACATCACAGGAAGAGGCCTTCGTCTTGCACTGGACATAAATATAGGCTGATGGTGATGATGATGATATCAAAGGCTTCCTCTCCGACAGGATTGCTGAACTCCAGCTAGGCTCTGTCGCATCTTCCATATTGCAACTAGGTAGCAAAGGAACCCCGCAGGGATCAGTAGTATCCCCTTTCCTATTACCATCTCTCTTATACCGCTGGCTACCACGCTTAACACAATCCCTGGTTTCAGACACTCACTATAGGCTGACGATATCACCCTCTGGGCTAATACCGGAAGCGATAGTGAGATAAAGGTAACACTACAAGCAGGAGCAGACCGTGCGTCATATCATGCGAATAAAAAGGTATCTCATGCTCCCCCCAAAAGTCAGAACATCTGATTACAAGGGCTCAACCACAAGCAAAGACACCTCAAACGGACATCAAGGTGATGGCAGACGGCACGTACGTACAAGAGGGGCAGACCGTTACAATTCTGGGGTTGCATGTACAAAACAACAGAAAGAACGCAGTCATCCTGAACAAAGTCATAGGATGTGTTAGCCAAACAAACAGGCTAATTAAGTGAGTAGCAAACAAGCATGATGGCATGAAGGAAGCGGATCTCAGGCAACTTCTCCAAGCCTTCGTCCTGAGCTGCATATTGCATTACCAACTTCCTTACCTGCACCTGTACCCGGCTGAAAAGAAGAAAATCGATTGCTTAATTAGACAGTCATACAAATCAGTCATTCACTTCCCTAGTACACGACTGTTGAGAAGCTTCTATAATTTGGAATTCACAATAACCTAGAGGAGCTGGTCGAGGAACACAGGCTAGCCCAGCTGGAGAGGCTATCCAAAGCTGAAGTAGGAAGACACATACTAGAGGATATCGACCCGCCATGGTTGCTTAGTAGCTATGCTGTTGGGCTGCTAAGCACGAGGTCCCGGGATCGAATCCCGGCCACTGCGGCCGCACTTCGATGGGCGCTAAATGCGAAAACACCCGTGTACTTAGAAAAGTGCACGTTTAAGAACCTCAGGTGGTCCAAATTATTCTTGAGTCCCCCACTACGGCGTGCCTCATAATCAAATCGTGGTTTTGGCACGTAAAGCCACTTAATTTAATTTTTCACTGGAGGATCTGGGGATCCGATATGGATCCAGGCATACCTCATTATGTAAGCTACCCCTAATATACCACAGAACTTTAAGGATGAACCCAGTACCAAAAACGTGAATCCTGAATATGACAAGGACAAAAGGAGAGCAAAAGCTAAAAATTTACATAAACACTACTCGGTCATGCAGGATATAGTCCACGTCGACGTTTCGGAATACCCAAGTCGAGATGCCTCCTCTATAGGCATAATCAACAATGAAGATTGGGCCCACTGCGCAGCAACAATTAGTTGCATGCATGCAGAGGAAGCAGAAACGGCAACTGTAGCTCTGTCTATAAATGGCACCATCGCGGAAATAGTTTTTAGCGATCCCAAAACTGCAGTTAGATAATTTGCCAGTGGCAAAATCCGCAAACCGGCCCTGCAAATTCTAAACAAATATCCACCCCCTAATCACCAGATTCAAATCATCTGGGTCGCGCTACATTCCTCGCACCCAGGGAATGAAGCTGCCGGTATTTATGCCCGAGGTTCCGTCAGCCGGACGGTGAAAAGCCTCAACCTGGGTTCAGCGAGGGATCGCATGGTGATCAGAAAGGTATTGATGAGGGCTAGATGGTTTGTGATTTAGAACTGAGGTTTGAACCGCGCGAATAAAACAAGGACACGAAGAAACAAATATCTGCGCATGGTGATATTCCACGAAATTACTATGCACTACCGCGAAGGTAGAAAAAATACCCTCCACATAAATCACTGCAACAACTGACCTGGAGACAGTTGAAGGCTGGCTCATTTGCAAACCTTTACAAGTATTAACTTATATATCCCGGCTGCTTCTCACCTAAATGTAAAAGCTGCGACGCCCATAAAGCGGACCTGACGCATATATTGAGTGACTACCCCGGGCTAAAGCCTAGGATGGATCTCCAGCTTAATAACACTTCCGAATGGGAGGTAGCGGTTTCCAGTTCGAATCCCGCGGTGCAGCTGCGGACCGTTAACCGGGCTTTGGAGGTCGCCGAAAGTGAAGGGCTTACGGCCACCTCACGCCGCCTGGCAGAAGAAGGAACCCAGTAATTCGAATCCGAACAAAATACTGTTGTCCTCCATCTCCTCACACCCGCAAGATTTCACGTGATCCGCCAAATGTGTTCGTTCCTTTTTTATTATTCAAGGCATGCTCTCTAAATCGGTCATTCGCACACCTTCCTGTTAGACCTATATAGCTTTTGCTACATGAAAAATGAACGTCATAGACAACTCCGCAGGTGCACTTGAGATAGGGCGTAAGGTGCTTCTTTCGGCAACTTCGCCTTGTTTCGCCTACAGTGGCCATGCGGAGGCAAAGACGGTCGGCTTGATGGGGGCAGAAAAAAAAAACACTCCAATGTCTGACCTATTCGCAATCTTCTTGGGGCTAGGCGAAACTTTGTGAATGTAAGAAACTACTTCAAGCAAACGTTTATCAAGGGCGTCAAGCGCACGAACTTCAAGAAAGTTAATGTAAAAGCAACACGCGCAGCGAAGGGTTTTGAGCACCTGTGCAAGAAACCTAACCTTACTCAATTGTCAAGCAGCCTCAGCAAATGTTCTGTAAACGCGTTCCAAGTGTTTCCTTTTTTTCAGCTAAAACCCACAAACATAATATTCCGTGAAATATTCCATGAAAAACACCCTGTCAGAACTGTGTTAGGAACTTTTTGTTCAAACATTTGAAACAGTTAAAAATTTCAGATCCTTTCATTGTTCGCAAATCGGATGAATTGGTCCAGAGAGAGAGAAATAGAAGAGAGCAAAGGCAGGGAGGTTAACAAGACGCACGTCCGGTTTGCTACCCTGCACTGGGGAAAGGGGGCATAGGGGTGAAAAGAGAGAGCGCACCTGCATGCCATCAAGATCTGTCACCTTGCGTAGGGTGCTAAGAGCACCCGCATGCAGAACATCAACCGCCAGTACATTTTTGCGGGTGTTCAGTCTAACGTCTGTGATTTCATTTGGCACCAGGGTCTCCAGCAGCATCGAGACAGATTGCCTGTTAAGCCGCTTCATGTTGCCGTTGGGTATCACAGGCATAAACAG